>NC_071615.1:17205000-17547500 GCF_014839835.1 Dryobates pubescens | reverse complement strand
TGGAAGGCTGTGGGGGCTGCAGCTGCAGAGGCTGCCGCTGGGGAGGCTCAGCCCCTGTGCCGCCTCAGCAGGCTCTGGGAAGCGCTTCCAACCCCAACCCAACTCCTGGCCCACCCCGAGGAGGCTTCCTAGCTGTGTGCTGGCAGGCCTGGCCATGCCTCTGCAACCCTACACACAGCCAAGCAGACCTCCTTCCAGCTACCACAGGGAGAAAGAAAACTCTCAGCAGGGAGAGGCTTTTGCTTCCCCCCCTGCCTGCCCCCCGGAGCAGTGTGAGCTACTCACCGCCGCCGGGCAGCACCGGCGAGCTCCGCGCCGAGCCCGTGTTGCTCTGGGAGCCAAACTTCTCCAGGAGCTCAGAGAACTCCCTCCTGCAAGCAAAGCCAGGACAGGGGCAGCAGAAACTATTCCCCACCTGGTTGCCAGGGAATGGGTTGGACTGGAAGGGATCTTAAAGAGCAGCCAGTTCCAGCCAGTGCCTCGGACGGCAGCGGCTGACCACCAAGTCCGGAGGGTTGATGCTCCCCGGAGAGGTGGGGAGCAGGCAGAGCTTCCTCAGGCATAAGGAGAACCTCTCAGCTAGGCTTGGTTGCTCAAGGCCTCATCCAGCCTGGCCTTCAGCACCCCCAGGCAGGAGGCAGCCACAGCCTCCCTGGGCAGCCTGGGCCAGAGGCTCCCCAGCCTCACACTCAACAGCTTCTTCCTCAGCTCCACTCTAACCCTGCTCTGCCTCAGCTCCAAACCCTTCCCCCTTGGCCTGGCTCAGACCCCCTCAGCAAAAGTTCCTCTGCAGCCTTCCTGCAGGATCCCTTCAGGTGCTGGCAGCAGCTCTGAGGAGCCCCTGGAGCCTTCTCCTCTGCAGGCTGCACAGCCCCAGCTCCCTCAGCCTGTGCTCCCAGCAGAGCTGCTCCAGCCCTGGCAGCATCTCTGGGGCCTCCTCTGGCCTCTCTGCAGCAGCTCTGTGTCCTTCTGCTGCTGGGGCCAGCAGAGCTGGAGGCAGGGTTGGAGGTGAGGTCTGAGCAGAGCAGAGCCCAGGGGCAGAATCACACAGAGAGGAGAAGCTGAGGAGCAGCCTAAGGACAGGCACTGGTGCTGACCTCCATGGGAAAGGGCAGATGAACAGAGGAGCTCTGCCTGTGGCTCCTCCAGGGAACCAGCTGGGATAATGCCACCCCTGGCTACCCTCACACACCACACAGGCTGAAGGAGCTCTGCAGACATCACCCAGATCTGCTTGGCCTCTGTGACTCCTTCCAGAGCAATTTAATGTAGATTATCCTCTGTGGGTTTTGTAGAATCACAGCACTGTCAGGGCTGGAAGGGAGCTCAAGGCTCAGCCAGCCCCAACCCCCTGCCATGGCCAGGGACATCTCACACTGCAGCAGGTTGCTCACAGCCACCTCCAGCCTGGCTGCAAACACCTCCAGGCAGGAGGCTGCCACCACCTCCCTGGGCAGCCTGTGCCAGGCTCTCACCACCCTCCTGGCCAACAACTTCTTCCTCACAGCCAATCTCAATCTCCCCACTTCTACTTTTGCTCCATCCCCCCCAGTCCTATCCCTCCCTCACCCCCTCCAAAGTCCCTCCCCAGCTTTCTTGGAGTCCCCTGCAGATCCTGGAAGGCCACAATGAGGTCTCCTGGGAGTCTTCTCCTCTCCAGCCTGCACAACCCCAACCCTCTCAGGCTGTCTCCAGAGCAGAGCAGCTCCAGCCCTCTGCTCCTCCTCGTGGCCCTGCTTTCCTGGACAGAAAGCAGATCCTCCTAGCTCTTGCTGGGGCAAAGGTGGGAGATGGCTTCTGGGGTAGATGCCACAAAGCAGCCCCATGGTGATGTCCTCCCTGACCACCACAGGCTGAACTCTGGGAGCAGAAGACCTGCAAGGACCTTATGTGCCTGAAGTGTTCTGGGGCAGCACAGGCTCCTGCCCTGCTGCCAGCAGCTCCTGGCTGAAGCAAGTGGAGCTGCAGGCACAGGCTACACTCCCTGCTACCAAGATCAGAAGGGCTTGGCAGAGAATTCAAGAGCAGGGAGGAAAGGGCAGCCCACAAGCCCTTGAGCTTCCCCCCCTGCGTCTGGAGGTAAACCTCGGTGCTGCCTCTAATAGCTGCCTGCAGAGCAACCTCTCCCCCCACCCCCAGCTTCCCCTGGGCAGCTGGCATGGTGCCCAAGGCCTTCATTACAGCCTCCCTTCCAGGCTGACTTTGACCACCACCCAACCCCCCAGGCCTGCTGGCTCCTCGCTGAACCCTGACGACCTGTGCACAGCAGGTGAGCTGCTCTGTGACCTTCCTTTGGCCAGGCTGGAGCAGGCTGAGCTCCAAACCCCTCCAGAGCCAACCCCTGACCAGGTTTGCCACCCCCTGCCTCCTTTCTGCAGCCCTCCTTTGAGCTGCCACCTCCCTTTCATAGCATCACAGACTCAGGGAACTGTTTGGGCTGCAGAAGCCCTCCCAGAGCAGCCAGCCCAACACCAACCCAACCCCACCATGGGCACCAAACCATGGCCCCCAAGTGCCATGGCCACAGGGGTCTGCAGCCCCTCCAGGCATGGGGACTCCACCACCTCCCTGGGCAGCCTCTGCCAGGCCCTGACCACTCTGCCACCAAAGGCATTTTGCCTCCTCTCCAACCTAACCCTCCCCTGGCACAGTTTCAGGCCATTGCCTCTCCTTCTGTCCCCTGAGCCTGGGGAGCAGAGCCCAGCCCCCAGCCCATGCTCCTCCTGTGCCCATCCCTGCCCATCCTCAATGCTCTCAGGAGATTGTCCCTCTGCAACCATGGGGTCCTCTCCTTTCACAACCCAACACTACCTGAGCAGTCTGACCTGGCAGAGAGACCACCCTGGGTGATCCTGCTCTGGCAGGGGGCTTGGACCTGGTGATCTCTGGAGGTCCCTTCCAACCTCTAACGTTCTGGGGTTCTCTGACTCACAGCCTCATAGAATGGTTTTGGGTTGGAAGGGACCTTGGAGATCAGCTAGTTGCAACCCCCTGCCCTGGGCAGGGACAGCTCCAGGGTGAGTGATTCTCACATGTGCCATTAAATCAGCAGCCAGGCACTGGGGAGAGACCCTGACAGTGTCCTTGCTGTGAGCAGGGACATTTGGTGTCTGCTTTGAAGGCAGGAGGGAATCCCCATGGGAAGCTGCCTTCTTGACACTCTAGCCACAGGAGAAGCCTGGAGATGAGTGACTACCTCTGGCACCTGCCAGCCAGACAAGCTCCAGTCATCAAGCCCTAGGAAAGCAGCCACAGCAAAGGGTCCTGAGCCAGGAGGCTCCTCTCAGGCAGCAGCAGACTCTGTGTCACCAGGGCTGTGTCACCAGCACAGCTGCCACCTGCTTATTGGGCAGATGAGAGCCAGCAGCACCGAGCGCTGGGTGAATCATCACCTCCTCAGGTTCCTGCTGGAAGTGCTCCCCACAAGAGACATCTTCCCACGGCCAACCAGCTCATTACCCAGCTTCAAAGGCCACTGCCTGCCTTATCTCATCTTGCCATCAAGTGCAGGCCTCATTCAGCCCAGGCCATGCTAGCTGGAAGCCTCAGTGGCACACAGTGCTCAGTGGAACCATCGACACCATGGCCTCTATCAGCTAAGCCCACAGCCAAGCACCCTGCTCAGGGGCCCCAACACCTCCCACTCAACTCTCCAGCTTGCTGCTTCCACAGCATTACACACTGGAGGGGATGCAAAAGCAGTGAGAAGGTGGAAGGATGGCAGACCCTCCAGCAGCAGGACAGGGCTTTGGTCTTCTGTGGCTCCCCAGGTCGAGCCTTGGATGGACCTTACCTCAGCAGAATTTGTCCCACTGCCCACAAAGCCTCTGTGTGCCTGGAAGTGACTCATTGCTGACCTTGACCTACTGACATGCAGCTGCCATGGCATTGCCAGAGGTTGCTTGGTGGCCTTGGCCCTCCCTGACCTACTGACATGGAGCTGCCATGGCATTGCCAGAGGTTACCAAGCCACCAGCAGCTGGGGTTTTGTTCATACACATCACAAAGTGGTTTGGGCTGGAAGGGACCTTCCAAGCTCACCCAGTGCAAGCCCTGCAGCCAGCAGGGACAGCTGCAGCCACTGCAGGTTGCACAGCCCCAACCAACCTGACCTGCACTGGTTCTAGGGATGGGGCAGCTCCCAGCTCCCTGGGAGACCCCTGGGACATGGTCTCACCACCCCCATTGTCAAAACCTTCTTTCCCTCCAGTAGGAATCTCCCTCTTTGAGTTCAAACCATCACCCCTTGTCCTGTCCCAAGAGGGTTGTTTGGGGCTGGGTGTCTCTGTGGTCACAGCCATCACCTCTTGTCCTGTCCCAAGAGGGTTGTTTGGGGCTGGGTGTCTCCGTGGTCACAGCCATCACCCCTTGTCCTGTCCCAAGAGGGTTGTTTGGGGCTGGGTGTCTCTGTGGTCACAGCCATCACCTCTTGTCCTGTCCCAAGAGGGTTGTTTGGGGCTGGGTGTCTCTGTGGTCACAGCCATCACCCCTTGTCCTGTCCCAAGAGGGTTGTTTGGGGCTGGGTGTCTCTGTGGTCAAACCATCACCTCTTGTCCTGTCCCAAGAGGGTTGCTTGGGGCTGGGTGTCCCTGTGGTCACAGCCATCACCTCTTGTCCTGTCCCAAGAGGGTTGTTTGGGGCTGGGTGTCCCTGTGGTCACAGCCATCACCTCTTGTCCTGTCACAAGAGGGTTGCTTGGGGCTGGGTGTCCCTGTGGTCAAACCATCACCTCTTGTCCTGTCCCAAGAGGGTTGTTTGGGGCTGGGTGTCCCTGTGGTCAAACCATCACCTCTTGTCCTGTCCCAAGAGGGTTGTTTGGGGCTGGGTGTCTCTGTGGTCAAACCATCACCTCTTGTCCTGTCCCAAGAGGGTTGTTTGGGGCTGGGTGTCCCTGTGGTCACAGCCATCACCTCTTGTCCTGTCACAAGAGGGTTGTTTGGGGCTGGGTGTCCCTGTGGTCAAACCATCACCTCTTGTCCTGTCCCAAGAGGGTTGTTTGGGGCTGGGTGTCTGTGTGGTCACAGCCATCACCTCTTGTCCTGTCACAAGAGGGTTGTTTGGGGCTGGGTGTCTCTGTGGTCAAACCATCACCTCTTGTCCTGTCCCAAGAGGGTTGTTTGGGGCTGGGTGTCCCTGTGGTCACAGCCATCACCTCTTGTCCTGTCCCAAGAGGGTTGTTTGGGGCTGGGTGTCCCTGTGGTCACAGCCATCACCTCTTGTCCTGTCACAAGAGGGTTGTTTGGGGCTGGGTGTCTCTGTGGTCAAACCATCACCTCTTGTCCTGTCACAAGAGGGTTGCTTGGGGCTGGCCATGCACTGTTACCCTTTCCCCAGATGCTCTCTCTCAGAGCCTCTGCCAGTGATGACCTTAACCCCGGGGCTGAAGCCCTTCGCTCACACGAACCCCCCACGCCTGGCAGCTCTCGTTGAGCCCTGCCGAACAGCACAGCCCCTAGCAGCAGTCCCAGCTGCCAGGCTTGCTCGGAAGCAAGGGCAGGCAGGGCCGGAGCATTGCCCCTCGCTGTGGCCAGCGTTTGTGTCGCGGCAGCCGGGGCCGGCGGTCGCCGCAGCCGGGGCCGGCGGTCGCCGCGGCAGGGGTTGCGGTCGCTGCAGCCGGGGCCGGCGGTCGCTGCAGCAGGGGTTGCGGTCGCGGCAGCAGGGGCCGGCGGTCGCCGCGGCAGGGGTTGCGGTCGCTGCAGCCGGGGCCGGCGGTCGCGGCAGCAGGGGTTGGCGGTCGCCGCGGCAGGGGTTGCGGTCGCTGCAGCCGGGGCCGGCGGTCGCCGCGGCAGGGGCCGGCGGTTGCCGCAGCCGGGGCCGGCGGTCGCGGCAGCAGGGGTTGGCGGTCGCTGCAGCAGGGGTTGCGGTCGCGGCAGCCGGGGCCGGCGGTCGCCGCAGCAGGGGTTGCGGTCGCGGCAGCCGGGGCCGGCGGTCACCGCAGCAGGGGTTGCGGTCGCTGCAGCAGGGGTTGCGGTCACGGCAGCAGGGGCCGGCGGTCGCTGCAGCAGGGGTTGCGGTCGCGGCAGCCGGGGCCGGCGGTCGCTGCAGCAGGGGTTGCGGTCGCGGCAGCCGGGGCCGGCGGTCGCCGCAGCAGGGGTTGCGGTCGCGGCAGCAGGGGCCGGCGGTCGCGGCAGCAGGGGCCGGCGGTCGCTGCAGCAGGGGTTGGCGGTCGCCGCAGCAGGGGTTGCGGTCGCTGCAGCAGGGGTTGCGGTCGCTGCAGCAGGGGTTGCGGTCGCGGCAGCCGGGGCCGGCGGTCGCCGCAGCAGGGGTTGCGGTCGCGGCAGCCGGGGCCGGCGGTCGCGGCAGCAGGGGCCGGCGGTCGCGGCAGCAGGGGTTGGCGGTCGCTGCAGCAGGGGTTGCGGTCGCTGCAGCAGGGGTTGCGGTCGCGGCAGCAGGGGCCGGCGGTCGCTGCAGCAGGGGTTGCGTTCGCGGCAGCAGGGGCCGGCGGTCGCGGCAGCAGGGGCCAGCGGTCGCGGCAGCAGGGGCCGGCGGTGGCTGCAGCAGGGGTTGCGGTCGCGGCAGCAGGGGTTGCGGTCGCCGCGGCAGGGGTTGCGGTCGCTGCAGCAGGGGTTGCGGTCGCCGCGGCCGGGGCCGGCGGTCGCTGCAGCAGGGGTTGCGGTCGCTGCAGCAGGGGTTGCGGTCGCGGCAGCAGGGGCCGGCGGTCGCTGCAGCAGGGGTTGCGGTCGCGGCAGCAGGGGCCGGCGGTCGCGGCAGCAGGGGCCAGCGGTCGCGGCAGCAGGGGCCGGCGGTGGCTGCAGCAGGGGTTGCGGTCGCGGCAGCAGGGGTTGCGGTCGCCGCGGCAGGGGTTGCGGTCGCTGCAGCAGGGGTTGCGGTCGCCGCGGCCGGGGCCGGCGGTCGCTGCAGCAGGGGTTGCGGTCGCGGCAGCAGGGGTTGCAGTCGCGGCAGCAGGGGCCGGCGGTCGCTGCAGCAGGGGTTGCGGTCGCTGCAGCCGGGGCCGGCGGTCGCTGCTCGCTCAGCAGCCTGCGGGAGCAGCTCCCAGCTGCGCTGACTAAAGGCTCTGGCACCGCGCCGCGGCCCCGGCTGCTGCCCTGCCGCTGGCTGCTGCCAGCCCCGGGCCCACCGAGGGCACAAACACATGAGTAAGGTGAAAGCCAGGCTCGTCCCCACGGCCAGCAGCGCGCTTTCTGGTGTCACCCTCCCCACAATTAACTCCGTGCTGGGCTCTGCCCCCCGGAGGAGGCGGCCGGCAGGCAGCCGGTGCCCAGACTGCTGCCCATTAATGAAGGGATGCCAGCAGGGCTTTGCTTTGTGCCTTCAGACACCGAGGAGCTTCAGAAGCTGTCTTTCATATGTAAAATGTGACCCTGGCTAAAGGCTTCTGCCCTGCCAGGCGCCCGCGGGCCGGGGCTGCCCGGCTTTGTTCGGAGGAAAAGAAAAGGAAGAAGTCAATGTGAATGGTGTCAGGTGGAAAGCTGATCTGAATATTGCCTTCCCCTGCTCCTGTTCGTTGCCACGCAGGCATTCGAGGGCAGCAGAATCCCTGGGAGGGAGCCCGGAGCTGCAGAACCTTCAGGCAGCCCCACGGTGTGGGGTTTGCCAGCAGCCAGGCAGCGGCAGCCTGACTCTGCTCCAGATGAAGCAGCTGAGGGGCAATCTGCGGCTGCTTTAGCTCCTGATTCCCCTTTGTGCTGCCCTTTTGGTCCTGGGAGAACAAAGGGTGAAGCCTACAGCAGAGGTGATGGGAGAGCAGAGCGTCTGGGAGCTCAGCTCTGCCACAGGGCTGGGGCAGAAAGAGGAGCTGGGGGCAGAGAGAGGAGCTGGGGACAGAAAGAGGAGCTGGGGACAGAAAGAGGAGATGGGGGCTGGGGGCAGAGAGAGGAGCTGGGGGCAGAAAGGGGAGCTGGGAGCAGAAAGAGGAGCTGGGGGCAGAAAGGAGCTGGGGGCAGAGAGAGGAGCTGGGCCAGAAAGAGTAGCTGGGGACAGAAAGAGGAGATAGGGGCTGGGGGCAGAGAGAGGAGCTGGGGGCAGAAAGGGGAGCTGGGAGCAGAAAGAGGAGCTGGGAGCAGAAAGAGGAGCTGGGGGCAGAAAGGAGCTGGGGGCAGAAAGGAGCTGGGGGGAGAAAGGAGCTGGGAGGAGAAAGGAGCTGGGGGCAGAAAGGGGAGCTGGGGGAGAAAGGAGCTGGGGGCAGAAAGGAGCTGGGGGCAGAAAGGAGCTGGGGGCAGAAAGGGGAGTGAAGAGATTGTCCCCAAAGAAACCAAAGCCTGCAGTGTGAGCCCAGAGCACTGCAAAGGCAGCACCCAGAGCAGCTTGGCTCATGCCCAGCTCACAGCAGCTGCAGCAGGGCCACCAAAATGGGCAGAGGCTGGAAGCCCTCTCCTGGGAGGCCAGGCTGGGAGGGTTGGGGTTGTGCAGCCTGCAGAGGAGAAGGCTCCAGGGAGACCTCCTGGTGGCCTTGCAGTGCTCCAAGAGGCCAGGAGAGAGCTGGGGACAGACTGCTGAGCAGGGCCTGTTGGGGCAGGCCAAGGGGGGATGGTTGGAACTGCAAGAGGGAGACTGAGAGTGGAGAGAAGGGAGAAAGGTTTGGTGCTGAGGGTGGGGAGAGCCTGTGCCAGGCTGCCCAGAGAGCTGGGAGCTGCCCCATGGCTGGCAGCAGTGCAGGGCAGGTTGGTTGGGGCTGGGAGCAGCCTGCTGTGGTTGCACCTGTCCCTGCTGGCTGCAGGGCTTGCACTGGCTGAGCCTCACAGGTCCCTTGCAGCCCTATCCAGGCCATGTTTCCATGAGTCCCACTGCTGTCTGGCTGGGATGATGCTCTGGGCCAGGCCAAGTCCATCCTGGGCCAGTTTTGGTGGGGGCAGGGCTGCACAGAGCCACAGAACCCCAGGCTGGGAGGTCCCTCAAGGAGCAACCTTCCTTGGCCCAGCCCCTGTCCAGCTTCAAGGCTGGGGTCAGTCCTGAGCTGTGAGTCCTGCTGCACCTCCCAGCACTGCTGGGCTCTGCCTGCCCTGGCTGCCTGGCAAGCTGTGACCTGCAGAGGCACATCTCAGCCTCACTGCTTGTCCCCAGAGAGCAGCCCCTGGCCCTGGGACACTCCAGGCTTGCCAAAGTCAGCCCCAGCACCACCTTCCTGCGTAGCACCAAGTGTCCAGATGACCAAAGCCAGGGGCTGAGCCCCCACTGTCAGGTGCAGGGGCAAAGGGGTGGCCCTGCCCTCCCAGCAGGCTGGGCACAAGCTCCGGCAGGAGTCCCTCTGCAGGTTCCTGGGTGCTGGGTGCCATGGGTCATGCACTTGCAGACAGCAGCCTGCTCTCCTCACTCTGTCTTGAGGAAGCCTCATCAACCCCACAACCCCTTCTCACCAGGGCCATAGGACCTCAGCCTGGCTTGGAAGGGACCTTAAAGATTCACAGCTTGGATGGGGCCCTCCAAGGGCATCCTGTCGACCCCCCTGCAGGCAGCAGGGACAGCTCCAGCCAGAGCAGGCTGCCCAGGGACACAGCAACTCTGATCTTGAATGTCTCCAGGGATGGATCCTGCACCACCTCCCTGGGCAGCCTGTGCCAGAGTCTCCCCAGCCTCCCTGTGCAGAGCTCCCTCCTGGTGTCCAGCCTGACTCTGTGTGGTGGGTTGAAGTTTCCCATCCAACATTAAAGATCATCCAGCTCCAAGCCCCCTGCCATGGGCAGGGACACCTCCTGCTAGACCAAGTTGTTCAAGGCCTCATCCAACCTGGCTTTGAACACTTCCAGCTTTGGAGCCTCCACAGCTTCTCTGGGCAACCTGTTCCAGTGCCTCACCACCCTCACAGGGAAGACTTTCTTCCTAATGTCTCATCTAAATCCAGCTTCTCCCAGCTCAAAGCCATCACACCTCATCCTGTCACTGCCAGCCCTTGTCCCAAGTCCCTCCCCAGCTCTCCTGGAGCCCTTCAGGTACTGGGAGGCTGCTCTGAGGTCTCCCTGGAGCCTTCTCCCAGCAGGACAACCCCACCTCTCTCAGGCTGGCAGTGTAAGCCCCTCTTTTTTTGGGCTGCAGAGGGCTGGCTGTGCAGCTGGTGTGGAGATGGAGATGTGATGCCTGCAGCATTTCATCCTGCCAGGCCCAGGAGGTGCAGCACAAACCTGTAAGACCAGGCTGATATCTGCAGCAGGCAGGGGAAGGAGGAACTCTGGGGGTGGAGAATAGATGAATAAACAGTAATTATGTGGATGCAATAAAGTCATCCTGGATGAGCAGGGGCCAAAAGCAGCCCCAGCCAGCCAGCCCCCAAAGCCAGAGTGTCCAGCTGCAGCTCTGAGCTTGCTGCTTCCAGCCCCAGCCTTATGGCTACCCTCAGCAGCAGGGCTGCAAGCAGGCAGCTGCTAGAGCCAGGACTGAGTCCCAGCAAGAGAGCAAAGTAATTGGGGCCTGTAATTAACTCCAGGGACAAATAATAGACTTGATGAGTCAAATTCACCCCAGGGCAACCAGAGGGAGATGCTCCTCAGCTGAGTCACTGGGGAAAATTGGCAGGCAGGTTGGGTTGGCTTCCAAGGGCTGAGCCACTGCCTTGCCTCCCCCAGCACGCCTGGTGTGCTCCAGCCTGCTGCTGCTGACCTCCAGCTGAGCATCTCTGCACTTCAGCACCAGCAGGAAAGACTTGGAGGCTGCTGGAGGCCTGGAGCAGGCTGCCCAGAGAGGTTGTGGAGTCTCCTTGCCCCAGCTGGGCATTGTGAGGCAGAGGGCAGCTGAGCAATGCTCAGCGAGAGCTAAAGGAGCTGTGGGGGGCAAGAGGCTGGGGCCAGGCTCTGCTGAGTGCTGCCCAGGGCCAGCACAAGGGGCAAGGGGCAGCAAGTGTCAGGCAGGAGGTTGGAGCTGAGCAGGAGGAGAAAGCTGTTTGGGGTGAGGCTGCTGGAGGCCTGGAGCAGGCTGCCCAGAGAGGTTGTGGAGTCTCCTGGTGTGGAGAGCTTCCAACCCCCCCTGGGCACTGTGCTGCTGGGCAGGGTGCTGGGGGTGCCCTGCTGGGGCAGGGCTTGGGCTGGGGGAGCTCCAGAGCTCCCTTCCAGCTCTACCCTGCTGGCATTTGGGGATTGTGTGCTTTGAGGACAGCTCTGACCATCCACAGGCTTCAGAGCTTATGGCTCAGAGTTTAAGGCTGGAGGCAGCATTTCAGGTTGCTGTCAGCAGTGTTTGTCCCTGCCCCGATGCTGCCTTCCCCTCAGCCTCCCCTTCCACTCCCTGCTGGAACTGAACAAACCACTCTGTGCCTTCTCAGCCTGCACAGGGGGCAGTGGTGGTCTCCCCCTGCAAGGATTTGGATCAACCCCCCCTCCAGCCCTGTGCAGGCCACTGATAGCAGCACAGAATGGTTTGGGTTGGAAAGGACCTTAAAGCTCATCCAGCACCAAGCCCCTGCCACGGGCAGGGACACCTCCCACCAGCCCAGGCTGCTCAAGGCCTCATCCAGCCTGGTCCTGAACACCTCCAGGGAGGGGACAGCCACAACTGGTCTGGGCAACCTGTTCCAGAGGGGTTGGGTTGGACTGGATGATCTGCAGAGATCCCTTCCAGCCTCCCCCATGCTGGGATTCTGGGGTCTGCACTCCCCCCCACCCCAGCCTTCAGCTTCCCTCTCTCCTGAGCCACTTTGCTGGGTGCTGAGAAGGTGCCAGGCTGCCCTTCACCCATGGGATGCTCATGGGGCTGCTTATCTCAGCCTGCAGAGGAGAAGGCTCCAGGGGCTCCTCAGAGCTGCTGCCAGCACCTGAAGGGATCCTGCAGGAAGGCTGCAGAGAGACTTCTCCTGAGGGGGTCTGAGCCAGGAGGGGGAAGGGTTTGGAGCTGAGGCAGAGCAGGGTTGGAGTGGAGATGAGGAAGAAGTTGTTGAGTGTGAGGCTGAGGAGCCTCTGGCACAGACTGCCCAGGGAGGCTGTGGCTGCCTCCTGCCTGGGGGTGCTGAAGGCCAGGCTGGATGAGGCCCTGAGCAAGCTGTGCTGGTGGGAGGGGTCCCTGCCTGTGGAGTGGATGATGTCTGAGGTCCCTTCCAACCTAAGCCAGGGAGGCCCCCAGAGGGAGGACTGGCTGCTCACCCAGGCTCAGCCCCTGCCTGAGCACACCAGGGAGCAGCCAGGAAAGAAAGAGAAAGCCTCTGTGTGTGTAATCCAAGGAGAAAGCAGAAGAATCCTTCCCTGCTGCCACAGCCCTTCATCCTGGGGCTGTGTTCTCCTGGGAGGTGATTATGTAGGAGGCAGCTCTGCAAATCTTTCCCCAAGGACAGACCTGAAGGGATTTGTCCCCAAGGCTCCTGCCAGGGCACCTCCAGCAGGACCCCAAACCAAGCAGCCTGAGTCCTGCTGCCCTCCCAGGCTCCCATCCCTGCTTTCCCAGCAGCTCCTGGGCAGGCTGAGGGAGGGCTGCTGGCAGATGCAGGCAGGAGCTGGGGCTGCCCACAAAGCCACTCTGCCTCTGCCCTGGAGAGCAGCTGCTGCAGTTTAGGATGTCAGGAGGCAGGGCAAGGGGCCTGAGGAGCTGGGAGCAGACCAGCCTGGGGTGAGGGCAGGGAACATGCTCCAGGGGCTCTGGCTGGGAAATGAAGTGGTTGCCTCTTGCCATAGAAGGATGGAATCATGGAATGGGAGGGCTTGGAAGGGACATCCAGATGTCATCCAGCCCAGCCCCCCCTGCCAGAGCAGGGGCACCCAGCCCAGCTCACACAGAACACATCCAAGTGGGGCTGGAAAGTCTGCAGAGAAGGAGACTCCACAGCCCCTCTGGGCAGCCTGCTCCAGGCCTCCAGCACCTTCACACCAAACAACTTTCTCCTCCTCTTCAGATGGAACCTCCTGGGTTCCAGCCTGTGCCCCTTGCCCCTTGTGCTGTCCCTGGGCACCACTCAGCAGAGCCTGGCCCCAGCCTCCTGCCCAAACCCTTCAGAGATGTGTAAATATGAGTAAGATCTCTCAGTCTTCTCCAGACCAAACAGGTCCTGTCCCTTGCTCCTAGGGAGCAGAGCCCAAGCCCCAGCTGGCTGCAGCCTGCTCTCAGGGAGCTGCAGAGAGCAAGGAGGTCTCCCTCAGCCTCCTCTTCTCCAGGCTCAACCCCCCCAGCTCCCTCAGCTGCTCCTCCCCAGCCCTCTTCCCCAGACCCTTCCCCAGCTCTCTTGCCCTTCTCTGGCCCTGCTCCAGCTCCTCAAGGTCCTTCTGGCAGTGAGGAGCCCAGAGCTGAACCCAGCACTCAAGCTGTGGCCTCCCCAGTGCCCAGCCCAGGGGCACCATCCCTGCCCTGCTCCTGCTGCCACCCCAGTGCTGCTCCAGGCCAGGCTGCTGCTGCCCTTCTTGCTCCCCTGGGCACCCCCTGGCTCCTCTCCAGCTGCTGTCTCCCAGCACCCCCAGGACTGATGAGAAGCCACAGGGAGCTCAAAGCTGAAGGAGCCAAGGCTGGAGCTTGCTCTCATCCTCGCTGGGGAAGCAGCAATCTGCTCCTGGCCTGGGTGCTCCCCAGAGCTGCCACAGCCTGGGCTGGAGCCAGGGCTGCGGCCGGGAGCCACCGAGCTGCGCTTCCCTTCCCATGACAGCTCCAGCAGGTTCCCACCGGTGCAGACCCTTGGCCAAGGGGATTCTGAGCTGCATGAGGCCCCAGGCAGGGCAGCTGAGGGGCTGCCAAGCGCCAGGGTGCCCCTGCCCGGCGGGAGGTGCCCTCCTTACCTGGCGTCGTCGTCGCGGGCTATCAGCAGCCGCATGTGGCTGGTGGCCGACGCCGTCCTCAGGATGTCCACAGCCCTGCCAGGGAAGGACCAGCACACATCACCAGCAGCTCACACTGCTGCTCCACCAAGCCCCACAGCAAAGCCCACAGCAGGCTGGGCACAGAGACCTCAGCTGGGCAAACCCTGCCGGCAGCCAAGGCGGCCGTGCCGGCTGGGGAGCAGCCTCGCTCCCTGCCCCGGCCTCGGAGGGCAGCCAGCTCACAGCCTGGCTTTGCCTCCTCTGCCAGGGCTTGGAGCTCCCTGATCAAGAGCAGACCCAGAAGACGTGGGTGGTGGGTGAGTGAACACCTCCCAGCAAACCTCCTCCCTCAGGGAGTTTCTCTCTCAGGGTTGGCCATGGGGACACTTAGCCCCCAGGGGAGACAGGGCCAGGGGCCACACAGAGCCTCCAGGAAGCTCCAGAGATGTCCTTGGGGATCTCCTTCACCAAACCCAGCTGCTCTAGGGGGTTGGGAGCAGGACAAGCTCCTCATGCTGCTTCCCAAGCACCCAGAAGGCAGGGATGCAAGGCAGCAGGGGCCCAGCATGATGGAAAAGGGCTCCACAACCTCTCTGGGCAGCCTGCTCCAGGCCTCCAGCAGCCTCACCCCAAACAACTTTCTCCTCCTGCTCAGCTCCAACCTCCTGCCTGACACTTGCTGCCCCTTGCCCCTTGTGCTGGCCCTGGGCAGCACTCAGCAGAGCCTGGCCCCAGCCTCTTGCCCCCCACAGCTCCTTTAGCTCTTGCTGAGCATTGCTCAGCTGCCCTCTGGGGCTGCTCTTCTGCAGGCTCTCAGCCCCAGGGCTCTCAGCCTTTGCTGCTCCCAGAGCTGCTCCAGGCCCCTCAGCAGCTCTGCAGCCTGCCCTGGGCTCTCTCCAGCACTTCTCTGTCCCTCTGGAAGTGGGGAGCCCAGAACTGGACCCAGGACTCCAACTGTGGCCTCCCTAAGGCAGGCTGGAGGGGCAGGACCTGCTCTCCACGCTCCTCCTCATGCCCCCCAGTGCTGAGCATTGCTCAGATCCCCTCCCAGCCTGCTCAGCTGGGGCTCACCGCTCTGCTCCTGCCCAGGAGCCTTTGGTTGGGCCATTCCCAGGCCGTCCCCTGGGAGCAGTGCTGGCTGGGTCAGAGCACTGCCCTGCCCTCTGTGCAGCCTGCACCTTGAACCACCTGCCAGAGTGATGGCAGAGCCAGGGGGATGGAAGAATTCCCCTTGGAGGAGGTACCTCTCACTTGTCACCCCGAGCAGGGAGTCTCCATTGACCTCCAGGATTTGGTCTCCTGGCTGCAGGCGGCCTGGAAAGGAAAAGCTGATGGATAGGAAGTGCAGCACACAGCTGGGAGGGCCTGGGGGAGGCTGGGCAGGTCCTGCCTTTGCCCAGAGACAGGAGGAAATATGCCCAAGGTGGGGTGGGGGGGAGCCCAGATGCTCCCCCAAGCTGTCCTTCTAGATGGCCACCAATGAAGCTCCTCCAACCTCCCCCCCAGCAGCCCTGTGCCAAGGTCCCAGAGCTGCCTCTGCTGGGGGGAAGTTATGGAAGTGAAGACCACAACTTGCAGTCAGGCTTTTGCTAGACTGGTTCTGAGGGCAGGGAGGAAGCCAGGGGCAGCTCTGGCCCCTGCCCTGGGTGGATTATTCTTTGCCAGGAGGGTGAGGTTGTGACTCTGGCTGGGATCCTGAGATGTCACAGCATGGCTTGGGTGGCAAGGGAGCTTCAAGAGCATCCAGCTCCAAGCCCCTGCCATGGGCAGGGACCCCTCCCACCAGCACAGCTTGCTCAGGGCCTCATCCAGCCTGGCCTTCAGCACCCCCAGGCAGGAGGCAGCCACAGCCTCCCTGGGCAGCCTGTGCCAGAGTCTCCCCAGCCTCACTGCAGAGAATTTCTTCCTCCTCTCCACTCTCAGTCTCCTCTCTCCCAGCTCAAAGCCATTGGCCCTGGGCCTGGCACCCCCAGCCCTTGTCCAAAGCCCCTCCCCAGGTTTCCTGGAGCCTGCTTCAGGTACTGGAAGGCAAGATGAAAGGTGCAGATGTGAAGCTGCTGGGAAGGGAAGCAGTGACCCCAGAGCAGGGCTGGATGCTCCTGGAGGTCTCAGGTCATGCTGGGGCTGCAGGCAAGCTGGGGGCAGGTGGGGAAGGACAGGCAGCAAAGGGAAGGTCTCCATCAGACAGGGCTGGGTCTTGCTTTGAGGACATGAAGCAATCATAGAGTCACAGAATGGGTTGGGTGGGAAGGAAGCTTCAAGATCAGCCAGCTCCAACACCCCCTGCCATGGGCAGGGACACCTCCCACCAGCACAGCTTGCTCAAGGCCTCATCCAGCCTGGTCCTGAACGCCTCCAGGCAGGAGGCAGCCACAGCCTCCCTGGGCAGCCTGGGCCAGAGCCTCCCCAGCCTCTCTGTCACAAATCCCCTGTGGAAGCCAAGCCCAGGCTGCTGTTGAGTGTTACCATGACTGGCACAGTCCAAAGGGGCTCCTCACTGCTGGGAAGTCCAGGGGGAAGCCCCTGAGCTGTCAAGTAAGGCAAGATGGGAAAGGAAATCAACCCAAAGCACAGGGTCTGGGGCTCTCCTCAGCCTGCAGGGTGCCCTGCACCATGCTGAACTCACCATCTGCATAGGCCACCCCTCCTGGAATGATCCTCTTGACATAAACTCCATATTCTTCTCCAGTGAGTTCCTTGATGCCACCAATGACCTTAATCCCTGGAGGAAAAGAAGGGTCCATGACACAGAGGTGCAGGAGAGCATCCCAGCTCAGGGGGATGGAGCCCCCAGGGCACCCCAGCACCCCCTGACACCACCTGTGGAAACCCCCCCCCCCAGATCCTCTGCATGCCCCAGGCAGCAGCAGCAGCAGCAGGAGCAGGCAGTGACACAACACAAGGGCTAAAGGCAGCTGAGAGCAGCTGCTCAGAGCAACAAAGCTGCTGAGGAAGGCACAGGGGAGGAGTGAGCACCTCCACCAGCAGCAGGTGCATAGAATTGTGGGCTGGGGTGGGCTGCAAAGGATCTGTGAGGCTCAGCCAGTGCAAGCCCTGCAGCCAGCAGGGACATCCCCAACCACAGCAGGTTGCTCCCAGCCCCAACCAACCTGCCCTGCACTGCTGCCAGCCATGGGGCAGCTCCCAGCTCTCTGGGCAGCCTGGCACAGGCTCTCCCCACCCTCAGCACCAAACCTTTCTCCCTTCTCTCCACTCTCAGTCTCCCTCTTGCAGTTCCAACCATCCCCCCTTGGCCTGCCCCAACAGGCCCTGCTCAGCAGTCTGTCCCCAGCTCTCTCCTGGCCTCTTGAAGCACTGCAAGGCCACCAGGAGGTCTCCCTGGAGCCTTCTCCTCTGCAGGCTGCACAACCCCAACCCTCCCAGCCTGGCCTCCCAGCAGAGGGCTTCCAGCCTCCCAGCACTGCTGTGGCCTCCTCTGGCCCTGCTCCAGCAGGTCCAGGTTGCTTGCTGACAGGAGGGGATCTGAGCTCCATCCTGTCCCATGTCTCTGAAGAGCTTTGGCACAGGAGGCATTGCTGGGGGCAAGCAGTCTCTGCAGCAGACCCCAGGGTGGTGCTCTGGGGGAAAGGGAGGAGCAGCTCCCTCCATGGGAACAGAGCAGGGGCTCTGCCCCCAGGCAAGAGTCACCTTTCTGAAGGGGGCAGGAGGGAAGAGGAATGGAGCCTGGGGTCAGGGTCAGGCTGGACAAGGCTCTGAGCAGCCAGATCTAGCTGAGGATCTAATTTCAGCCCCCACTGTGATGGGTGTCCTGGGGGAGCAAGCCCCAGCTCCATACAGGGCTGAGAGTCAGAGAATCCCAGAGCTGGCAGGGCTGGAAGGGAGCTCAAGGCTCAGCCAGCTCCAACCCCCTGCCATGGCCAGGGACACCTCACACTGCAGCAGGTTGCTCACAGCCACCTCCAGCCTGGCTGCAAACACCTCTAGGCAGGAGGCTTCCACCACCTCCCTGGGCAGCCTGTGCCAGGCTCTCACCACCCTCCTGGGCAACAACTTCTTCCCACCAGGCTCCAGCAGCATCCTCACCACTGCCCTTAGGCTGTCCCCAATGGCAGAGCTGCATGGGGAGGAGGGGCAGTGGCTTCCAACCAGGGCAGAGCAGATTTGGATTGGATGTGAGGAACAAGTTAGAATAGAATAGAATAGAATAGAATAGAATAGAATAGGGGAAGGGAAGGGAAGGGAAGGGAAGGGAAGGGAAGGGAAGGGAAGGGAAGGGAAGGGAAGGGAAGGGAAGGGAAGGGAAGGGAAGGGAAGGGAAGGGAAGGGAAGGGAAGGGAAGGGAAGGGAAGGGAAGGGAAGGGAAGGGAAGGGAAGGGAAGGGAAGGGAAGGGAAGGGAAGGGAAGGGAAGGGAATTAACCAGGTAGGAAAACACCTCAGAGTTCACCAAGTCCAACCACTCCCCCAGCACCATCTAATCAACTAAACCATGGCACCAAGGGCCTCAGCCAGGCTCTTCCTGAACACCTCCAGGGATGGGGACTGCACCACCTCCCTGTGCAGCACAGCCCAGTGGCCAATCTCTCTTTCTGTTAAGAGCTTCTTCCTAACATCCAGCCTGAACCTCCCCAAAGGTTCTGCAGCAGGAGGCTGCTGGAACACTGCAGCAGGCTGCCCAGGGAAGTGGTTTGGGCTGGGATTCTGGGGTTCTGTGGTGCTGGGATGCTGGGGTGCTGGGGTTCTGTGGTGCTGGGGTTCTGGGGTTCTGTGGTGCTGGGGTTCTGTGGTGCTGGGGTGCTGTGGTGCTGGGGTGCTGTGGTGCTGGGGTTCTGTGGCTCTGGGGTGCTGGGGTTTTGGGCTTCTGGGGTGCTGGGCTGGGATTTTAGCTGTTGGGTTAAATGACTTCATGATCAGAGCAGACACAGAGAAGCTTGCCCAGGCTGTTGCTGACCTCTGGAAGAAGAGCACAGAGGTTGCATCCCCTCTGCTGGCTCCAGAGGAGGGCCATGAAAGACCAGGGGCTTGGAGCACCTCTGCTCCAAAGAGAGGCAGAGGGAGCTGGGCTTGCTCAGCCTGGAGAGGAGAAGGCTCCAGGGAGAGCTCAGAGCTGCCTGCCAGGACCTGAAGGGAGCTACAAGAACGTTGCAGAGGGACTGTTCCCAAAGGCCTGCAGGGACAGCCCCAGGGGCAATGGCTTCAGACCAGAGCAGAGCAGATGGAGATTGGATCTGAGGAGCAAGTTCTGCCCCAGGAGGCTGCTGGAGCACTGCAGCAGGCTGCCCAGGGAGGGGGCTGAGGCTCCAGCCCTGGAGAGGTTCCAGGTGAGGCTAGAGAGGGCTCTGAGCACCCTGATCCAGTGGAGGATGTCCCTGCTGAGTGCAGGGGGCTGGGCTGGGTGAGCCCTGGAGCTCCCTCCCAACCCAGAGCACTCTGTGATGTTAGCATTCTGCTCCTCCTTTCCCCCCAGCCTGTGGCCAGAAGGTCTTTGCTGGGTCTTGCAGACCCTCTGCAGGGCCTGGAGGAGTGCTGCAGGAAGGGGGAAGGATGTGGATCTCCTAAGGCCACTGTTGGCTTTCTGCTCTCTTGTGAGCCTGGAAACACCCAGGCCAAGTGCTGAGCCTCCAGGAGTCACAGAGGGGTTTCAGCTGGGGAAGATCTCTGTGATCATCAAGCCCAACCTGCAGCCTGATGGTCCCACCAGGGACTGGCTTGGCTTGGAGGGGACCTTTAAAGCCCACCCAGTCCAAGCCCCTGCAGCCAGCAGGGACATCCCCAACCAGAGCAGGTTGGCTTGGGCTCCATGCCTGGAGATAGTCCAGGAGAGGCTGTACAGGGCTCTGGGCCACCCCTTGAGTCCTGTGTCCAGCTCTGGGCTCCTCAGCTCAAGAAGGACATTGAGAGACTTGAAGGTGTCCAGAGAAGGGCAACAAAGCTGGGGAGGGGTCTGGGGCACAGCCCTGGGAGGAGAGGCTGAGGGAGCTGGGGTTGCTTAGCCTGCAGAAGAGGAGGCTCAGGGGAGACCTTCTTGCTCTCTGCAACTCCCTGCAGGGAGGTTGGAGCCAGGTGGGGGTTGGGCTCTGCTCCCAGGCAGCCAGCAGCAGAACAAGAGGACACAGTCTCAAGCTGTGCCAGGGGAGGTTGTAGGCTGGAGGTGAGGAGAAAGTTCTTCACCAAGAGAGTCATTTGTCATTGGGATGTGCTGCCCAGGGGGGTGGTGGAGTCCCCATCCCTGGAGGTGTTCAGGAGGGGCTTGGATGTGGCACTTGGTGCCATGGGTTAGCCATGAGGTCTGTGGTGCCAGGTTGGACTCGGTGATCCTCGAGGCCTCTTCCAACCTTGGTGATACTTTGTGAGACTGTGTGAAAAGCCCTCTGGGATCATCCAGGCTGCATCAACCCAACCCCACCATGGGCAGCAAACCCTGGCCCCAGGTGCCATGGCCCCAGTGCTCTGGGACACATCCACACCTCCACACACTGCCACAGCTGCCTGCTTCATGGAACTGGGTTGGGTTGGCAAAGCCCTCCAAGATCATCAGCCAAGGCTGGGGCTCAGCCATGGCCCTCAGCACCACAGCTCTGCCTCTCTGCAACCCCTCCAGGCATGGGGACTCCACCACCTCCCTGGGCAGCCTCTGCCAGGCCCTGACCACTCTGGCACCAAAGACATTTTGCCTCCTCTCCAACCTAACCCTCCCCTGGCACAGTTTCAGGCCATTGCCTCTCCTTCTGTCCCCTGAGCCTAGGGAGCAGAGCCCAAGCCCCAGCTGGCTGCAGTCTCCTCTCAGGGAGCTGCAGAGAGCAAGGAGGTCTCCCTCAGCCTCCTCTTCTCCAGCCTCAACCCCCCCAGCTCCCTCAGCTGCTCCTCACAAGACTTGTTCCCAGCAGATGCTGAGATGCTGCAGCCCCAAGCAGGCTGCCAGGAGAAGAATCCTGCTCCTCACTGAGGATACTCAGCTGGAAAGCTCCTTGGCTCCCAGCTGGGCTGAGGGGACAGCTGGTGGCAATGCCACTGACTGGCAGAGAGCCCCTGGGACAGCAGCCTCACCCTGGCAGGGGTTTGGGAAAGCCCTGGCATGGGGAGTACCTACAGAGGCAAAGCCTCTGGACAGGGACCAGGCAAGGGTGGGAGGACACTGAAGTCCATGTTCAGCCAAGGGATGGCTCCAGAAGCCACTCAATGTCTGTGTGCACAGAACCACAGTGCTTGCAAAAGATCATCAAGGGCAGCCACTAACTCTGCCAGGGCCACCACTACCTCATATCCTTCAGCACCACATCCAGGCAGCTTTTAAACCCCTCCAAGGATGGGGATTGAGCCACTGCCCTGGGCAGCCTGGGCCAGGGCTTGAGGACCTTTTTGGCAGAGAAGCTTTCCCTGATGTCCAACCTAAACCTCCCCTGGCACAACTTGAGGCCACTTCCTCTTGTGCTGCCAGTTGTGACTTGTGAGAAAAGACCAAGCCCCACCTGGCTCCAACCTCTCTCCAGGGGCCTGAGGAGAGCCAGAAGGTCTTCTCTCAGGAGAGTCACTCAGAAATGATAAACCAGAGAGACAGAGCCTGAGTTTGAACATCAGACTGTGGGACTGGGGCCAGAGGAGGCCACCAAGATGAGCAGAGGCTGCAGAACCTCCCCTGTGGGGCCAGGCTGGGAGAGCTGGGGCTGTGCAGCCTGCAGAAGGCTCCAGGGAGACCTCAGAGCAACCTTCCAGTACCTGAAGGGCTCCAGGAGGGACTTGGGACAAGGGCTGGGAGTGCCAGGCCCAGGGCCAATGGCTTTGAGCTGGGAGAGAGGAGACTGAGAGTGGAGAGGAGGAAGAAATTGTTTGCAGTGAGGCTGGGGAGACTCTGGCACAGGCTGCCCAGGGAGGCTGTGGCTGCCTCCTGCCTGGAGGGGTTGAGGACCAGGCTGGATGAGGCCCTGAGCAAGCTGTGCTGGTGGGAGGGGTCCCTGCCCGTGGCAGGGGTTGGTGCTGCATGATCTTTGAGGTCCCTTCCAGCCCAGCCCATTCTCTGTGCACCCTGGGAGCAGCCAGGCAGAGCTGCAGTGGCAGCACCACAGGGCTGGCTGGTGGCAGCTCCTCTGCTGAGGCAGCAAATCAGTGAGGACTCCTTTCCCCTTGTGTCCAATGCCTTCACCTAGCTGAGGCACCTCCAAGCCCTCCTTTGCCCCCAACCCTGGCAGGGCAGCACCTCATCTCCTCACTGACATCATTGATTCCTCACAGCCTTGCTCCCAGGCACACTCAGACCTGGGCTGGGGGGAAGCAGAGGTTTGACTCCCACCTTGGCCAAGCAGCTGGGTGCCTGCCTGGCTCTGCCCACTCTGCTCTCCCACCCACAGCCTCAGCACCAAGGCACTGGGATGCCAGCCCTGCCCCTGGGAGATGCACCAGGGAGGTCCCACTGAGGTGAGGAGGGGGAGGAGAAGGAGGCTGGCAGCAGGAGAGAACAGAATGAGAAGGGAGAGGAGGAGGGGGTTGAGGAGGAGGAGGGGTGGGTGGCTGGCAGGGGAGAAAACAACATGGCAAAAAGGAGGAGGATGAGGAGGCTGAGGAAGAGGAGGAGAAGGGAAAAGAAGGGGAAAGGAGGAGAAAGGGGAAGAAAGGAGGGGAGAGGGGAAGAAAGGAGGGGAGAGGGGAAGAAAGGAGGAGAAAGGGGAAGAAAGGAGGAGAAAGGGGGAGAAAGGAGGAGAAAGGGGGAGAAAGGAGGGGAAAGGGGAAGAAAGGAGGGGAGAGGGGAAGAAAGGAGGGGAGAGGGGAAGAAAGGAGGGGAGAGGGGAAGAAAGGAGGGGAGAGGGGAAGAAAGGAGGGGAGAGGGGAAGAAAGGAGGGGAGAGGGAAAGAAAGGAGGGGAGAGGGGAAGAAAGGAGGGGAGAGGGGAAGAAAGGAGGGGAGAGGGGAAGAAAGGAGGGGAAAGAGGAGAAAGAGGGAGAAAGGAAAAAGAGTAGGGGGAGGGGAATGAGGAAGGGGAAGAGGAGGAGGAAAGGGGAGGGAGAAGGGGTGGCAGCAGGATAGAACAGAAGGACAAGACATAGGAGGATGAGGAGGAGGAGGGTGAGGGGGAGAATGAGGGGGAGGAGGAGGAGGAGGGTGAGGAGGAGGAGGAGGAGGAGGAGGTGGTTGAGGGGGAGGATGAGGGGGAGGATGAGGAGGAGCATGAGGATATAGAGGTGGAGGAGGAGGAGGAGGGAGCGTGTGTCTCTCTCCTGCCAAGCCCAAGCTGTTTGACAGTCTGGGGCTGACTGCAACCACCCCAAAGCACCCCCAATGTTGCAGTGGTGGCACCCTGGGGGCCTTGGGGGTTCCTAAAGGCTTCCTTCCTCCCCTGGCCTTTCCCCGGGGGCCGGGCGGAGGTAAATAACGGCGCTTTAATTATCACCGCATCCAAGCCCCACTCTAATGCTCATTAAGTCAGGCTTAGGGCCAGATAATCCAGCCTATTTTGGAGCCCTCCATTTAATCTTTCCTCTCTGGCAGAGCTCCTGGAGCTGATGCCCACGACCTCAGCTGGTTCTCCTCCTCTGCAGGAGCAGCCCTGCCGCGGGAGCCCCCGGGGCGGCTGTGGCTGCCCGCCGCAGCCCAGCTCCTAGGGATGGCTCTGGGCCCCTTGAGCTGCTTCTGGCCCCACCTAATCCTGCTCCCACCGCTGCCAGGGGCACAGCTCTCCGCTCCTCAGGCTGTAATCTCACCTGCTTCTGGCTCCCTCTACCAGAGGTCAAGAGGTGTCCAGGCTAAGCTGGTTGTTGAGCCCAACAGCAAATCATCTCCAGCGCTTCCTGACCCCAGCGGCCAGCCCGGCGCGGCAGGAGGTCCCCCTGGGGAGAGGCTGCCTGCTCTGTGCCTAAGCTACCAATGTTCAATTACATTTCCCTTAATCCCTCTGTGGATCTTGCAGCCCTGGCCAGCTTTTTCTGTCTGGAGGAAAGGGACAGATTGGAGGTGAATCACTCTCTGCCCCGGCCTAAGCAGATGAAGGTCAAGATAATGAGATCTCGGTGCTTCCGCGGAACGCTCCCTGGGCAGCAGCTTCCCTTTGATGGCTTCTGCTTTAATGCAGAGTTCAGGCTCCAGCAGCTGCCAAGGTAACCCCTTTGAACTTCTGCTGAGGCTCACAGGTAGGATTCCACCTCAAAGCCACAGAGCAACCAGACCCGGGGCCAAACGCTGACCTGCCGCACGGCACCCAGCAGGCAGAGGCTGCTCCGGAGGAGCTCCCCGGGAGCCTCGGCAAGGGCAAGGAACAACTCCTGCACCTCAAGGTGAGAAAGGAAGAGCTCACAGGCTCAGAGGGTGCTAGAGGTTAGAAGGGGCCTCTGGAGATCACTGAGTCCAAGCCCCCTGCCAGAGCAGGAGCAGAGAGCCCAGCCCAGGGCACACAGAACACATCCAGACAGGGCTGGGAAGGAGACTCCACAACCTCTCTGGGCAGCCTGCTCCAGGCCTCTGGGAGCCTCCCAGGGCAGAAGTTCCTCCTCCTGGTGAGGTGGAACCTCCTGGGCTGCAGTTTCCATCACTGCCCCTTGGCCTATCCCAGGGCACAGTGAGCAGAGCCTGGCCCTGGCCCTCCCTTCCTGACCCCCAGCCCTCAGCTATTGAGAGACATTGATCAGATCCCTCTCAGCCTTCTCCTCTCCAGACTGAGCCCCCCCAGGGCTCTCAGCCTCTTCTCCCCAGGCAGTGCTCCAGGCCCTGCAGCATCCTTGGAGCCTCCCTTGGCCTCTCTGCAGCAGCTCCCTGTGCCTCCTGAGCTGGGGAGCCCAGAGCTGGCTGCAATCTTCCAGGGGAGGTCTCAGCAGGGCAGGGCAGAGGGGGAGGAGAAGCTCCCTGGATCTGCTGGACCTGAGGAATGAGGAATTCCTGCACCTCAACATGAAAACAAAGAACTCCTGCACCTCAACCAGAGAAACTCATGGAGGCATCTTCTATTCACCCAAAAGCCATACTCTGAGCAGCTACACCATGGGGCCCAAGCCAACCTGCTCTGCTTGGGGATGTCCCTGCTGGCTGTAGGGGCTTGGACTGGGTGGGCTTTAAAGGTCCCTTCCAAGCCAAGCCAGTCCCTGGTGGGACCATCAGGCTGCAGGTTGGGCTTGATGATCACAGAGATCTTCCCCAGACATTCAAACCCCTCCTGGATGTGTTCCTGTGTGACCTACTCCAGGTGTTCCTGCCCTGGCAGGGGGGTTGGACTGGATGAGCTTCTGAGGTCACTTCCAAGCCCTAAAGTTCTGTGATTGTGTGATCTGAATCCCTGAAAAACTCAGGAGCAGGTTGTTTGGGGCTCTAAGCAGCCTGCTGTGCTTGCAGCTGTCCCTGCTGAGTGCAGGGGTTGGACTGGATGAGCTCTGAAGGTCCCTTCTGAGCCTCCCCCAGGCCAGCCAGAGAGCTGGGAGCTGCCCCATGGCTGGCAGCAGTGCAGGGCAGGTTGGTTGGGGCTGGGAGCAACCTGCTGTGGTTGGGGATGTCCCTGCTGGCTGCAAGGGCTTGGACTGGGTGGGCTTTAAAGGTCCCCTCCAAGCCAAGCCAGTCCCTGGTGGGACCATCAGGCTGCAGGTTGGGCTTGATGATCACAGAGATCTTCCCCAGCTGAAACCCCTCTGTGACTCCTGGAGGCTCAGCACTTGGCCTGGGTGTTTCCAGGCTCACAAGAGAGCAGAAAGCCAACAGTGGCCTTAGGAGATCCACATCCTTCCCCCTTCCTGCAGCACTCCTCCAGGCCCTGCAGAGGGTCTGCAAGACCCAGCAAAGACCTTCTGGCCACAGGCTGGGGGGAAAGGAGGAGCAGAATGCTAACATCACAGAGTGCTCTGGGTTGGGAGGGAGCTCCAGGGCTCACCCAGCCCAGCCCCCTGCACTCAGCAGGGACATCCTCCACTGGATCAGGTTGCCCACAGCCCTCTCCAGCCTCACCTGGAACCTCTCCAGGGCTGGAGCCCAAACCACCTCCCTGGGCAGCCTCCTGCAGTGCTCCAGCAGCCTCCTGGGGCAGAACTTGCTCCTCACATCCAATCTCCATCTGCTCTGCTCTGGTCTGAAGCCATTGCCCCTGGGGCTGTCCCTGCAGGCCTTTGGGAACAGTCCCTCTGCAGCCTTCCTGTAGCTCCCTTCAGGTCCTGGCAGGCAGCTCTGAGGTCTCCCTGGAGCCTTCTCCTCTCCAGGCTGAGCAAGCCCAGCTCCCTCTGCCTCTCTTTGGAGCAGAGGTGCTCCAAGCCCCTGGTCTTTCATGGCCCTCCTCTGGAGCCAGCAGAGGGGATGCAACCTCTGTGCTCTTCTTCCAGAGGTCAGCAACAGCCTGGGCAAGCTTCTCTGTGTCTGCTCTGATCATGAAGTCATTTAACCCAACAGCTAAAATCCCAGCCCAGAACCCCAGAACCACAGCACCACAGCGCTACAGAACCCCAGAGCCACAGAGCCACAGAACCACAGCACTCCAGAACCCCAGAACCCCAGCACCACAGAACCCCAGCACCATAGAATCCCAGCACCATAGAACCACAGAACCCCAGCACCCCAGAACTCCAGGACCCCAGCACCCCAGCACCCCAGAACCCCAGAACCCCAGAACCCCAGCACCTCAGCACCCCAGCACCCCAGCACCACAGAGCCACAGAACCCCAGCACCACAGAACCCCAGCACCCCAGAACTCCAGGACCCCAGCACCCCAGCACCCCAGAACCCCAGCACCTCAGCACCCCAGAACCCCAGCACCACAGAACCCCAGAATCCCAGCACCCCAGAACCCCAGAACCCCAGCACCACAGAACCTCAGCAACCCAGAACCCCAGCACCACAGCACCCCAGCAACCCAGCACCCCAGAACCCCAGCACCACAGCACCCCAGCAACCCAGCACCCCAGCACCCCAGAACCCCAGCACCACAGCACCCCAGCACCCCAGAATCCCAGCACCCCAGCACCACAGAACCACACAACCCCAGCACCACAGAACCCCAGAACCCCAGCATCCCAGCACCACAGAACCCCAGCACCACAGCACCCCAGAATCCCAGCACTACAGAACCCCAGCACCCCAGAATCCCAGCACCCCAGAACCCCAGCACCCCAGAACCCCAGCACCACAGAATCCCAGCACCCCAACACCCCAGCACCCCAGAATGTTAGGGGCTGGAATGGACCTCAAAAGCTCATTCAGCCCAAGACCCCTTGCCAGGGCAGGATCACCCAGAGCAGGTCACACAGCAGCACTTCCAGGCAGGTTTTGAACCTCTCCAGAGAAGGAGGCTCCACCACCCCCCTGGGCAGCCTGCTCCAGGGCTCTGTCAGCCTCACAGGGACAAATTGTCTCCTCATGTTCCCATGGAACCTCCTAGGCCTCAGCTCCCAGGCAGTGCCCCTTGTGCTGGCATTGGGCAGCACTCAACCAAAGCCAGCTCTGGAGACTGCAGCATCCTGGGCACTGAGCAGAGCCATCCCTCTGAGCTCCTTCAACCTCATCCACAGAAGAGCAGGAGGAGAGTCAGTGAAGCCCTTCCTCCACCTGACCCCCAGAGCAGGACAGAGCCCCTCAGGAGGCTGCCACCCATCCCAGGCCCTTGTCTCTTTGGGGAGTCTGACCTCTCAGGAGGAGTCTCCAAGGGACCTGGCCAAGGGCCCCAGAGCTGCTCTGCAGGGTTTTGGGCTGCACTCACAGCTGACAACTCTGCAGGCTGGAGCTGAGCAGCCCTGATGCAAGCATGGTATAGTATCAGTCAGGGTTGGAAGGGACCACAAGGAGCATCTAGTTCCAGCCCCCCTGCCATGGGCAGGGACACCCCACACTAGATCAGCCTGGCCAGAGCCTCATCCAGCCTGGTCCAGGGCCCCAACCACCTCCCTGGACAACCCATCCCAGGGCTTCACCACTCTCATGGGGAAGAACTTCCTCCTCACCTCCAGCCTGAATCTCCCCACCTCCAGCTTCATTCCATTCCCCCCTAGTCCTATCCCTCCCTGACACCCTGAGCAGTCCCTCCCCAGCCTGCTTGGAGCCCCCTGCAGATCCTGGAAGGCCACAATGAGGTCTCCTGGGAGCCTTCTCTTCTCCAGACTGAACAGCCCCAACTCCTTCAGTCTGTGCTCACAGGAGAGGTGCTCCAAGCCCTCTGCTCATCCTCCTGGCCCTGCTCTGGACACCTTCCAGCCCAGCTGGAACAGCAAGGCTCCAGTGCTTGTCCAAGCCCATGGAAGAGCAGCAGCATTCACGCTGCTGGGCACAGAGGTCATCTGAGAGGCTGTGCTGGATCCTTTTGAGCTGAGTTTCATCAAGCCCTGGCTGTTTCTCACGTTCTGATGGAGCTGAGCATCACCTCCCCCTCCTCTTCCAGGCTTTGATGTGGAGGGCAGCAGGGAAGGACACCTGACTCACTCAGTGCTCATTCCCTGACCCAGGGACCAGCCTCTCCCAACCCAACTCCCTCAAGCCTGGGCTCCAGGAGAGCTACAACCTCTTGTGTCGCCTACTGGGGTGGCTCTCCTGAGGGTGCTGCCTGCAGCAGGGCAGGGTGGGGCCTGCTTGGGATGTTATTTGGGTTTTATTGTTGTCATTGTTCAAAGTGATTTGAATTAATTCAGAAAAGCCTCTAAAAGCCTCTTTCCCCCCACCCCCATCCTGCTCACCCTGCCCCCAGGCTCCTGCCTGGCTCCAGCACTGCAGCTGCTCCACCAGCCCTGGGGAATTAGTTGGGATTTTCACAGATCACTGAAGGCATCAGGGCTGGAAGGGACCCTCCAAGGGCATCCTGTCCAACCCCTTCACTCAGCAGGGACAGCTCCAGCCAGAGCAGGCTGCCCAGGGACACAGCAGCTCTGACCTTGACTGTCTCCAGGGATGGAGCCTCAGCCACAGCCTCCCTGGGCAGCCTGTGCCAGAGTCTCCCCAGCCTCACTGCAAGGAATTTCTTCCTCCTCTCCACTCTCAGTCTCCTCTCTCCCAGCTCAAAGCCATTGGCCCTGGGCCTGGCACTCCCAGCCCTTGTCCCAAGTCCCTCCCCAGCTCTCCTGGAGCCCTTCAGGTACTGGAAGGCTGCTCTGAGGTCTCCCTGCAGCCTTCTCTTCTGCAGGCTGCACAGCCCCAGCTCTCCCAGCCTGGCCCCACAGGGGAGGTTCTGCAGCCCTCTGCTCATCTCTGTGGCCTCCTCTGGCCCCTCTCCAGCAGCTCCAGGTCCTTCCTGTGCTGGGGGCCCCAGAGCTGGAGGCAGTGCTGCAGGTGGGGGCTGAGCAGAGCAGAGCAGAGGGGCAGAATCCTCTCTCTCAACCTGCTGGGCCACGCTGACCTTGTTTTAACCTCCCAGCTCCCATAGGTGCTGTTGCATGGCTGTGCCGGGCAGGCAGGGGAGCCACTGCCTCTGCAAGCTATCAGACTTCACAGAGGGAATCACAGCATCACTAAGCAAAGGTTGGAAAAGCCCTCTGGGGTCACCCAGTCCAACACCAAACCCAACCCCACCATGGCCACCAAACCCTGGCCCCAGGTCCACGGCCACAGGGTTCTGGAACCCCTCCAGGGCTGAGGACTCCACCACCCTCCTGGGCAGCCTCTGCCAGGCCCTGACCACTCTTACATCTCCCAGCAGAGTTGCTGTGGAGGCTCCCAAGCCAGCTTGCCCAGAAGCACAAATCCTTCAGAGCTCTGCACCTGCCACCCCGCTCCCAGCATGTGGCCCACAGCAGGGAAGCCTTTGGCTAAGCAGTGGGTGATCAGTGTGGGAATCAGCTTGTGACAGCTCATCATGAAGCAGGCTCTGGCCACTGGGGGGACGTTGGAGCTGCCCCAGCCCACCCTGCCACCCCTCCTGGAGGTTCAGCACTCACCCAGGCCGTTTGCACAGTCGTAGAAGTCAAAGCAGTGCACAGTTCGGTCCATCCCGTATGGTCCCATGAGCGTCCTGGGGAGAGGGAGAGGGAGAGGGAGAGGGAGAGGGAGAGGGAGAGGGAGAGGGAGAGGAGAGGAGAGGAGAGGAGAGGAGAGGAGAGGAGAGGAGAGGAGAGGAGAGGAGAGGAGAGGAGAGGAGAGGAGAGGAGAGGAGAGGAGAGGAGAGGAGAGGAGAGGAGAGGAGAGGAGAGGAGAGGAGAGGAGAGGAGAGGAGAGGAGAGGAGAGGAGAGGAGAGGAGAGGAGAGGAGAGGAGAGGGAGGGGAGAGGAGAGGGAGAGGAGAGGGAGAGGAGAGGAGGGGAGGGGAGGGGAGAGGGAGAGGAGAGGAGAGGAGAGGTCATCTTTCAGCAGCTGAGCTGAAGGCATGCACAGATGTGCCACCACCATCCACACAAAAGCATCCCTCCTGCCAGCCCAGACACTGCCCATGGAATGATGTGGATCTGGGAGGTGCCTGGGCAGGGGTCCCACGTCCTGGGGCAGCAGCTGTGCTCTGCTCCCTCTGCACTTCCTCACCTGGCCTGACTTTGCCCACCCCAGCAGCCCAGCCCTGCTTGCCCTCAGCCATGCCTGCCTCTGCCTTTCTCAGACCAAGCTCCACTCCTCCTCCTGCCCACCCATCCTCCCCGTGGGCACCACCATGGCCCCCCAGGGAGCAGCAGCGCTGCTGTGCTGCCTTTGGAGCCCAGGCAGCTAGGGGAGAGTGCAGCTGTTGGCACCTTTGGTGTCACAGCTCACAGGAGGGCAGGGGTTGGAAGGGACCCAAAGAGATCTTCCAGCCCAAGCCCCCTGCCAGAGCAGGAGCAGAGAGCCCAGCACAGGGCACACAGAACACATCCAGGCAGGGCTGGGAAGGCTCCAGGCAAGGAGACTCCACAACCTCTCTGGGCAGCCTGCTCCAGGCCTCTGGCAGCCTCCCAGGGCAGAAGTTCCTCCTCCTGGTGAGGTGGAACCTCCTGGGCTGCAGTTTCCATCCACTGCCCCTTGGCCTATCCCAGGGCACAGTGAGCAGAGCCTGGCCCTGGCCCCTGCCTCCTGACCCCCAGCCCTCAGCTATTGATAGGCATTGATCAGATCCCTCTCAGTCTTAATGCCCCCAGGATCCCATTGGCCTCCTTGGGCAATGTCCTTGCTTTGGGACCCCCACCTTGCCAGAGGGTGTTTAGGGGAGGCTGTGGGGCCCTTGGGAGAGCCTCACAGCCCAGGGGCAAGGAAGTTCTTCCACCTGCTTTGGTGTGTGAGGAGAAGCTCCAAGCTTGACCTGGTGAGACAGGGACTCAGCACCACAGAATCATTTGGGTTGGAAGAGACCTTTGAGATCATCAAGCCCTGCTCTGGAGAGCTTCCAACCCCCCCTGGGCACTGTGCTGCTGGGCACTGTGCTGTGGGTGCCCTGCTGGAGCAGAGGCTTGGGCTGGGGGAGCTCCAGAGCTCCCTTCCACCCCCACCCTGCTGGGTTAGTGGTTTGTGAGGAGAAGCTCCAAGCAGACATCCCAGTCTGCACATCCTGAGGGACAGAACCCTGCAGATTAAGCCTGGAAAAGGAACAAAAAAATCCCCCTTCCCCTCCCCCTCCCCCCTCCCCAAAGTTTACAGAGATAAATGAGAGAATATGTGCAGGGCTGGGCATCATCCTCCCCACCCAGCAAATCTGCTGGACCTGGCTGTGATTCATTACCCCAGATTAGTGGGGCTGGACAGCTGTCCAGCTCCTGGGAAATGAGATCAGAGCTGGGAGCAGTGCTCTGGGAAGGAAGCAGTGTGACCCAGGCAGGCAGGCAGGCAGGCAGCAGGGCAGGAGCTGCTCCCCAGGCTCTGGCACACAGGAGGGCTCCAGCCCTCTGGCAGGGGGCTTGCAGCTAGGGGGGCACAAGGTCTGCTTAGATCCTTTAATGGTGAACCATTAAAGAACCCCAGTGGGGGCTGGAGAGGACCTCTGGAGGTCATTCAGTCCAAGGATTCTCTGAGTCACAGCATGCTGGGACCCCTCCAGTGCCAGCAGCCCCCCGGGGAGGGTCTGCAGCCCAACAGCAGCCAAGGGCTGTGGCCCTCTGGGGGCGCTCTGCCCTTTGGCCCAGGTTTCATTGCCTTCTGTTGCCTCTGCAGCTCCCGAGGTGCTCTCCAGGGCCAGTGATGCTCAGAGGGTCAAACTGCATCCCAGCGCCTCCCTTCCTGCACTTGGTTGTCTCTGCAAACTCCTCTCTGCTGCAAAACCCCTCGGGGGTGGCTTTCACAGAGCCCCAGCAGGGTGGGGGTGGAAGGGAGCTCTGGAGCTCCCCCAGCCCAAGCCCTGCTCCAGCAGGGCACCCACAGCACAGTGCCCAGCAGCACAATGCCCAGGGGGGGTTGGAAGCTCTCCAGAGCAGGGCTTGATGATCTCAAAGGCCTCTTCCAACCCAAATGATTCTGTGGTGCTGAGTCCCTGTCTCACCAGGTCAAGCTGGGAGCTTCTCCTCACACACCAAAGCAGGTGGAAGAACTTCCTTGCCCCTGGGCTGTGAGGCTCTCCCAAGGGCCCCACAGCCTCCCCTAAACACCCTCTGGCAAGGTGGGGGTCCCAAAGCAAGGACATTGCCCAAGGAGGCCAATGGGATCCTGGGGGCATTAAGACTGAGAGGGATCTGATCAATGCCTATCAATAGCTGAGGGCTGGGGGTCAGGAAGGGAGGGCCAGGGCCAGGCTCTGCTCACTGTGCCCTGGGATAGGCCAAGGGGCAGTGGATGGAAACTGCAGCCCAGGAGGTTCCACCCCAACAGGAGGAGGAACTTCTGCCCTGGGAGGCTGCCAGAGGCCTGGAGCAGGCTGCCCAGAGAGGTTGTGGAGTCTCCTTCCCTGGAGCCTTCCCAGCCCTGTCTGGATGTGTTCTGTGTGCCCTGTGCTGGGCTCTCTGCTCCTGCTCTGGCAGGGGGCTTGGAGAGGAAGATCTCTTTGGGTCCCTTCCAACCCCTGCCCTCCTGTGAGCTGTGACACCAAAGGTGCCAACAGCTGCACTCTCCCCTAGCTGCCTGGGCTCCAAAGGCAGCACAGCAGCGCTGCTGCTCCCTGGGGGGCCATGGTGGTGCCCACGGGGAGGATGGGTGGGCAGGAGGAGGAGTGGAGCTTGGTCTGAGAAAGGCAGAGGCAGGCATGGCTGAGGGCAAGCAGGGCTGGGCTGCTGGGGTGGGCAAAGTCAGGCCAGGTGAGGAAGTGCAGAGGGAGCAGAGCACAGCTGCTGCCCCAGGACGTGGGACCCCTGCCCAGGCACTTCCCAGCACTTAATCAGGGGAGCAAAGGAGTTTCTGAGCCAGTATCAGAGCCCAAATCTGGACACAGGGGAGGAGGGACAACTCCCTGGGGCACAGCATGGGGCTCTGAGTCCACTGAGCTGCAGAGAGGCACAAACCATGGAGAGCTCTCTGCTCAGGCCTCCAAAACACCTCTCCAGAGCTCCCTGCAAAGCCAGGAACAGCTCCCTCGGAGAGGCAAACTGGAAGCTTTTTCTCCTCGTTAAAGATCCTCCTCCTCCATACTCCTGCAACTCTTTCAGGAGCAGAGACTTCCTTGATGCAGTCAACTTCTACCTCCAACCCTGGGCACCAACAGTGGGGCAGAGACCTCCTTGATGCAGTCAACTTCTGCCCCAACCCTGGGCACCAACAGTGGAGCAGAGACCTCCTTGATGCAAGCAACTTCTACCTCCAACCCTGGGCACCAACGGTGGAGCAGAGACCTCCTTGATGCAGTCAACTTCTGCCCCAACCCTGGGCACCAACAGTGGGGCAGAGACCTCCTTGATGCAGTCAACTTCTGCCCCAACCCTGGGCACCAACAGTGGGGCAGAGACCTCCTTGATGCAGTCAACTTCTGCCCCAACCCTGGGCACCAACAGTGGGGCAGAGACCTCCTTGATGCAGTCAACTTCTACCTCCAACCCTGGGCACCAACAGTGGAGCAGAGACCTCCTTGATGCAAGCAACTTCTACCTCCAACTCTGGGCATCAAAGAGACCTCCTTGATGCAGTCAACTTCTACCCCCAACCCTGGGCACCAACAGTGGGGCAGAGACCTCCTTGATGCAAGCAACTTCTGCCCCCAACCCTGGGCACCAACAGTGGAGCAGAGACCTCCTTGATGCAATCAACTTCTGCCCCCAACCCTGGGCACCAACAGTGGGGCAGAGACCTCCTTGATGCAGTCAACTTCTACCTCCAACCCTGGGCACCAACAGTGGAGCAGAGACCTCCTTGATGCAAGCAACTTCTACCTCCAACCCTGGGCACCAACAGTGGGGCAGAGACCTCCTTGATGCAATCAACTTCTGTCCCCAACCCTGGGCACCAACAGTGGAGCAGAGACCTCCTTGATGCAATCAACTTCTGCCCCCAACCCTGGGCACCAACAGTGGGGCAGAGACCTCCTTGATGCAATCAACTTCTGCCCCAACCCTGGGCACCAACAGTGGGGCAGAGACCTCCTTGATGCAATCAACTTCTACCTCCAACCCTGGGCACCAGTGGTGGAGCAGGAGGAGCTCTGCTTACTGCTGGAGCATCACGGAGTGGTGTGGATTGGAAGGGACCTCTGGAGGTGCAGTCCAACCCCCCTGCCAGAGCAGGGTCACCCAGGGCAGGTCACCCAGGACCACATCCAGCTGGGGCTTGAAAGCCTGCAGAGAAGGAGCCTCCAGAGCCTCTCTGGGCAGCCTGCTCCAGTGCAAGGAAGCCATGGAGAGGAGCTGGGTGTGTGATGCCCTCAGCTCTCCCCGCTGCACGCCAGCCCCTGCAGCAGCCACAGCACATCGCCGTTGGCTTTCTAAGGTGGAGGTGGCCAGCAGGCTCTCCAGCGCTACTCCCCCTCAAGCCCTGCTCCCTGCTCACCTGCTGATGATGATGGCTCCTTTGTAGAGGACAGAGACCGCGGGCATCTCGCTGGCCGCCGCAGCCCAGCCCTGCCGGCCGCCAGCCCCTCGGATTCGGCAGCACGCCGTTAAAACGATGGGGAAACAAAAACCCCAACCCCTAACCCAACCCAGGGGAAAGGGGAAAAAAAAATACCCAGCCGGGGGGAGGTGGGAGGGGTCACGTGGTGCCCCCATCTGCATGTTAATTCCACCCAGCACCCCCCCAGATCAGCTCAAAACATCTCCAACTTCAGATTAAAGCTTACGCAAGCCGGAGCCGGCGGCACCCCCCGGCCCCAGCCGGCAGGGTGGGAGCTCTGCCCTGCCCCGCTCCCAGCGCCGCCAGCGCGGCCCGGGGGCAGCCTCTGGGGTGGCTGTGGGGACAGGGGTGGAGGTGGGTGCCCAGCGCTGGGCGCCGGCGGTGTTTGCTCCCCAGCCCCAGAGGCTTCAGACCGGCAGCGGAGCTCCGGGAGCAGGGGCAGAGCGCGGGGCTGGAGGGGTCCTCTGGGGAGAGCCACGGAACTGCTGAGGATGGAAGAGCCCTTGGAGGCTCAGCCAGTCCATCCTCTCACCCAGAGCTCACAGCCCAGCACTGCTGCTGAGCCACGGCCACCAAACCACCTCCCTCACGCCGCAGCCAGGAGGCTTTGAACGCCTCCAGGGGTGAGGACTCCACCAGCTCCCTGGGCAGCCTGGGCCAGGGCCTGAGAAGTGGGAAGAAATTGTTCCTCCTGGCCAACCTGAACCTGCCCTGGCACAATTTGAGGCTGTTTCCTCTGGTTCTGTCACTTGTTGCATGTGAGAAGAGCCCAAGCCCCAGCTGGCTGCAGCCTCCTCTCAGGGAGCTGCAGAGAGCAAGGAGGTCTCCCTCAGCCTCCTCTGCTCCGGGCTCACCCCCCCCCAGCTCCCTCAGCTGCTCCTCCCCAGCCCTCTTCTCCAGAGCCTTCCCCAGCTTCACTGCCCATCTCAGAACCTTCTCCAGCTCCTCAGTGTCCTCCTTCTTCATCCCACAGCATTTCCTCCTGGAATCAAAGCCAGTTCTGCTGTTCTGCAGTCTGTGGGCAGCTCAGATGCCTTTCAACAGAGCCTTTTGTCCTCAACTTGAAGCCCACCAGAAGGCTGCAGGAGCAGCAGGACCCTCACGTTGTGGGCTGTGGGGCTGGAGGGATGCAGTGAGGTAACCCAAGGTTGGCCACTGAGCAGGGCCAGAGAGGGAGCAAACCACCCTGGGGCTTGGCAGGAGCATTGCTGTCATTTGTGTGGGCATGGAATCACAGAACACCAGGTTGGAAGGGACCCCAAGGCTCATCTGGTGCAACCTTTCTTGGCCAGAGCACTGTCTGGGTAGCATGGCCAAGCATCTCTGCAGCTGAACCTTGCAGGGGTGCAGGGCTGGGGACTCCACCACTTCCTTGGAGAGCTTCTTCCAGTGCTGATTGTGAAATCTTGCACCAGTCAGAATCTCCCCAGCAGGGCCTTGTCCCCCATCCTCCCCATCCTCTCCCTGTGGCTCCTTGTCAGAAGGGAGTCTCCATCTTCTCTGTAGCCACCCTTTGAACACTGGAACATGGGCAGAGGCTCTGCCCTGAGCCTTCTCTTCTCCAGACTGACCCAACCCAGCTCTCAGCCTCCTCACAGGGCAGTTGCCCAGGCCTTGGATCATCTTTGTGTCCCTTCTCTGGGCCCTTGGATCATCTTTGTGACCCTTCTCTGGGCCCTTGGATCATCTTTGTGACCCTTCTCTGGGCACTTGGATCATCTTTGTGACCCTTCTCTGGGCCCTTGGATCATCTTTGTGACCCTTCTCTGAGCCCTTGGATCATCTTTGTGACCCTTCTCTGGGCACTTGGATCATCTTTGTGTCCCTTCTCTGGGCCCTTGGATCATCTTTGTGACCCTTCTCTGGGCCCTTGGATCATCTTTGTGTCCCTTCTCTGGGCACTTGGATCATCTTTGTGACCCTTCTCTGGGCACTTGGATCATCTTTGTGTCCCTTCTCTGGGCACTTGGATCATCTTTGTGACCCTTCTCTGGGCCCTTGGATCATCTTTGTGTCCCTTCTCTGGGGCCTTGGATCATCTTTGTGACCCTTCTCTGAGCCCTTGGATCATCTTTGTGACCCTGTTCTACGCTCCTGGATCATCTTTGTGACCCTTCTCTGAGCCCTTGGATCATCTTTGTGTCCCTTCTCCGGCTCCTCCTCAGCCTGTGGACCAAAGCTGACCAGAGCACTCCAGGTGAGGCATGGAGTGAAGTGCAGGGAAATGCCCAGGAAGCAGGCTCCCCTGAAGCTGCAGGCAGTGGGAGGACACAGCTGCTGCATCCCTGCCAGCTCTGGGGGGCAGCTGAGGTCGCAGCTCTTGGCCCTGCCCCTGTCCTCCCGGCGCCGTTCCCACCGCAGCTCCCTGCAGGCTCCCGGCCAGCCCCCATTAGCGGCAGCAGCCTCCTTAGCTGAGCTGCAGCGTGCCCCAGGCCAGCTCAGCTGGGGAATGCTCTGCCTGGGGATGGCAAACTGCTTGCTGAGTCTTTCCCTCGGTCCCATGATGCTGGCTGCTCCTTTTCCCGTGTGATCTGATTAGCAGGAGGCTCCCCAAGGGCCACCTGAGGCTTTGCTGGGCAAGGGCAAGGTGACCTAAAGCACTGTCAGGGAGGGAAAGGTTCTCCTGCTGCATTTCACTGGCTTGGGGTTGTGGTTTTTTTTAAGGTGACCTCCATTTGAGGGCATTCAGCTGAAATATGAAAATCTGGAGCAGGTTGGACCTTCAGGGGGCCAAAACTCTCCTGACAACTGAATCCACTCAGGGGCAAGGTCAGAATTTGGGTAAATGAAGCCAACAAGATACCAAACACAGCTGCCTCTGGCCATGCTTCACACACAGCCCCAGAACCCCAGCAGGGTGAGGCTGGAAGGGAGCTCTGGAGCTCCCCCAGCCCAAGCCCCTGCCCCAGCAGGGCACCCACAGCACCTGCCCAGCAGCACAGTGCCCAGGGGGGGTTGGAAGCTCTCCACACCAGGACACTCCACAACCTCTCTGGGCAGCCTGCTCCAGGCCTCCAGCAGCCTCACCCCAAACAACTTTCTCCTCCTGCTCAGCTCCAACCTCCTGCCTGACACTTGCTGCCCCTTGCCCCTTGTGCTGGCCCTGGGCAGCACTCAGCAGAGCCTGGCCCCAGCCTCTTGCCCCCCACAGCTCCTTTAGCTCTTGCTGAGCATTGCTCAGCTGCCCTCTGGGGCTGCTCTTCTGCAGGCTCTCAGCCCCAGGGCTCTCAGCCTTTGCTGCTCCCAGAGCTGCTCCAGGCCCCCCAGCAGCTCTGTAGCCTCTGCTGGACCAAAGTTTGCCCAACACCATGGCAGAAATGGTTTGGCCAAGTCAGGCCAAGCAGGAGGGGCTGCACCTGTGGCCATCTCCCAGCCTGCTGCATAGCTGCAGCCTCGCAGGGCTGCTCACCCTTACAGTGCCCCAGTGCTGGGGAGGTGCTCTCTCTTCTGACATGCTGCAGACAATGTCCATCTGAACACCCTGCTTCATTAGATCGAGAGAAAGGAGACATTTTGCACACTGAGGGTGGGGAGAGCCTGTGCCAGGCTGCCCAGAGAGCTGGGAGCTGCCCCATGGCTGGCACCAGTGCAGGGCAGGTTGGTTGGGGCTGTGAGCAACCTGCTCTGGCTGCAGGGGGTGGATTGGGTGAGCTTTCAAGGTCCCCCTACCCCCAACCCAAACCAGCCTGGGATTGCATGATTAAGGCAGAAGGGTCCAAGCCCCCAGCTTTGGTCAAAGCTGGCCAGGAAGCTCTGTGCAGATGAGGCACACAAATCCACCTGCCCTAGGGTATGGCAGCCCCCAGCCATGCCTGCTCTGGGCTGGAGAGCTGTTCCTTGCCAGGCTGCAGCTCCTCGACAGGCAGGAGCACCCTGGCACCTTGTCCTCTTTGGGGTGACCCTTTGGGGCAGCTCACCTCTGAGCAGCCCTCATCCAGCAGCCTCCTGCCTCAGTGCTCACACTCCAGCTCCCCTCATGCACTAAGCCAGCTCCCAGCAAGGACAACTTCCATCCCGACACCGAAAGTCAGCAGAGGACCTTCTGAGCCCCTCTGGGGCTCTGCCAATAAACTAATTCTCAGAAGCACTCCTTTGAGCCATGGCCCAGAGCCTTGGCTGGAACAAAGCAGCACTGCTGAAGGGAAGAGACAGCCTGGGCACTGCAGGCCCTGCTGGAGGGACTGCTTGACCTCTCTGACCAGCTTCAGAGCAGCTGCAGGAGAGTTGGATGGAACCAGGCCAGCCCAGCCCAAAAGGGGCAGGAAACAAAGGGGAACTTCCCTGCCTGGCAGGTCAGCAGCTCACCCACCCTGCTTCTGCAGCTCAGGACAAGATCTCCACAGCCAGGAGTTTGTCTGGGGCTTGGGTGCTCAGCACCTTCAAAGCCACATCCACGTGGAGGTGGTGCTGAGGGAGGTGGTGCAGCGGCAGTGGCTCAGGGCACAGCAGTGCTGGGGCTGTGAGCTCTGGGTGAGAGGTTGGGCTGGATGAGCTCCAAGGTCCCTTCCAACCTCAACAGGTCTATGGTTCCTCCAGAAGCCCTGGGCCCACCAACCACTGCCACCTGCACCCACACTGAGGCTTGCCCTTTCCCCTTGTGGCTTCCTAGAGGCCAGAAGGGATGCTGCAAGCCACACATTGGTCTGGAAGGTACTGAAGTAGCTCTGATGGAATGGAATGGAATGGAATGGAATGGAATGGAATGGAATGGAATGGAATGGAATGGAATGGAATGGAATGGCATGGGAGAGGGAGAGGGAGAGGAGAGGGAGAGGAGAGGGAGAGGAGAGGGAGAGGAGAGGGAGAGGAGAGGGAGAGGAGAGGAGAGGAGAGGAGAGGAGAGGAGAGGAGAGGAGAGGAGAGGAGAGACCTCTGAGATCACCAAGTCCAACCTATCCCCCAGCACCATCTGATCAACTAACCCATGGCACCAAGGGCCTCATCCAGGCTCTTCCTGAACACCTCCAGGGATGGGGACTCCACCACCTCCCTGGGCAGCACAGGTGCAGCCTCAGCAGTGCTGAATTATTTCCCCCCTCTCCTCTACATGTTGGTCAAAGGACCTTCTGGAAAGCAGCCTTTAGGCTGTCTTGGATAAAAGGCTGCTCTGCATTTCTCCCCTGGCCTATGCCTGTCTCCTGCCTTCAATCTTGGGTAAGACCAACCTGAACAACAAAGGTGCTGAATGGTGGCCAGCAAATCACACTTGCAGCCAGAGGAGCCACACATAGCTGTCTCCACAAGGCAGGATTGGCTCCTCACAGGCAGAAGAAACTAGCTGCAGGACAGGGAATTGTGAGACTGATGGTGAAGAGAACTACAGAAGGAGAGGAGACCCAGCCACAGGGCCAGGAGCTTGAGAAGAGAAGCACAGAGGGGGATCCCTGGCAGAAACCCAGGGCAAAGGGAATCAAGGCAAAGAGCCAGGCACAAGGACCTGGTGAGCTGGAAGTGCTTTGCCCCTCACCAGCTACACAGCTGAGACATCCAGGGCTGGCCACCCTCAATGTGAAGAGCAGCTGAGCCTGGACAGGGTCAGACCCTGTGGGGGTCTCATAGAATCACCTGGTTGGAAAAGACCTTAAGGTGATTGAGTCCAACCAGAGCCCAACTTCTGCCTGCACACAACTGTCAGGCCATGGCCCCAAGCTCCTCCTGCAGCTTGGCCAGGTCCCATGGAGTCCTGGAACTGTGTCTGTTGGTAGAGACCTCTAAGATCATCAAATCCAACCATCAGCCTAAGACCACTGTGGCCAGGACCAAATCAGCCTAGACAGGTGGTGGCTCCAGGCAGGCCCTGAGCTGGGGGAAGAACAAGGATGAGAGACAGCTTGTGCAGCACAAGCCACAGCCTGTGGAGCTCCTTTGGTGGCTGGAAATGTCACCCTGGCTGAAACAGAGCTGAAGAGAGCTCTGCAGCACACCAGGGAGAGGTCTATCTGCTGCTAGGACAGAGACCCTGACTGAAACAGAGCTGAAGAGAGCTCTGCAGCACACCAGGGAGAGGTCTATCTGCTGCTAGGACAGAGCCTGGCTGAAACAGAGCTGAAGAGAGCTCTGCAGCACAGCAGGGAGAGGTCTATCTGCTGCTAGGACAGAGACCCTGACTGAAACAGAGCTGAAGAGAGCTCTGCAGCACAGCAGGGAGAGGTCTATCTGCTGCTGGGACAGAGACCCTGACTGAAACAGAGCTGAAGAGAGCTCTGCAGCACAGCAGGGAGAGGTCTATCTGCTGCTAGGACAGAGCCTGGCTGAAACAGAGCTGAAGAGAGCTCTGCAGCACAGCAGGGAGAGGTCTATCTGCTGCTGGGACAGAGCCTGGCTGAAACAGAGCTGAAGAGAGCTCTGCAGCACAGCAGGGAGAGGTCTATCTGCTGCTAGGACAGAGCCTGGCTGAAACAGAGCTGAAGAGAGCTCTGCAGCACAGCAGGGAGAGGTCTATCTGCTGCTGGGACAGACCCTGACTGAAACAGAGCTGAAGAGAGCTTTGCAGCACAGCAGGGAGAGGTCTATCTGCTGCTGGGACAGAGCCTGGCTGAAACAGAGCTGAAGAGAGCTCTGCAGCACACCAGGGAGAGGTCTATCTGCTGCCAGGGCAGCTGGGCTGTGCAGCAGCACCCCTGAGCCCGCCAGGAGCTTAGCAGGGGAGCAGGGTCTCAGCAGGTTTGTGTGGGTGGGAAGTAGAGGTGGAAGGCATCCCGCAGTGCCAGCGAGGGCTGGCTGAGGGCTTGCAGCTCTGGGGAGCAGCAGGAAGGAGCTGCGAGGTGGGAGGCTGCAGCTCTCCCGTTGTGATCTCCACCCCCAGCCAGGCTGTGGTGGGAACAAAGGGCTGCCCAGGGCAGCATCAGGCTGCTGCTCAGCAGTGCCCCCACAGCTGTTCCACGGCCAGCCGAGCTCAGTGTAGGCTGGAGAGGTATTTTCTGCTGATCCAAGAAGAGAAAGCCCCAAGTGTGCTGCCTGCAGGGGCAGCTCCAGCACCCTGAGAATAAACCCAGCGGAACAGGTTGGAGGCTGCGGATGGAGCTGGGAGGCAGCTGCCCAGTCGCAGGATCACAGCTCACAGAGGATGCTAGAGGTGGGAAGGGACCTCTGGAGAGCTTCCAGTCCAAGCCCCCTGCCAGAGCAGGAGCACAGAACCCAGCACAGGGCACACAGAACACATCCAGACAGGGCTGGGAAGGAGACTCCACAACCTCTCTGGGCAGCCTGCTCCAGGCCTCTGGGAGCCTCCCAGGGCAGAAGTTCCTCCTCCTGTTGAGGTGGAACCTCCTGGGCTGCAGTTTCCATCCACTGCCCCTTGGCCTGTCCCAGGGCACAGTGAGCAGAGCCTGGCCCTGGCCCCTGCCTCCTGACCCCCAGCCCTCAGCTATTGATAGACACTGATCAGATCCCTCTCAGCCTTCTCCTCTCCAGACTGAGCCCCCCCAGGGCTCTCAGCCTCTCCTCCCCAGGCAGTGCTCCAGGCCCTGCAGCATCCAGCCATGGTGCAGCCCACATCCTTTCCATGGACAGCACCCATGGAGTCCCTTTGGATGAGCTCCTGAGGCCAGGGATGTTCAGTGCCTGATCTGAACAGAAGAGGAACAGGCACAGAACACCAGGTTGGAAGGGACCTTCTTTCCTGCAGGAGTGGTCAGGGACTGGCACAGGCTGCCCAGGGGGGTGGTGGAGTCCCCAGCCCTGGAGGAGTTGCAGAGCTGTGTGGCCATGGCACTCAGGGCCATGGTTTGGTGGCCATGGTGGGGTTGGGTTGAAGGTTGGACTGGATGCTCTTAGAGCTCTCTTCTATGAGTCTATAACCTCCATGATCCTCTGGTCCAACCTCTCCTGGCCAAAGCATGGTCTAGACAAGCTGGCCCAGCACCTGTCCAGCTGAATCTGAGCAGTGTCCCATGCTGGGGACTCCACCACTGCCCTGAGGAGATCATTCCAGTGGCTGATTGTTCTCAGGGTGAAAAACTGTCCAACAGGAACCTCCCCAGCAGTGGCTTGAACAAAACCACAGCTGGGGAAGAGCAGGCAGGGGCTACGGGGGAGCACCCAGGGAGCAGCTGCTCTGTGCACCTCTGGGCATCAGCAGCTCATAGGCACCCACCTGCAAGTGGGCAGAGGGGTGGTGGCAGGTGAGGGGTGGCCTCACTGCCCCCACCCTGGGCTCCTGCCTCCTCCTGGTGGCACTGCTCGTGGGGAAAGCTCCCCCCCATGAGCACAGCTGGCAGCAGTCACACATTGCTCCCTCCACTTCCTGTGGGCACCTTCCTCCTCCTGATGGCTGTGCAGACCTCAGTGAGCCTTCACCCCCATCCTCTGGGGCACAGAGAGGGATCCCAGGGGGCCAGAGAGGCTACCTGGGGAATTTGCTGCTCCCCAACAGCCATCTCCACAGTGTCCCTTCCTTGCAAAGGGGCTCAGGCCATGAGCTGTAGCACCCCTGCCCCATCCTCACAGCCCCCTTTGCTGGTGCAGCTCCACTCCCTGCAGCTGTGCTTGGCTCTCCCCCAGCTGCAGATGGCAGAGGCTGGTTCCTGGGGAGCGTGGTGGTGTCTCCTCCTTCCATCCTGCCCGAGCCAAAGCCTGCTCCTGACTCTGAAGGTGGAGCTGTGAGGAGTTTTTAAAGCCAAGGCAGTTTTCCAGTGCTTGCTCCCTCCCTCTCTTGAGGGAAGATGCCTTCAGCTGGGCTGGATGCATCTCCTCAGCCTTCATGGGGGAAGACTCCTTCTCCCAGGACATCTACCCCATGAAGCAGCACCCCCAAGTCACCAAGACCATGGGCAGATGGAGATGGCAGCCAGGCCTCCCCATTCTTCCCCCCTTTTACCACCTTCCTCTGCACTTCATCCCCATTTCCCACTATCCTTCTCCAGTAGATTGAGGGCATGAGGGCTTCATCCCAACCAACCTGTGCTGCCTAAAGGTCAGGTCTCTGCTGTCCATCACCCACACCCTGATGGGAACAGAGGCTTCCAGGAGGGAGCTGATCCCACCTGCAAGGCATGCATCAAGTCAGCTGAGGTGGAGCATGTTCTGGAGGTGCCTCTTGCCTAGTGAGAAGCAGCTCAGGCCACAGCCACCTAGAGCTGGGGAAGCAGAGCTGGTCTGGGAGCCCACTGGCTGCTCACCGTGGGCATGCAGCTCTTCCCATGCTGCTCTGAAAGGCTTTGGTTGAGGGGGAAAAAAAAGCAGAAGGGCCTCTTTAATTAACCTGCCCAGCAGTAATCAGGAAGAGAGGCTGTTCAAGGTGGCAGCCAGGCCAAGCTTGGGCTGACAGAGGTGTTTCTTGGGGAAAGGCTTTGTGCCAAGACCCTGCACCCAGCCCAGAGGAGTGGCCCCAACCCCTCCAGCCCAGAGCCATTTGAGGTGCAGGTGGACACCATTTAAATACAACCACACAGGACAGCTTCAGCTGCACCCCAGCAGGACTGAGATGTGGTGGCACATCACACGTGGGGAAGCCTTCCTCCCTCCTCCTCCTCCTCCTCCTCCTCCCATGAGCTGATCTGCTGCCCTGCTTGGAGGGCTGGTGCTGTGGTCCCAGCTTGGGTGTCAGCCCCAGTGAAGGGTTAACAGGATTATAAACCTCCTGCCTCTCTAAATCCCCTGGGCCCTGGGATTGGACTGGGAATAAACTTATTAGCAGGGGCTGGTCACTGGTGGGGCTGCAGAACCTGCTCTGCTGGCCAGGCCTCCCCTTTGCCCTCCACACATCACCTGGGGCAAACGTGAGAACCTCGGCAGCAAACCCCCCAGGAGAGTCCCCGGGAACGAAGATGGAAAGGAGGAGGGGAGGGAGAGGGCTGGGTACAGAAAGAGGGGGGAAAAAACAGTGTTTGGGGAAAGCTCCTGGGATGTGCTGCTGAGCTGAGAGGCTTGGGAAGAGCTCTGACCCATCCCTGAGCTGCCAACCTCCCCATGCTCAGGGCCAGACCCCAGCACATGGAGCAGTGAGAACACAGAGAGGGGAGGGGGGCACGATGGGTGGGTCTTGCCCCCATGCTGGGTGGGTCTTGCCCCTGTACTGGGTGGGTCTTGCCCCCATGCTGGGTGGGTCTTGCCCCCATGCTGGGTGGGTCTTGTCCCTGTGCTGGGTGGATCTTGCCCCCATGCTGGGTGGATCTTGTCCCTGTGCTGGGTGGGTCTTGCCCCCATGATGGGTGGATCTTGCCCCTGTGCTGGGTGGATCTTGCCCCTGTGCTGGGTGGATCTTGCCCCCGTGCTGGGTGGGTCTTGCCCCCATGCTGGGTGGGTCTTGCCCCTGTACTGGGTGGGTCTTGCCCCCATGATGGGTGGGTCTTGCCCCCGTGCTGGGTGGGTCTTGCCCCTGTACTGGGTGGGTCTTGCCCCCATGCTGGGTGGGTCTTGCCCCCATGCTGGGTGGGTCTTGCCCCCATGCTGGGTGGGTCTTGGCCCCATGATGGGTGGGTCTTGTCCCTGTGCTGGGTGGATCTTGCCCCCATGCTGGGTGGGTCTTGCCCCCGTGCTGGGTGGGTCTTGTCCCTGTGCTGGGTGGATCTTGCCCCCGTGCTGGGTGGGTCTTGCCCCCATGATGGGTGGGTCTTGCCCCCATGATGGGTGGGTCTTGCCCCTGTACTGGGTGGGTCTTGCCCCCATGATGGGTGGGTCTTGCCCCTGTGCTGGGTGGATCTTGTCCCTGTGCTGGGTGGGTCTTGCCCCCATGATGGGTGGGTCTTGCCCCTGTGCTGGGTGGATCTTGTCCCTGTGCTGGGTGGATCTTGCCCCCATGCTGGGTGGATCTTGTCCCTGTGCTGGGTGGATCTTGCCCCCATGCTGGGTGGATCTTGCCCCCATGATGGGTGGATCTTGTCCCTGTGCTGGGTGGATCTTGCCCCCATGCTGGGTGGATCTTGTCCCCGTGCTGGGTGGATCTTGTCCCTGTGCTGGGTGGATCTTGCCCCTGTGCTGGGTGGATCTTGCCCCCATGCTGGGTGGATCTTGCCCCCATGCTGGGTGGATCTTGCCCCCGTGCTGGGTGGATCTTGTCCCTGTGCTGGGTGGATCTTGCCCCCATGCTGGGTGGATCTTGCCCCCATGCTGGGTGGATCTTGTCCCTGTGCTGGGTGGATCTTGCCCCCATGCTGGTTGGGTCTTGCCCCCGTGCTGGGTGGATCTTGTCCCCGTGCTGGGTGGATCTTGTCCCCTGTGCTGAGTGGATCTTGCCCCTGTGCTGGGTGGATCTTGCCCCTGTACTGGGTGGATCTTGCCCCCATGCTGGGTGGATCTTGTCCCTGTGCTGGGTGGATCTTGCCCCCATGCTGGTTGGGTCTTGCCCCCGTGCTGGGTGGATCTTGCCCCCATGCTGGGTGGATCTTGTCCCCTGTGCTGAGTGGATCTTGCCCCTGTGCTGGGTGGATCTTGCCCCTGTACTGGGTGGATCTTGCCCCCATGCTGGGTGGATCTTGTCCCCCAGCCATGCCCAGTGAGGAGCTGGCAGTGAGTCTGCTCCCACACTGCAGTCCAGCTGTGAAACCTCCTGTGCATGGCATCGATGGGCACCTCGGGACCCTTTCAGATTCCCCTGGGTCTGACAAAGCTCCTGCACAGAAGCCCCGGTAGCAAAACCTGCTTACAGCCTCCAGCAGCTCTCTGGAGGAGAGAAGCCGGCAGGGAGAGCCTCGGGGGTCACACCAGCATCACCACCAGGACAAAGCAGTGCCGTGGGATGAGCCCCCGGGGCCAGGCGCGGCGAGCGGCGGTGCCAAGCGAGGTCCCACCACGGCTCCTGTGTGCTTATGAAATTCCTATTTCAAACTCTAAAATTAATCTTTTAATCAGTGGCAGAGCAGGGCTGTGCTTATCAGAGCCCCAGGGAGGTGTTATCTCCCCACCATCTGCTCGCCACCCTCCGCTGTGTCCTGGTGCAGCCACCAGGCAGCCAAAGGCTGGCCGGTGGCAGCCGGCACCCACCACATGCCAGTGCCCCCTGCACAATGCTGCCCTCCCTCCTCCCCCCAGCTCGGGTTCTTTGGCCATCCCAGCAGACAAAGCTGGGGCAGGTCTTGCCCCCCCAGCCCCTGGTGTTTTGGAGGTAGAACGTGGTGGGGTTGAACACTTCAGCCTTGCAAGCGCAGGGCAGCGGAGCTTGGGAGCTCCACGGAGCCAGGGATGGCCAAAGGACCCCAGCGAGGCTGCAGGGCAGGGCTGCAGCTCTGCCTGCCCCCCGGACACACACCGCAGCCCCACCGCACTGCACCCACCAGTGACACCAGCCTGTGGGTGCTCCCCGAGCCGCAGCCCACGAGGCTGAGCCTGTCCTGCACTACCTCCTTCTGACCAGCGACGGATTCTGCCGTTTCTGTACCCAAAAGCAGCAGGCGAGCGTCGGTGTAGCAACTCGAACCAGCCGCCCGTGTGAAGGCAGCCGTGACCGCGGGGTGCTGCCCTCACCAACCTCCCTGCCCTCCCTGGGGTGCCCCCAGCCCCCAGCCCCTCGCTCCAATGACCTACTTCAGCAGGAGACGGTTGGTGCCCCAGCAGCGTCCATGGTCCCTGCTGGATGCAGGGTGGCTCCGGGCTCTCAGTCCCTGGGGTGGACACCCAAGCTCAGCCAGCCCAAGATAGCCTCTGGCAGAGCTCAGGGTGGCCCCAAGAGCCCCCCGCCGGCTCTGGATCCGGCCCACTGACCCCCAGTTAATCGGCTAAAGCTGCGCGCTCTGAACCCTGGCCCCGGCTGCAGACATCCTCCCGCCGGCTCCCGCTGCCCTACATAGACATCTGCAGCCAGCCAGCGCCAGCCTTCACCTCCCTTCACCTCTGCCAGGCCTGCACCCGCATGGGGGTCCCTGCTGCACGCCCTCCTGCCCCCCAGGACCAGCACGGGGTGGATGCGGTCCCTCCGGGGAGGCAGAGTTTGCTGGATGGGAGAGCCCAGCAGCGGGGCTGCACCAGGAGCAGGAGCCCCCCCAGCTGCTGGGCAAGGCTTGGGGGGGCTTCCCCAGCTGCTGCCTCAAAAATCAACCCCCTTCCCCACGCCCACCCCCACCCAGGCTGCTGCAGCTCTCACCTGTGCAGCCAGGAGTGGGTGCTGTGGGACTCCAGTGAGACGCTGCCCACCAGAGAGGGGTCACCAAAATGAACCCAAATAAAGCCTGCCAATACCCAAGGGGTCACCAAAATGGACCCCAATGAAGCCTGCCAATACCCAAGGGGTCACCAGATGCATCCCCCCCGCAAGGCTGCTCCCCAAAGGGGGGTCCAAGCCCCCTTCCCTGCACACCAGCATCCCCCCCTGCTTACCAGTAAATGAGGGAGAGCCCATCGAAGCGCTCCAGCTCTCGGCCAGGGAACTGGAGGTAGGACATCATCTGAGGCCACCCGTCCCTAGCGAGCCCTTAGGGCTGCCACCGCCGGCTCCCGCTGCCCGGGGCCATGGGCTCCGAGTGCCAGCGGCCGGCACAGCTCCCTGGCACGGCTCCCCGGCACGGCTCCTGGCCGCAGCCGGCAGCATCTAATCCCAGGCGGCAAGCATGTGATCGCCCCCCTGCCCGCTCCCCCCCGGCGCAGCCCCGCCGAGGGCTCCGCTCCTGTGCTGCTGCCGGTGCTGCCCTGTGCCTGCTCCCAGCTGGCATCGCCAAGCCCCCTGGCGCCACGCTGGGTACAGCGCAGCGAACCTCCACCGTGGGACCACCACAGCACCCAGCAGAGGTATCCCACGGCTGGTGAGTGGCCATCAGCAGGGCACACAGAGAACCGTGGAATCACAGAGTGGGTTGGAAGAGAGCTTCGAGATCACTCAGCTCCAAGCCCTGCCATGGGCAGCTCCCACCAGCACAGCTTGCTCAGGGCCTCATCCAGCCTGGCCTTCAACCCCTCCAGGCAGGAGGCAGCCACAGCCTCCCTGGGCAGCCTGTGCCAGAGTCTCCCCAGCCTCACTGCAAGGAATTTCTTCCTCCTCTCCACTCTCAGTCTCCTCTCTCCCAGCTCAAAGCCATTGGCCCTGGGCCTGGCACTCCCAGCCCTTGTCCCAAGTCCCTCCCCAGCTCTCCTGGAGCCCTTCAGGTACTGGGAGGCTTCTCTGAGGTCTCCCTGCAGCCTTCTCCTCTCCAGGCTGCACAGCCCCAGCTCTCCCAGCCTGGCCCCACAGGGGAGGTTCTGCAGCCTCTGCTCATCTCTGTGGCCTCCTCTGGCCCCTCTCCAGCAGCTCCAGGTCCTCCCTGTGCTGGGGGCCCCAGAGCTGGAGGCAGTGCTGCAGGTGGGGGCTGAGCAGAGCAGAGCAGAGGGGCAGAATCCCCTCCCTGTGCTGCTCTGGCTGCAGCTCAGCACTCAGCTGGCTCTGGGCTGCCAGGTACCACTGCTGGCTCCTGGGGACTTTGTCACCAGCTGACATCCCCAAGGCCTTCTCTGGAGCCACTGCTCACCCAGCCTGGGTTTGTGCTTCTATATTTGTCCCTCTCTCCCTGCCCAGCATGGCACCTGCTCCAATAAACCGAGTGTTTCTTTAGCAGGATGAACCCTTGAGCCCCTTGCCATGGGCTGGCAGTGGCTGTTAATGATGATTAGAGTGCAGGCACCCAGGGTGACCTGGGCAGGCTGGAGGAGAGATCTGCTGAAATTCAACAAGGGCAAGGGCAGAGTCCTGCAGCTGGGGAGGAACAACCTCATGCATCAGAACAGGTTGGGGTCTGACCTGTTGGAGAGCAGCTCTGGGGAAGAGGGCTGGGGAGTGCTGGTGGACAACAGGATGCCCAGGAGCCAGCACTGTGCACTTGCAGCCAAATAGGCCAAGGGCATCCTGGGGTGCATGAGGAAGAGTGTGGCCAGCAGGTCAAGGAAGGGTCTCCTCCCCCTCCTCTCTGCCCTAGAGAGGCCACAGCTGGGTCCTGGCTCCAGTTCTGGGCTCCCCAGCTCAAGAAGGGCAGGGAACTGCTGGAGAGGGCAGAGGAGAGGGCTACAAAGACACTGAGGGTGCTGGAGCAGCTCTGTGGTGGGGAGAGGCTGAGAGCATTGGGGCTGTTTGGTCTGGAGCAGAGCAGCTTGAGAGGGGATCAGTGCTGGGTGGGGGTCAGGAGGGTGGCACCAGGCTCCTTTCAGTGGTGCCCAGTGACAGGGCCAGAGGCAATGAGCACAAAGTGGAACATCAGAAGTTCCATCTGAGCATGAGGAGGAACTTCTTTAATTCCAGGGTGATGAAACCCTGGAGCAGACTGCCCAGAGAGGTGGTGGAGTCTCCTTCTCTGGAGACATTCCAAACCCACTTGGATGTGTTGCTGTGTGACCTCACCTAGGTGATCCTGCCTGGGCTGAGGGGTTGGGCCTGATGCTCTCCAGAGGTCCCTTCTGACCCCTACCACGCTGTGGGTGTTAACCCACCAGCAGCAGCAGCCATCTAAAGCCACTTGCCAACATCACCAACCTGCACCAAGCCCAGGCTGGAGTCACACATGCTGCTGCCCTCCTGCCCACCACTGCCAGCAGGCTCCAGCAGCTCCAGTTACAGCCTCTGGGACATGATTCTTGCATGGGGCTTTATTTCTGTTCCCATTCCAGGTTGTCTGTTCAGACCCCAGCATCAGAATGTCCCTGTTGGGAAAGCCCTGGGGCTGAGTGCTGGTGAGCAGAGGGAAATGGTTTGGAGGAGGGGGGGCCTCACCCATGTAAATGATCCTGGAGCTGTGGGCTCACAGCCAGTCCTTTTGTGCTTCCCTGTACCCAGGGGTGGGCAGACAGCAGGACAGGCAGACAGATCCCTGATTTGGGGTGATGGGAAAGACAACACAGCTGGAGTATCCCCATCACACACCACCCTGCAGCACCAGCCCAGGGCAGCCAGCACCTGGGGCTGGATGAGTCCAAAGGGTTACAAAATGCATTCACCTGTCCCCCTCCTGCAGTGCCTGGGAAAGCCACCAGGGCAGGTCCTGTGCCCACCTCTCCCCTCAGCTCCAGGTAATGCTCGGGGAGAGCACAGAATGCTTGGTACGGTGGCGTCTGGCTGGCTGCTGCTGCCCAGCCCCCAGCCAAGGAGTCCTGCAGGTGCAGGGCACGGTGGGTCTCCAGGGACTTGGTGGTGGCCAATGGCATCCTCGGCCAGGGAGATGACAGCTTGCCTGGAGATGACATTGACCTTGAGGTGACTCCTGCCTCGGTGCCAGCGATCCAGCTCCGCCGGGGTGCTCAGTGCCCCGGAGCGCTGACCTGGAGGTCAGGGTGGACACGCTGTGACACAGAGGAGGGCGGAGGCTGCTGGGCGGACCGGGGCCGGGTGGGTGCAGAGCCCTGCGGCACCCAGCAGCCACCCAGGAGGAAGTGCCGTGCCCGAGGTGACAGCCGCCGGCCGTGCCGGCCCGGTGGTACCGGAGCTGCCGGGGAGAAGGCGATTGCAGGCTGCTCCCGCGCCGCATCCTTGCCGAGTGACTGTGCAGGACGTGCTGGTGCCAAACCCCTTTTCACCTGCCCCCTCCCAGCCGGTGACAGCTCCACTGAGGAAGTAAAGACGGCGACAGCCCCGGCCACCGAGGCTTTGTCCCCACGCACTTTTAGGGGCGCAGCTCTGCTTTACACCCTGCCCTCGGCAGCGCAGCCCCAGCCAGGACCCCCAACCCCGTGGCACATTTTGGGGTCAGGGCGGTCCCCGGCTGGGCCCCTCAGTTTAGGAAGGAGGTTGACTTGCTGGAACGAGTCCAGAGAAGGGCAACAAAGTTGGTGAGGGGTTTGGAACACAGCCCTGGGAGGAGAGGCTGAGGGAGCTGGGGTTGCTTAGCCTGGAGAAGAGGAGACTCAGGGGTGACCTTATTGCTCTCTACAACTACCTGAAGGGAGGTTGTAGACAGGCAGAGGTTGGTCTCTTCTCCCAGGCAGCCAGTACCAGAACAAGAGGACACAGTCTCAGGCTGCGCCAGGGGAGGTTCAGGTTGGATGTTAGGAAGAAGTTCTATACAGAGAGTGATTGCCCATTGGAATGGGCTGCCTGGGGAGGTGGTGGAGTCGCCGTCATTGGAGGTGTTCAGGAGACTTGCTGGGGTGCTTGGTGCCGTGGGTTAGTTGTTTGGGTGGTGTTGGATTGGTTGATGGGTTGGACGCGGTGATCTTGAAGGTCTCTTCCAACCTGGTTTATTCTATGTATTCTACGGGTGACCTGGCCAAGGGGTGCGGGTGGCCCGGGCCGGTGCGGGGAGAGCCACCTGCTGCCAGGGCTGTCGCAAGGCGGGCGGGGCCGGGCGTGAGCCCCGGGCCGGGTTTGTGCCGCCGGCTGAGGACGGGCAGCAGGGTTTGCCGAAACCGCGGGGAGCGGGCGGGCGCTGGGCTGCCGCCGGGCCGCGGCCGGCTCGGGGCTGGGCCGGCCTCTCCCAGTCTCACCAGTGGGGATCGGCAGAGGTGGTGTCACCACGCTGCGGGGCAGGACAGCACCCAGGGGCACGGCAGGGCCAGCTCCTTCCTGCGCTGGTGCCAGCCGTGGTGCCCAGTGCCCTGGAGCGTCGCTTCCGCCTCCCTCCTTGCCAGGTGCTGGGAGCACGTCAGGCTGCTCTGTGGATGCTCCCCCTCTTCCCCCCCCCAGCCCCGGGGGTTCACAGTGTCCCCCTGAGGCAGGCTGGTGGTGACTCACGGGGAGCAAGGTGCTGCCTTGCCCTGTCCTCCGCCGGTTTCCGTGCTGGCGGAAGCTGAGCATTATCTCCCTCGCCCATCGGAGGCAGCTGCCCCTGGGTGCTCTCCAGCCGCATATTTATAGAGATGCAAACATTACACCCCGGAAATTCCCAGCCTTGACATCATGGGCCAGACCCTGTCGTGCAGCCTTGACATTTTTCTCCCTCTCGATGGGTTCTGGAGAGCTTATGCTAGGGCAGCCTCTGCCCCGGGACTTCCTGGCTGCAGGCGACATTCCTCTGCAGGCAGCAAAGCTCCTTTGGTATCAAAGGCTTGGGGTTCCCGGGGTGCATGGCTGGTCCCCAAGCTCCCAGCAGACCCATGCTCCTGTACTGGCGTCCAGGACTGCAGCAAAGGTGTCACACAAGAGGCAGAGGGCACACCTGTGCGTTCCCCCTGGGGGGCTGGGACCCTTCCACCCTCTCCATCCCTTCCTGAGACAGGCAGTAAGGACCAAGAGCAGCTGCAACTGCAGCAAGTGCATCGTGACCATAAAGTCCTGAAGCCACCCAGCCCTGTGTGCTGCTCAGTGTCCTCAGGGCTGGGGACACAGGACAGGGAGCTGGCAAACTGGGGGTGTCCTCCTCTATCCATCCCCTCCCGAGTTAGCTGCAGATGCCCTCACCCCTCCTTGGTGCCCACCGTGAGTGCCACCGCTCGCTGCCCCCGACTTGGCGCTCCCAGCACCCCAAAGCCACCACGCCAGTGACTACCACTGGTGACATCACAGCTCCTCTGCTCCCTGCCACACCAGGAGGATGAGGAAGAGCCAAGCTTAATTTATTCTGTGCTGCATTTCCATGCCAAATGAGTCAGAGCAGAGGCCTCACTCGGCTTTTGTTTTGCTTGGCAGCCAGCGGTGGCTTTCGCTTGGTGATGGTTCAACATTTAACTCTCTTGATGGCACTTGGGCTGGGACCAGCAGCTGCAGCAGAAACAAAACCACTTCCCTGCCCCTGCTGCCAGGGCAGGACCTTGCCCAGCTTGGGAGTGATGCACTTGTTCTGTTTGGGGAGGGACTTCTGACAAGGGCTGGGAGAGACAGGACAATGGCTTTGAGCTGGGAGAGAGGAGACTGAGACTGGAGGGGAGGAAGAAATTCTTTGCAGTGAGGGTGGGGAGACTCTGGAACAGGTTGCCCAGGGAGGCTGTGGATGCCTCCTCCCTGGAGGTGTTTCAGGCCAGGCTGCATGAAGCCTCGAGCAGCCTGGTCCAGTCGAAAGTGGCAGGGGGTCAGAACTGGGTGATCTTGAAGGTCCCTTCCAAGCCAACCCATCCCATGATTCTGTGAAACCAGCTCGAACTCATCTGCTGCACAGCAACTGGAAGCTCTCGCTGAGTTGTGCAGCCAGAGTGAGTTTTGTGGGCGGTGGTCCCTGCCCCTGGCAGGGGGCTTGGAACTAGACGAATGTGAAGGTCCCTTCCAGCCCAAACGGAGCTCAGTCCCTCAAGCCCCACGTCCCACAAGCCCCATGTAAAGCTTTCGGGGCTGCAGGACGGGGCTGGAGCAGCCAGGCTGGGGCTGGCTGCTGCTTTCACAGCAAAACCAGCCCTAAAGGGAGCCGAGGGAGGTTTCGCCCAGCGCAGGACCAGTTAGGAACGAGCAGGGCCACATTCCTGCGCACGTGGGAGCCGGCGAGAAGGAAGCGGCAGGCGGAGGTGTTTCGGTGCCCTGCTTCCCTGCGCGCCGCCGCCAGCAGCTCCTGGCCCCTCCTGACTGCCCCCAGCCCCCCGGCGCGGCGGCCGCAGGCTCGGCTGGGCTCCTCCAGCGGCGGTCAAAAAGCCCCCGCGGAAAACCGAAGAGTTTTCTTGGCCCAGCGCCTTCTGGTTTGTGTTCCACTGAGTGTCTCAACTTTTGGAAGAAACGGCCAAATTTTCGGGCCTCTACCCCTCCCCCACCCCCCCCACCCCCCCCAGCCAAAGCTAAATCCTGAAATCCTTGCCTGGGAAACATCACTCAGAAGTGTGTCCCCCCCACTCCCAGGGCCGAGCAGCCCCCATCCCAGCCCCTCTGCTGCAACAGCTCCCCAAAAGCCCCTCAGTGCTTTGTGGGGTGCGTAGGGAGGGGGTCGCTGCTGCCACGCTGCTGCTGCCTTCACCCACAGAGCCCTGATGCCTCCCCGAGCCGCGGTGGGCTTGGGTGAGGTTGGGACAGGGTGGGGTGGCCAAGCCCCTCCTGAAGCAGGACCCCTGCAGCCGGTGCCAAAGCTCCGGGCAGTGAGGTGGGCTGGGCTGGGCTGGGCTGGCGGCGATGGGGATGGTGCAGGGTGGAGCAGGGTGAGCTCGGCAGGGTGTGGGATCTGTGCCAGCAGAGGGCTTGCCAGGAAAACACGATCCCGTGGTGTAAAACGTGCTCCCCTCCCGCCGCAGCGGCGTGAGAGCTTCTTACCCAGGTTAAGTCAATACTGTCACATCGCTGCCTCTGCCGAGCTGCTCACTCCCGTGGAAGGAGCTCCTCGGGGGGTTAAAGGCTGGAGAGGAGTCATGGGAATGTGCTGGGCTCCAGCCCTGAGTGTGGGTCCCTGGAAGCAGCACTGATGGAGCTCCACATCCCCCCCCCCCGGCTCCTGGCTGCCCTGCCGGGGGGTCAAAGCCCTGTCCCCTCCCCCAGGCTCCTGGCTGGCAGGACACCCCTGCTTTTGGATACTCAAGGGGTTTCAGGGGAGCTGCTGGTACAGGGTCTGGGGACCAGCATGGGGTGCACCAGCTCTGGCAGGAGCAGGAGCTGAGAGGGCAGGCCACAGAGCAGAGACCAACTGCATCAGGAAAGGTCACTCGTGAAAGAAACAGTGCAAAAAGGCCCTCCCCCCACCCTGTCTCCTGTCTGAGCTGTGGCTCCAGCAGCCCCCAGCTGAGGGGCAAACCTCAGCACAGTGCTTTGGGCAGGCAGCAGCGAGCTGCCAGCACCCCCAAGGTCCCCAGCAGCAGGCTGTGGCTTGGTGCAGCACCTCTGATCCCGTGCCAGCGTGGAGGTGAAATACCTGGGCAGTTTACACAAGACATAGTTTTCCACTAGAGCAGAGTTTCTCTCCCTCCTCCCAGTGCTTCACCCAGCAGCTGCAGGCTTGTGGCTCTCAAGGGCACTCCACACAAAAATGAGCCATGCTGGAGATGTGGGAGATTAGGAGGATTAGGGCTGGAGAGCTGGCTCAGGAGGAGATGAAATGCAAAACCCCTCTGGTTGGGCATCTCACCCCTAAACCCCTAACCCCAGCCCTCTGCTTGCCCTCAGCACCACTTTGGGAGCGAGGAAGCTCTGGGGGTGGGCACAGCTCACGGGGTGAAGCTGGGAGAGGAGCAGCCAGGTTCCCTGAGCCACCAGGAAGGTGTTGCTGCTAGATATTGGGAGTGGATCCAAAAGCATAACACCCAGAAAGTGTTTCTAGAGCAAAGATAGATGTGCAGAACCTCACGTGGTGAAATCAAAGCAGGAGGGTTGGGTTCCTCCCTCCTCACCCCCCTGGGTTTGGGATGGGAGCCAGCAAAGGCTGCCTGAAGAGGGAGGCTGAGGGCTGTGGGTGCTGCCTGGCTGGGCACGGCTGCCTCTGCACCGTGGGGATGTTCACAGCCTCTGAACGACCCAGGGAAGGGGGAAACCCTCCTCTCCCTCTAAAGCAGGGAAAGCCTGGTCTGCAGCTTGGCCCTGGCAGGGAGGTGTGGCTGCAGCAGGGAGCGTGCCAGCCTCCTGGCACTGCCAGGCCAGCCAGCCCACAGCATTAACTGGTTCTGGGGGATCAAATGAACGGTCCTTACCCAGGAGAGCCTCACAAAACTGAAGCCATTTGGCCCCAGAATTGAAGCTGAGCTCCCTGGGCACGAAGCTGTAAGCTCCAGCTGAATGGAGTTGTTGTGGCTGGCACCTGATGAACCCCAGGAATTTGGCCCCAGCCAGTGTAGGGCCAGGGCCAGTAGCCCCAGCTCAGGCTGTTTGCAGGGCTGGTGAGGGAGAGCTGCTGCTGCCAGCCTGCTCCAGCCTCACCTCACCAGCTCCCAGCAGCATCAGCCTCATGGCACAGTTCCCACGATTCCAGCAGGACCCTGCCACCCCTGCCAGAACCCTGCCACCCCTGCCAGAACCCTGCCACCCCTGCCAGGACACAGCATGGCCAGACCAGGCTCTGGCACAGCCTGGCTCTGGCACTGGTGAGTGTGTTGAACACATCTCTGCTCACCAAAGCCTTGGAGATGCTCAGCTGGACCAGGCCATGGAACCCTGCAGTGCTGCTGCTTGGCAGGTTGAAGCCCAGCTCGCAGCGGGTCAGAGCTCCCTGGGGCCGGTGCCTGCTGACTGATTCACCACCAAGAAGCAGCTGGCAACGTTGGGGAGCATGGTCAGACCACCACCCCAGTGCCATGGAGCCTCCAGGAGCCTCCCCACCACAGGCTGGTGTGCTCAGACTCAGTAAAGAAACTGCCTCTCAGCCCCTCAAAAGCAGCCAGGAGGTCAACTCCCACCAGAGAGGATGGAGGAAGCTCTCCCACAAGCACACACACAGACACTTGCCTTGTGCTGTCACCACCAGGTCCTGCAGCCTCCCAGCACCCCGGGAAGGGAAAGCTCCATCCAGGCAGGAATGTGTCACCATCCAGAGGGCTCTGTGCCTGGAACCAGCAGTCCTGGAGCAGAGGAGATGCAGCACAGGCAGGGGATCAGGATCAATAGGTCACGGCGTGCACTGACTTGCCCCCAGAAAGGAAATCAGCAGAGGATTTGGGGCTGGTGGGGAAGCTACAATCAGGCCTTTAATCCCACATGGACACAAAATCCCGGGATAAAAAGGCCAGAGATGGTCCTAATTGCTGAGTCCTGAGTGCTTGGGGATGTGTGAGCAAAACCTCTTAAAGCTGCAGCAGGCCTGGGGGAGGCATCTCAGTGCCTTCTTGCTGCCTGCACAGCCAAACTCCCCCTGGGGACAAGGGGATTCCACTTTGCTGGGGGGATCTGCCCCAGTGCCCACGAGGGCAGTGCTGGCACCAGCTTCGGGCCACAGGGAAGGAGTCACAGCATCACAGCACCACAGGAGATTAGGGGTTGGAAGGGACCTCTGGAGATCAAGTCCAAGCCCCCTGCCAGAGCAGGAGCAGAGAATCCAGCACAGATCACACAGGAACACATCCAGATGGGGCTGGGAAGGCTCCAGAGAAGGAGACTCCACAACCTCTCTGGGCAGCCTGACCCAGGGCTCTGTGAGCCTCACAGTGCAGAAGTTCCTCCTCCTGTTGAGGTGGAACCTCCTGTGCTGCAGTCACCTGGATGGAGCCATGGTGCTCAGCACAGCAGCACTGCTAAAGACAGAAACCAGCCAGGAGATGCTGGACCACAGCAGGTGGTTGAGGGACACTGGGGGAGGAGGCAGCTGCCCCCCTTGGCTGTACCTCCAGGTCTGTGCCCATAGAACCATGGACAGGTTTGGGTTGGAGGGGACCTTTAGATCTCACCCAGTCCAATCCCCTTGGAGTCAGCAGGGACAGCTGCAACTAGAGCAGGTTGCTCACAGCCCCCAAACAACCTGACCTGGAATGGTCCCAGGCATAGAGCATCTACCACCTCTCTGGCCAAGCTGGGCCAGAGTCTCCAGAAGAGTGTGGCCCACCAGGGCAAGGGAAGTTTTCCTTCCCCTCTACACTGCCTTAGGCAGACCACATCTGGAGTCCTGGGTCCAGTTCTGGGCTCCCCAGTTCAGGAGGGACAGAGAACTGCTGGAGAGAGTCCAGGGCAGGCTGCAGAGCTGAGGGGCCTGGAGCAGCTCTGGGAGCAGCAAAGGCTGAGAGCCCTGGGGCTGAGAGCCTGCAGAAGAGCAGCCCCAGAGGGCAGCTGAGCAATGCTCAGCAAGAGCTAAAGGAGCTGTGGGGGGCAAGAGGCTGGGGCCAGGCTCTGCTGAGTGCTGCCCAGGGAAAGCACAAGGGGCAGGGGGCAGAAAGTGTCAGGCAGGAGGTTGGAGCTGAGCAGGAGGAGAAAGTTGTTTGGGGTGAGGCTGCTGGAGGCCTGGAGCAGGCTGCCCAGAGAGGTTGTGGAGTGTCCTGGGGTGGAGAGCTTCCAACCCCCCCTGAGCACTGTGCTGCTGGGCAGGGTGCTGTGGGTGCCCTGCTGGAGCAGGGCTTGGGCTGGGGGAGCTCCAGAGGTCCTTTCCCACCCCCACCCTGCTGGGATTGAGTGGTCAGTGCCTGTCTGTGCATCCCAGCAGCAAGGTGCAGTAAGCAGCACCAGGATCAGTGCTCAGATCCCATCCTCAGCTGCTGTGCTTGTCCCTGGCTGGGTGAGCTCCAGAGCTCCCTTCCACCCCCACCCTGCTGGGTTTCTGTCTCACCACCCTCGGCATTAACAATCTCTCCTTTCTCTCTAGTCTAGTTTAAAACCTTCACTCCTGGCCGTTCCTGGCCCACTGGGGGCTGAAGAACCACTCCAGCTGCTCCTCACCTATGCCCTGTTTTACCTTGCACTTTAGGGGTGGGGGGTGGGGGAGTCCGGCCCCACCTAAGCCTCTTTCAGTCAGGGTTGGAACTGGGGGCACTGGGCTCCTTCAAAGCCCCCTTGGGAGCACCGGGTGAGGATGCTGCGGGGTGGGGCGGGTTGGGCCAGGCAGGAGGCAGGCAGGGGGCAGGCAGGGGGCAGGCAGAAGGCGGTGCTGCCCGATGCCCGCCTCCCTCCCGGCTCTGCCCGGCCCCGGTGGCGGAGCAGAAGCTGCGGGCGGCGGCGGGGGAAAGCGGGAGGAGGCTGCGGGCGGCGAGCTCCGGGGCCGGGAACGCGATGCACTCGCTCTTCAGGAAACGCAACAAAGGGAAATACAGCCCCTCCGTGCAGAAAAAGAGGTGAGTGCCCGGCTCCGGCCAGCCCCGCTCCGCCCGGGCCGAGCAGCTTCGCCAGCCCGGGGCTCCCAGCGCGCAGCATCCCCGCCCGCAGCCGGGCTTTGGGGATCCTGAGCTGTGGCAACCTCCCCTGAGGTGTGGGTACCCCCCAATGTGTAGAGACTCTCCCCCGAGCTGTGGCCATCCCCCAGATGTGGGTGCCCCTTGAAGTGTGGGAACCTCCCCCGAGGTATGGGTGCTCCTCCAAAGTGTGGGTACCCCCCAGATGTGGGCACCCCTCGAGCTGTGGGAATCTCTCCCGAGGTGTGGGCACCCCCCGAGGTGTGGGGACACCCCAAGCTGGGTCCACCTCTCTGGTGCCCGGCAAAGGCAGCGCTTTCCTCCGGCCCCTTGGCAGTGATGGCAGCCGTGGGGAGCAAGTTCCTTCGCTTCCCAGGCTGCGCTGGGTTCGGCTTTAAGGGCACAAGAAGTTTGCTTGTCCTCAGCCTTCCTCCACCTGCTCCACCAGGAGCAAGTCTTCTCCTCCTCCTCGGCTCTTTCTGGTGGGGTGGGGACACTTCGCAGTCGTAGTGGTGCTAAAGGGAGCAGCAAGTTGAGAGCTCCCCGTGAAGGTCGCCGTGAAAAGGGAAAAGGAGGTGAAAATCCCCCCCACACCCCCCCGGCAAGGCTTGGCCCCTCTCTGGGCCGGGCTGCATTGCTGCAGGGGGGGTAGGGGGGCTGCAGAGCGGGTAGCCCCCAGCCCCTGCTTTTCCGAAGGGGTGTAATGGTGGGATCCACGCAGCACGTCCCGGAGGAGCTGCAGGAGCTCTGGAGCACGACGAGTGGGATGCGGGGGGTGCGGGGGAAGGGGGCCGGGGCGTGCAGAGGCAAGCCCATGGCTTGCTGGTCCCTCTCCATCCCTTTCCAGAGCCACCTTGGCTGGTGGGCTCGCAGCAGCCGCTCGGCTCTCAAAGCCTTGGGAAGGCAGCTGGGGAGCCGGCGCAGGGACGGCAGTGCCTTTGGGCACCCAGGAAAGGAGCAGTTACCCCGAGGCGCTGCTGCCTTCTGAAGCGGGGAGCCCCTCGCTGCTCGCTGCCCGTGGGTGCGGTGCGGGGAAGGGGTGTTTCCCAAGAGGGCAGGGTGCTGCCCGGGCACCGTGGGTGCTCAGCTTTGGCATCTGCTGAGCTGCCTCCATTCAGGCTGAGGCTCCAGCTGCAGCCCTGGGGACAGGCACCTCCGGCAGACCCAGCTGGCTCAGCAGGGCTGCCCAGGCTCCCGCTCCCAAAGCCTGGGGCACGCTCTGCTGCTAGCTCCTGCCCTGGGCAGGGCTGGCAGGAAGGAGACAGGGTGGCACAGAGCCCTCTGAGGCTCAGGACGCACCCCCAGTGATGCCCCCAGCGTTCGTGCGGTGTGAAATGCTGGTGGCATTTCTGATCTTCGGGGGTGTCACTGGAGGGCTTGGAGATGAGAACCACCACAGCTGGGGCAACATCCTGGCATGCTGAGCAGCACGGGGATGCTGGGAGGCAGGGGGAGAGAGACCTCTCTGTGATGGATCCCCACCCTGGGGTCCGCAGTGTTGCGCTGGGGGGGGCCGAGCCCCGAGCTGGGTACCCCGCGCTGGGTACCCTACGCTGCCGTCCCCCGCCGGACAGCCGATGGGGCTGGGGACGACGGTCCTGGCTCCGCCGCCCTGCCCGCCAGCCCTGCCCGCTCTGGGCAGGTGCCAAAGCACCTCTGAAGGCTGAAATCTTGAGGGTTTTTTTCCGGCTGACTTGGTGGCAGCTGAGGAAGCAGCTCAGGGCTGTGGCCTTGGGCCACCCTCCCTCCCCGCACCCCAGCTGGCCGCGCACCTCGGGGAGGGCTGCGCTCATTAGCCCCAATTTGTTAATTCCTGCGTTGGAGTTTACAAACATCTGGGAATCCAGGGAACACTCCCACCGTGGGGAAGCAGCCCCGGCATCGAGACGGGGAAGCCGGTGCCGGACCGGTTGAGCAACTTGGTGGAGGAGTGTTGCGAGAGGGCAAGGAGCTGCTGCCGCCCCGGCCCGGCTCCGGGCGCTGCCGGGCTCCCAGCCGGCGCCCGCCCAGTTCTGCCGCTGCAAAAGCAGAGCCAGGCTGTGAGCATCCACCGGCCGCCCCCGCCGCCCGCTGGGACCGGGGTTTCGACACTGGGAACAGCCCGGCCCCGTCCTGCCCTCCGCTGGGGCTGCACCTCAGACGCTGCTGGTGACCGAGCCTCCAGAGCACGGTGGGCACAGGGCAAGGGCAGCCTGGCAGCTGGGCAAGGGCACTGGAGCGTTTCCTGCAGGCAGAGAGGAGCTGGGGCCAGGAGCTCAGCTGATCCAGGTCGGGGGTGCCCAGGGATCGTCGAACTTTTGCTTTGGTTGGAAAAGATCTCTGAGCTCCTCCAGTCCAACCGTCCTCTAACTCGACCAATGCTGGGGCTAAGCCATGGCCCTCAGCACCACAGCTCTGCCTCTTTTAAGCCCCACCAGGGATGGGGATTCAGCCACCTCCCTGGGCAGCGTTTGAGAACCTTTTCAGTGAAGAAGTTTCTTCTAATGTCCAACCTAATCCTCCCTGGGTGTAACTTGAGGCCATTTCCTCTCATCACTTGCTACGAGGGAGAAGAGCTCAACCCCCAGCTGGCTCCAGCCTCCTTTCAGGGAGCTGCAGAGAGCAAGGAGGTCTCCCTCAGCCTTCTCTTCTCCAGGCTCAACACCCCCAGCTCCCTCAGCTGCTCCTCCCCAGCCCCCTTCTCCAGACCCTTCCCCAGCTTTGCTGCCAAAGCAGCATCCTACAGCAGTTTACAGCACAGTGAGGAGCTGCTGAGTCCTGGTGGCTTCCTCAGCCCCTCTGTGATGGAGGCATCTTGATGAGCAGCACCAGAGGCTCAAGATCACTGTGAGTCTGTGCAGCTCAAGGCAGGTGCTGGTGTCCTTATCCCCCGAGATGCAGACAGCCAGCCTTCCCCAGCCCCAGGCCGGCCCTTCAGCCTCCCACTCACAGCACCTCGGAGCATCAGGGCTCTGAGCAGCTCCTTTGCCTCTGCCCAAGCTGCTTGCAGCCTGCCCAGGGGCTGAGAACTCAGGGTGGGCAGGGAGGTGTTTCCTTGCTCTGTTTCTGTTGCTGTGCCAGGGACTAGGAAGGAGCCATTTGGGCAACTGCCTCCAGCTCTTGAGGCTGGCTGGCCCCACGCTCACCTGCTTTGAGGGCAATGGCAGGGAAAGAGCAGGAGTGACATCAGATCCTGCAAAGCCACCTTGGTGCTGGGTGCTCTGACCTGCTGATGCTGAGCTGCACCAGCTCTGTGCCACTGCTTGGCTGGAGGAAAACCAGGGCAATGCTCTGTGCCAAGCAGCCTGGACCACATCCACCTCCCAGCACCATGCACAGCACCAGCAGGTTCTTCACTTGAGTGTGCAGGGGATGCTCCCCAGCAGCTCCCGTGGGCTTGGTTTGGTGATGCAGAAATGAGCAGGACCAGGGTCTGAGCCTTTCCCTAGGAACATCTGGCCTGAAATTGTGCCAGGGGAAGGTTAGGTTGGAGAGGAGGAAAAAGAGTGGTCAGGGCCTGGCAGAGGCTGCCCAGGGAGGTGGTGGAGTCCCCATGCCTGGAGGGGTTGCAGACCCCTGTGGCCATGGCACTTGGGGGCAGGGTTTGGTGGCCATGGTGGGGTTGGGTTGGTGTTGGACTGGATGAGCTTGGAGGCTTTTTCCAACCCCAACAATTCCATGATTCTCTGATCTGCTGCAGTTCTGACCTGGGCTTGTGGTCTCCAGACCACCATCTGACTCTAGGCATGTCAGCTGTAGGGCATCAGGGGAGTGTGGATGATGATGATGATGATGATGATGCTTTTGCCTCATGCATTGGGTTGCCCTTCTTGCTCACCCCATCCCAGCAGTGCAAGGCCCTGGGGGTTGAACTGGATGATCTGTAAAGGTTCCTTCCAACCCAAAGCAGTCTGTGGGGATTCAGCTGGAGCTGGCCATGACTGTTAGCACATCCCTGAACCCCAGCATGGGGTGGGAAGGGACCTCTGGAGGCCATCCAGTCCAACCCCCCCCTGCTAAAGCAGGGTACCCACAGCAGCTTGGCCAGCATGGAAGGAAACCATCACCCTCCTTCCCTCTTACCTTCACCAAGCACTTGCCAGGCTCAGAAAGCAGGAGGCTGGTTTCTCTTTTAGCCAGTCCAGGCTTGGGAGGTAGAAAACACCTCAGCCTTGAGAACTGGCTGCTGAAGGACATCCTCCTGCCAGCAGGAAAGGTAAAGTTCCTTGAGAAGCCCTCCTGAAAGCATCTGTCCAGGAGGACTCCCAGCCCTGGAGCCCCTTGTCCCCAGCTAAGAGGGGGTTCAGGCGCCAGGAGGGTGACACATTCCTAGAGGCTGTTTGGTAGGGCTGGAGCCAGCAAGAAGGAGCAGCCAGAGGTGAGTCAGGGCAGCTGCTCTGTACTTATGGTGCAGGAAGCCTCACATTGCCTGCCCTGCTCCTGCTGCCACCTCATGCACAGCACAGTTGTGCAGCAGGGAATCACTTCAGCTGGCACAGCCCTTTCAGCTCCTCCAGTCTAACCCTTCCCTAACTCAGCCCAGGCTGGGGCTGAGCCATGGCCCTCAGCACCACAGCTCTGCCTCTGGGAAACACCTCCAGGGCTGGGGATTCAGCCACCCCCCTGGGCAGCCTGGGACAGGGCTTGAGAAGACTTTCAATGAAGAAGTTTCTTCTCATGTCCAACCTAAAGATCCCTTGGGGCAGCTTGAGGCCATTTCCTCTTGTCCTATCACTCAGTAGAAGAGACCAATCCCTTCCTGGCTCCAACTTCCTTGCAGGGAGTTGTAGAGAGCAATGAGGTCTCCCTTCAGCCTCCTTTTCAGGGGGGACAATGAAGAGAAGTGAAGCAAGCTGGATCTTCCAGTGAGGGTGGGGAGACACTGCCCAGAGAGGCTGTGGCTGCCTCCTCCCTAGAGGTGTTCAGGGCCAGGCTGGATGAGGCCTTGAGCAAGCTGGGGCTGGTGGGAGGTGTCCCTGCCCATGGCAGGGGCTTGGAGCTGGATGATCTTGAAGGTCCCTTCCAAGCCAAACCATTTGCTGATTCTGTGACTCAGCACAGCAGCTCTGCTGTCCAGCTACACCCTGCCATGGGGAGCCTGACAGGATGCTGCTCCCCAGTTTGCAGCCAGATCTTGATCTCTCCCAAACCTGAATTCCTGCAGCCCAGCCCTAACTCCTCTGCTCTGCCACAGTTTCACTCCTGTGGCATGAGAAGCAGCACAAGGGAATGGGGCAGCTGCAGCTGGGGGAGTTTTAAGGTCATTTAAGGGCTCTGCTGTGATCTTCCAGAGGGTTCTTTTGGTTTTAGTCCCTGTTAAAGTCCAGTCCCCAGCAGCAGTGCTCAGCAGGGTGTGTTTGATATGGAATCTGTGTAACTGGGAATTAAACGGAGATGGAATTGAGAGCAGCTTATCAGTAGTTAGAGGGGCAAGAGGCTGGGGCCAGGCTCTGCTCAGCAGTGCCCAGGGCCAGCACAAGGGGCAAGGGGCAGCAAGTGGCAGGCAGGAGGTTGGAGCTGAGCAGGAGGAGAAAGTTGTTTGGGGTGAGGCTGCTGGAGGCCTGGAGCAGGCTGCCCAGAGAGGTTGTGGAGTGTCCTGGTGTGGAGAGCTTCCAACCCTTCCTGGGCACTGTGCTGCTGGGCAAGCTGCTGTGGGTGCCCTGCTGGAGTAGGGGCTTCAACTGGGTGAGCTCCAGAGGTCCTTTCCCACCCCCACCCCACTGGGAATTGAGTGGTCAGTGCCTGTCTGTGCATCCCAGCAGCCAGATGCAGTAAGCAGCACCAGGATCAGTGCTCAGATCCCATCCTCAGCTGCTGTGCTTGTCCCTGCCCAGGTGGGGAAGCTCCTGGCATGGGCAGGCTTCCCAGCAGGAGAGCAGAGTCTGCCCAGCACTGAGCTGGGGGAAGGAGCAGGACAGAGCCCTTCCCATTAACTCTCCCAGCAAGGCTCTGATTCATGCTACAAGCTCCCAGCAGAAGCCTTCCCAGGGCCTGCACTCAGCTGAACCAGTCAGAGCTCCAGGAGTATTCATTTGAGCATCCTCCCTTGGGAGCATTAGTGAACTAACCTCCTTCTGAGGGGGGTGGGGGGGAAAACAAGACAGAGAATTCAAAGCAGCCCAAGATGTTCCCTAACACCTGCCAGCAAGTGGCCTGCCAGGGGGGGTGAAGCTACAGGCACCAGGGGGGTGCCAGCCTTGGGGAAGCCTGCTCCTAAAGGTGCTTCCTATCCCTGGGGGTGCAGCACGATGGGCAGGGAGAAAAAAAACAGGAACAGAGGAAAAAAGAAAGTGCAGTTTTTAGCAGCACAGTTGCCCCAGCACAATAACTCTCACCAGCTTTGTGTGCTGAGGAGCACAGAACCCTATGAAAAAAACCCAAACCCTAAGGAAAAAACAAAACCAAAACCCTAAGGAAAAAAAACCCAAAAACCCTAAGAAAAAAACCCAAAACCCTAAGAAAAAAAAACCAAAAGCCTAAGAAAGAAACCAAAACCCTAAGAAAAAAAGCCCAAAACCCAAAGAAAAAAACCCAAAAGCCTAAGGAAAAAAAAAAACCAAAACCCAAAGAATAAAACCAAAACTCTAAGAAAAAACCCCAAAAGCCTAAGGAAAAAAAACCCCCAAAACTCTAAGAAAAAAAAAACAAAACCCAAAGAAAAACCCCAAAACCCTAAGAAAAAAAACAAAACCCTGAGGAAAAAAACCAAAACCCTAAGGAAAAAAACCCAAAACCCTAAGGAAAAAAACCAAACCCAAAGAAGTAAACAAAAAACCCAAAGTAAACAAAAACCTAAAGTAAACAAAAACCAAACAAAAATTCAAAGTAAACCAAAAACCAAAGTAAACAAAAAATTGAAGTAAACAAAAAATCGAAGTAAACAAAGTAAACAAAAACAATTGAAGTAAACAAAAATTCAAAGTAAACAAAAAATCAAAGTAAAAAAAATCAAAGTAAACAAAAAAAATCAAACTAAATAATCCAAGTAAACAAAAAAATCCAAGTAATGAAAAAAATTCAAAGTAAAGAAAAAAAATTGAAGTTAAAAAAAGCAAACAAAAAAATCAAGTAAAGAAAAAATTAAAGTAAAGAAAAAATCAAAGTAAACAAAAAAATCAAAGAAAAATCAAAGGAAACAAAAAAACAAAGGAAACGAAAAAATCAAAGAAAAATCAAAGGAAACAAAAAAATCAAAGGAAACAAAAAAATCAAAGAAAAATCAAAGGAAATAAAAAAATCAAAGGAAACAAAAAACTCAGAGAAAAAAATCCAAGTAAACCAAAAAATCAAAGTCAAGGAAAAAATTCAAAGTAAACTAAAAAAAAAATAAAAGAAAAAATCAAAGTAAAGAAAAAATTCAAAGTAAAGGAAAAAATCAAAGAAAACAAAAAATCAAAGACAACAAAAAATCAAAGACAACAAAAAAAATTCGAAGTAAACTGAAAAAAAAAATGAAAGAACAAAATCAAAGTAAACAAAAAGCCAAAGAAAATAAAAAATCAAAAGTAAACAAAAAAAATTCAAATTGAACCAAAAAAATCAAAGTAAACCCCCCCCAAAAAAATCAAAGGAAACAAAAAAAAATCAAAGGAAACAAAAAATCAAAGTGAAAAACCTCCCAAACCCTAACAGGAGATCCTCAAATCTGAGTATCAAATATCCCCAAGCCCTAAGAACAACCCCCCCCAGCGTCACAGGTAAATCCCCACAGCCTAAGGCAAATACACTTCTAAGTAAAATGAAAACCACCCAAATCTAAGTAAAGAATCCCCAAACCCTAAGGCCAAAGACCCAAATCTAAGCAGGAGACCCAAAGCCTAAGAGAGAAAAAAAAACCACCACTGAGTCCAAGTGATGAAACCTCCAAACCCGCCTCAGACTCTAAGCTTAAGCCCCAAATCGGCTTGGCTGTGAGGAAGAAGTTGTTGCCCAGCAGGGTGGTGAGAGCCTGGCACAGGCTGCCCAGGGAGGTGGTGGAAGCCTCCTGCCTGGAGGTGTTTGCAGCCAGGCTGGAGGTGGCTGTGAGCAACCTGCTGCGGTGTGAGGTGTCCCTGGCCATGGCAGGGGGTTGGGGCTGGCTGAGCCTTGAGCTCCCCTCCAGCCCTGCCAGCTCTGTGAGTCTGTGTGGTGCAGGACAGCGTCGAAGGCTTTGCTCAGCTCCAGGTCTGTGATGTCAGCTGCTCCACCTCCATCTGCTCATGCTGTGACCTTGTCATAGGAGGCCACCAGGTTTGTCAGGATGGGGGAGGAGCAGCAGTGTGGCAGGCTGGTACAGATCCCGCTGCCCTTCTGTGCCTCTCCCCAGTGCCCCCAAGGTTCTCTCTCCCCCACTTCCCCCTCCAGGCCCTCTCAGAGAATCTCCTGGGAGTGCACCTGACCTGGGCTGTGTTTTGCTGGCTGCACTTTTGAGGGTCCTGCTCTAAGACTTCCTTTTGTGTCCCTTATGTCTTCTGCTACCCTTTCTGGTCCATGCTGGGGTTGAGCCAAGACAAGTGGCAGAGTTCCACTGCAGCCTTCAGCTTAAGAAAGATTTGGGTTCAAGCAAAAAGAAAACCCAACCCCAACCCCCCAAAGCTCTTTTTGTGTTGGGGAAAAAAACCCTTTTTGTTCCAAGGAATTTTCCAACTCATTTTTCCAGTAGCCAACAAGCAGGTGGGCACCCAAGTCAAGCAGTGGGCACCCAAGCCAAGCATGGGGCACCCAAGTCAAGCAGGTGGGCACCCAAGCCAAGCAGTGGGCACTCAAGCCAAGCAGTGGGCACTCAAGTCAAGCAGATGGGCACCCAAGCCAAGCAGGTGGGCACCCAAGCCAAGCAGTGGGCACCCAAGTCAAGCAGTGGGCACCCAAGTCAAGCAGGTGGGCACCCAAGCCAAGCATAGGGCACCCAAGTCAAGCAGTGGCAACCAAGCCAAGCAGGTGGGTACCCAAGCCAAGCATGGGGCACCCAAGTCAAGCAGGTGGGCACCCAAGCCAAGCAGTGGGCACCCAAGCCAAGCAGTGGGTACCCAAGCCAAGCAGTGGGTACCCAAGCCAAGCAGTGGGCATCCTAGCAGGGTGAGGCTGGAAGGGAGCTCTGGAGCTCCCCCAGCCCAAGCCCTGCTCCAGCAGGGCACCCACAGCACCCTGCCCAGCAGCACAGTGCCCAGGGGGGGTTGGAAGCTCTCCACACCAGGACACTCCACAACCTCTCTGGGCAGCCTGCTCCAGGCCTCCAGCAGCCTCACCCCAAACAACTTTCTCCTCCTGCTCAGCTCCAACCTCCTGCCTGACACTTGCTGCCCCTTGCCCCTTGTGCTGGCCCTGGGCAGCACTCAGCAGAGTCTGGCCCCAGCCTCTTGCCCCCCACAGCTCCTTTAGCTCTTGCTGAGCATTGCTCAGCTGCCCTCTGGGGCTGCTCTTCTGCAGGCTCTGAGCCAGCAGTGTGCCCAGGGGGCCAAGAAGGCCAAGGGCATCCTGGCCTGCAGCAGGGAGAGTGTGGCCAGCAGGAGCAGGGAAGTCCTTGTGCCCTGTGCTCAGCACTGCTCAGGCCACCCCTTGAGTCCTGTGTCCAGCTCTGGGCTCCTCAGCTCAAGAAGGACATTGAGAGACTTGAAGGTGTCCAGAGAAGGGCAACAAAGCTGGGGAGGGGTCTGGGGCACAGCCCTGGGAGGAGAGGCTGAGGGAGCTGGGGTTGCTTAGCCTGCAGAAGAGGAGGCTCAGGGGAGACCTTCTTGCTCTCTGCAACTCCCTGCAGGGAGGTTGGAGCCAGGAGGGAGTTGTTCTCTTCTGTCAAGCAACCAGCAGCAGAACAAGAGGACACAGTCTCAAGCTGTGCCAGGGGAAGTTCAAGCTGGAGGTGAGGAGAAAGTTCTTCACAGAGAGAGTTGTTAGCCATTAGAATGTGCTGCCCAGGGAGGTGGTGGAGTCCTCATCCCTGGAGGTGTTCAAGAGGGGCTTGGATGTGGCTCTTGGTGCCATGGTCTAGTCATGAGGTCTGTGGTGCCAGGTTGGACTCGATGATCTTTGAGGTCTCTTCCAACCTTGGTGATACTGTGAAAAAAAACAAGCCATCACCAACCAAACTCGAAGATAAATCCCCAAATCCTCAGAAAAAGACCAGCTCTAAGTAAAAAAAACCCAAATTTAAGTAAAAAACCCACCAAACCCCTAAGAACAGAAGCCCCAAATCTAAGTGCAAGCCCCAAGCCCTCAGACGACCCCAAGCCACAAAGCGTCGCCCAGGGGCAGGACTGTGGTAGAGGGATGCAGGGAATTCTGTCCCCGAGCAGCTGCCCAGCTGGAAGGAGCCCTCAGACTCCCTCCCTGCCCATTCCTCGTGGGAGGAATCTCAGGTTCTTCAGCCCAGCTCTGGCTGCAGGAGATGAGCAGCGGCTCCTGTGCCCGGGGATGAGCAGCGGCTCCTGTGCCCGGGGATGAGCAGCATCTCCTCTGCCCGGGGATGAGCAGCGGCTCCTCTGCCCGGGGATGAGCAGCGGCTCCTCTGCCCGGGGATGAGCAGCAGCTCTTCTGCCCGGGGATGAGCAGCATCTCCTCTGCCCGGGGATGAGCAGCAGCTCTTCTGCCCGGGGATGAGCAGCGGCTCTTCTGCCCGGGGATGAGCAGCGGCTCCTCTGCCCGGGGATGAGCAGCAGCTCTTCTGCCCGGGGATGAGCAGCATCTCCTCTGCCCGGGGATGAGCAGCAGCTCTTCTGCCCGGGGATGAGCAGCGGCTCCTCTGCCCGGGGATGAGCAGCGGCTCCTCTGCCCGGGGATGAGCAGCGGCTCTTCTGCCCGGGGATGAGCAGCGGCTCCTCTGCCCGGGGATGAGCAGCGGCTCCTCTGCCCGGGGATGAGCAGCGGCTCCTCTGCCCGGGGATGAGCAGCAGCTCTTCTGCCCGGGGATGAGCAGCGGCTCCTCTGCCCGGGGATGAGCAGCGGCTCCTCTGCCCGGGAATGAGCAGCGGCTCCTCTGCCCGGGGATGAGCAGCAGCTCCTCTGCCCAGGGCAGCTTTCCCTGCCTGATATCATTTTTTCCTTCCTATCAGAGAATGTCCAAGTTCCCCAGAGCTGGCACAGCCACTCTTTTTCCAGGCTTTTCTTCCCCTGTTCCCCCTCCCCACAAAGCCTGATCTCTTTTAGCAGGGAACTTCGACCTTCCCCTTCCCTCCTCGCTTCCTGCCTGCTCTCACCTGTGTTGCCCTCCCCAGCTGGGCTGTGGCCAAATCCATCCCTTCTCCCTCCCCAGCTCCACTCTGTGCTGCAGCCATCCCCCTCCTGCCTGCGTTTTGGCTCTTTCCTTCCAAAGCCTGGTTGCATCCCACAGCTCTTCCCTACCAGTCCCACCCCAGCTGCCCAAGTATTCCTCAGTTCTTTGCCCACCACCTGGTGCTTCTGAATCTTCCTCCTCTCAGCAGATGAAGGATGTGGAGGATCACAGAACCACAGCACTGTTGAGGTGGGAAGAGCCCTTGGAGCTCATCCAGTCCAACCTCTCACCCAGAGCTCACAACCACACCACTGCTGCTGAGCCACTGCACCACCTCCCTCAGCCCCACATCCATGCAGACAACATCCATAGCTCTTCCCTGGGGTCTCTCCTGGGTGGACTCACTCCTCCATCCCCTGGCATGGATATTGGCCTCTCCCAACTTCAGTTGTCCCAACCAATCCCTCTGGCACTCTGCTTGACATCCAGGAGGATGCAGGGGTCAGCATTGTCCTCGTGGCCTCCTAACACACAGCCACTGGGGGAGAATCATAGAATGCCAGGTTGGAAGGGACCTCAAGGCTCATCACCTGGCCCAACCTTGAAGAAGGGACAGGCAGCTTATTGACAGGGTTTGCATATCAATAATCAGAGAATTAAAGACTGCTTTGGGTTGGAAGGGACCTTAAAGATCATCCAGCTCCACCCCTCCTGCCATGGGCAGGGTCACCTCCCACCAGCCCAGGTCACTCCAGGCCTCATCCTGCAACACCTTCAGGCCAGGGGCAGGGTTAGCATTAGGCTTAGGGTTAATGTCAGTGCCCAAGGTGGGTGATGGAGTGGCACAGAAATGCCAAGGGTACAGAAGCAAACAGAGAAAGGAGTCTCAGCAGAGGCTGGGGGGTGGAAGAGGAGCTCCAGCGATGCTGTGGTGGCTGTCTGGAGATCCAGCTCCCATGGGGAGGTTGCATTTGCTTTCCCTGTGCCCAAACCTCAGCTGGTGACACCTCTGTGACTCTCACCCAAACCACAGAGGTGGGGAGAGCAAGCAGCTCATCTGGCATGCGTCAGGGAAGCCAAGGCTGAGCAGCAGAGCCATGCCCAAGGTACAACCAAGCATGTCCTTGCTTGCTCCGCGTCCTCCTCTCCCTGGCCACCCAGATACTGCAGATGGAAGCAGGAGTTTCTGCCTTACTGGTCAAACTGCCCCTCCAGGGCAGGGAAACTCAGCCTCTGCCCTCCCTGTTCCCCCTGCTTCTGCCCCCTGCAGTGACAGAGAAGGAGTTGTCACCCCCAGGGTGACAGTTAACACCGCCAGGGTACCACTGGAGCTGGAGGGTGGCTGTGCCCTGGCTTTGGAGTCACCAGGAGGGATCCAGCTGGCAGGGTGCAAGCAGTCCCAGCTCATGGGGGTGGTTAGAGCTCTTGTCTCAGAGCCAGGGGATAGGTAGGGACAAGGGGACAGGAGGCACATCCTCATCCTGACCCAGCCTGGTTGTGGGGACAAGAGGCACATCCTCATCCCCATCCCCATCCCAACCCAGCCTGGTTGTGGGGACAAGAGGCACATCCTCATGCTCATCCTAACCCAGCCTGGTTGTGAGCACAAGAGGCACATCCTCATCCTCATCCTCATCCCCATCCCAACCCAGCCTGGTTGTGGGGACAAGAGGCACATCTTCATCCTCATCCCAACCCAGCCTGGTTGTGGGGACAAGAGGCACATCTTCATCCTCATCCCAACCCAGCCTGGTTGTGGGGACAAGAGGCACATCCTCCTCATCCTCATCCCCCTGGTTGTTTCAGCAGCATGGCCATGGAGGATGGCCCTGGCAAAGCTGGTACCTGAGTAAGGGCCAGGAGGTTGCACCCCAAGTTCCCAGCACCCAAGCTGAGTTTTGCTGATGCCAGGGGAGCACACAGGCTGGGCAGGGTCTCCAGGCTCTGCTCTGCTGGAGGAGAGCAGCAGCACCAACTTGGGATGCCATGGTGGGACCGTGGCCATGGATCCCAAAGCATCCCTGGCTTCATTTGGTTGCCTCCATACAATTGAGAAGCTTCAGTCACAGATGGAGCTAGAAAAGCCCCAGAGCTCTCTGCTTTTGGGGGATGGTTTTCACATCTGTCTGCAGCTCCACTGAAGAGTTATCTTTGGGCTTGCTAGGAAAGACCAAGAGCAAGGTAGGGACCATGGAGATGAGCCAGCAAGCACTGCCAGCTCTTCCCCAGCCTCACTTAGTGCTGGTTCCACTCCTGGCTATTGCAGTGAAGCCTCCCAAGCTCCCAGCTGGACAAGCAGCCTCTTCCATCCTCAAAGCTCTGGCAGACTCCAGTTCATTGGTGGGAGATGAGGAAGGCTTCTTGGGGGCTGCAAGCTCCCTCAGGAGATGCCAGCCCTGAGCAACCATGGCCTGAAGACACAAGAGTGTGAGCAGCACATTTGAGCTGCCCAGCTTGAAGCCACTTTCTCTCCACTGATTTCAGCAGATGTTTTCCCTGGTTACATGGGATAGGATCATGGAATCCTGGGATCCTTTAGGTTGGAAAAGACCTTCAAGATGACTGAGCCCAATTGTAAACCCAGTGCTGCCAAGTCCCCCCCCACACCATGTGGATTAGAAGCAACCCCAAGGTGGAAGAGCTGCTCCCTGTGGCAGCAGGATCCAGCAACCCACATCCCATCTGGGGCTCTAATGGACAAGCAGCTGAACAGGAGCCAGCAGTGTGCCCAGGGGGCCAAGAAAGCCAAAGGCATCCTGGCTGGGATCAGCAATGCTGTGTCCAGAGGAGCAGGGAGGGGATTGTGCCCTGGCAATCAGCTCTGGGGAGGCCACACCTGGAGTGCTGGGTCCAGTTTGGGGCAGCTCAACACAAGAGAGCTGTAGAGGTGCTGGAGCCAGGGCAGAGCAGGGCAAGGGAGCTGGGAAGGGCCTGGAGAAGAAATCTGATGAGGAGAGACTGAAGGAGCTGGGGATGGTTAGTGTGAAACAGAGGAGGCTGAGGGGAGACCTCCTGGCTCTCTGCAGCTCCCTGAAAGGAGGCTGTGGAGAGGCTGCTGCTGCTCTCTTCTCCCAGGCAATTAGTGATGGAACAAGAGGGAGCAGCCCCAAGCTGCCACTGGGGAGGTTCAGACTGGACAGTAGGAAACATTTCTTCAGGGCAGGAGTGGTCAGGCCAAGCTTGGAATGTGCTGCCCAGGGAGGTGGTGGAGTGCCCAGGCCTGGCTGTGTTTGGCTGTGGTGCTTGGGGCTGTGGTGCTTGGGGCTGTGGTTTAGGGGTGAGCCTTGCAGAGCAGGGCTCTGGGCTGCATTTGGTGACCCTGAGGCTCGCTTCCCACCTGACTTGTTTCTGTGAGTCTGTGATCTTCCAGGGCCCCCTTGCACATGACACTCAATGATCTCTTCATCTGCTCCTCTGCTTCCTTTCTGCTGCTGTCAGAGGGCCTCTCTCTCAGGCTGCCCCACCAGGAGGTGCCAGGCAGCAGCAGCAGCAGTGGACACAAAGCAGCAGCCCTGCCAAGTACCATCTTGATGATGCAGCTGCTATAAAAAGCAAGAAATGCTGTGGAAATGCTGCCCAGGCCAACCTGAGCTTTTGTGGAGCTCTCAGAGGCTACCAGGCTCCTGCAGCCTGGGGCAGGCTTTGAGGTTGGCAGCAACAAACCCAGAGCTGGGCTTTGGGTTGTTCTGAAAAGCAGCAGCAAGCAGGAGCATGTCCTGAAGCTCAGCACCGGTGCCAGCAGGAGGCCAGGCCAGGGCTGGCCAAGCTGTGCCTCCCAGTGCCCGTGCTGCAAGGGCAGCAGGCTGAGATGCTCCCCACTGCAGACTGCCTGCCATGCCCATGGGGCACAGGAGTGGCAAGGCCACATCTTGCTGCTGCCTGCTGGTAGCTGAGTGCTGCCACACAGCCAGGGAAGCCACTGCAGAGCACTGGCTGAGGACTTCCTTGGCCAACAAGCTTTGGCTCCCCAGCTTAGTGCGGGCCTGGAGGAGCTCACAGGGACACCCCCAGCCCTGTGAAGGACCTTGGCTCTGCAGGAGCCACCAGAGCTGGGCTGAGGGAGCTGCTGGGTGAGGCTGCCCACCCGGGGGACTGCCAACCATGAGCAAGCATGGCTGATCTGGTGGTGCTCCAGCAGCCAGCTCTGCCCTCCAGCCTCTGCAGGAGCCACACAGTTCCTCCAAGCACCAAGTAAAAGTGCTTATAAGAGAGAGATTTGTTATGCTGAGGGTGGGAGAGCCTGTGCCAGGCTGCCCAGGGAGCTGGGAGCTGCCCCATGGCTGGCAGCAGTGCAGGGCAGGTTGGTTTGGGCTGGGAGCAGCCTGCTGTGGCTGCAGCTGTCCCTGCTGGCTGCAGGGCTTGCTCTGGGTGAGCCTCACAGGTCCCTTCCAGCCCAAAGCAGTCTCTGATTCCATCAAAGATGAGTTCTACCACCACATAACGAGGTCATCACTGCTCATTATCCTGCTCTATGGATGGCTGGGATGGAGTGAGCCAGCCCTTGGCTTAAGCCCACATGGCAGAGCAGCACAGCCAGGACACCAGCTCCAGCCTTGCCACCGGCTTCAGCCAGCAGCAGAAACTATTGGGGAGCACATCCTGCTCTCTGCCTCTGGTCAGCAGAGCTGGGGAGCTGCAGGCATGGCCTGGCACGCAGCCTGGCACACAGCCTGGCACGTGGTCCTCCAGAGCTGGCCCTGGCATGCTGCAGCCTCCCCTTGCAGCCAAAGTGACAGCAAGAAGACAAAATGTTTAGAACAAGCCTGGTGGTGCAAGAGCTGATCACGGGATGGCCTGACCCTGCTGCAGCTCAGCCAGCCCTCCAGAGGGGCTCTGAGGATTTGGGGTGACCCTGACCCTGCTGCAGCTCAGCCAGCCCTCCAGAGGGGCTCTGAGGATTTGGGGTGACCCTGACCCTGCTGCAGCTCAGCCAGCCCTCCAGAGGGGCTCTGAGGATTTGGGGTGACCCTGACCCTGCTGCAGCTCAGCCAGCCCTCCAGAGGGGCTCTGAGGATTTGGGGTGACCCTGACCCTGCTGCAGCTCAGCCAGCCCTCCAGAGGGGCTCTGAGGATTTGGGGTGACCCTGACCCTGCTGCAGCTCAGCCAGCCCTCCAGAGGGGCTCTGAGGATTTGGGGTGACCCTGACCCTGCTGCAGCTCAGCCAGCCCTCCAGAGGGGCTCTGAGGATTTGGGGTGACCCTGACCCTGCTGCAGCTCAGCCAGCCCTCCAGAGGGGCTCTGAGGATTTGGGGTGACCCTGACCCTGCTGCAGCTCAGCCAGCCCTCCAGAGGGGCTCTGAGGATTTGGGGTGACCCTGACCCTGCTGCAGCTCAGCCAGCCCTCCAGAGGGGCTCTGAGGATTTGGGGTGACCCTGACCCTGCTGCAGCTCAGCCAGCCCTCCAGAGGGGCTCTGAGGATTTGGGGTGATCCTGTGCCCTGCCAGCCCAGGTGTGATGGGGGAGGCTGGGACCAGCATCACCCCAAGAGCAAAACCCAGTGCCTAGCAGGAGACACAGCACTGAGAGGTGGATGCATGGAGTGCTGTGCTGGTCCTGGGTTTGCTCCACAGGGGGAACAGCTCCCTGTGGTGCCAGGAAGCCCAGGCCACGGCTTGGAGGGGGAGAGCAGGGGCTGCAAAGCAGGGCTGAGCCCCAGTCGGGGGGGCACAGGGGGCTGCCCTGTGCGTAGGCAAAGCCCTCAAAGGGACCATTTCGCCTTGGGGGTGGGTGGGTTGTGGGGGTATTCAGGTCCTGCTCAGGCTCCTCTGTGTCCATGCAGGGTCCATTTCTCTGCCTGTCCCCTCCAAACAGCTCCTCCCTCCCTGTGCCCCCGACCAGCTCCTCTCCCCGCTGCTCCGGGGCCGGGGCGCCCCAGGCTGTCGCAGGGCACGGCTCTCGTTTCCCCTGCGTGGGACACGCTCCGTCCCCACCCGCCCCCCCCTTCCGCCCCCCCCTTCCTGGCACCGCGGCCGAGTATTTTGGAAACAGCTGGGAAGGCAGCGGTGAGTCAGGGCTCAGCTGCGGGGCCTGGCAGCCTGGGCTGGCCCCCGGCCACCCGCGGGGTCACGGCCCCCCGAGAGCAGCCCCCGCAGCAGCGCGGGGCCGGGGCTGTGCCCGCGGGGTGACGGCTCCCCCTCTTTCTCCCCCTCTTTCCCTCCAGCATCTCCAGCAAGGAGCTGACCGAGCTCATAGAGCGCCTGCAGAAGAATGCGGACCAGGTGGAGAAGAACATCGTGGAGACCGACTCCCGCATGCAGAGCGTGAGCCGGGCACAGGGCACCCCGCGGGCGGCACAGGGCACCCCCCGGGCGGCGCAGGGCACCCCCCGGGCGGCACAGGGCACCCCCCGGGCGGCACAGGGCACCCTGCCACGGCCCTGCCCACGCCGCCGCTGCTGCCATCTCCTCTGCCCTCCCTCTCTTTTCCCTCTCCCACTCCCTCTCCCATGCCCACTCCTCCCACTCCGTCTCTTCTCCTCTTTCATTTTCCTTTTCCCTTTCCTTTTCTTCATTTTCCTTTTTCTTTTCCCTTTCCTTTTATTCCTTTCCTTTCCTTTTCCCTTTCCTTTTATTCCATTTCCTCCTTTTTCTTTTCCCTTTCCTTTTATTCCTTTCCCCTTTTATTCCTTTCCCTTTGCTTCCCTTTCCTTTTCCCTTTCCTTTTATTCCTTTCCCTCCTTTTCCTTTTCCCTTTCCTTTTATTCCTTTCCCTTTGCCTCCCTTGTTTCCTTTTCCTTTTTTAATTTCCTTTTTTCCTTCTCCTTTTATCCTTTTCCTTTTTTTCCTTTTCCTTTTTCCCTTTCCCTTGTTTCCTTTTTTATTTCCCTTTTTCTTTTCCTTTTTTCCTTTTCCTTTCCTTTTTTATTTTCCTTTTTTTCTTTTTCTTTTTTCTTTTCCTTTCCTTTTTTTCCCTTCCCCCTTTCCTTTTTTTATTTTCCTTTTTTCTTTTTCTTTTTTCTTTTCCTTTCCTTTTTTTCCCTTCCCCCTTTCCTTTTTTTCCCTTTTTTCCCTTTCCCTTTCCCTTTTCCTTTCCCTTTCCCCTCTCCCTCCATGATCCATAACAAGGCATGTTTGGGTTCCCCCAGCTCATGGGAAGGAGGTGGGAGGGTGCATCAGGGCCCCCAAATTCCTCCCTGCCCAGGGCCGCTCAGGGCAGGGCTGTGCATCCTGGCAGGAAGCTGGGGTGGAGGAGAAGGGGCTTGAGCCATCCTCCTCTTCCCAAAGGACACGGTACGTCCCGAGGTGCCACAGCCCTTCCTCGGGGCTGCGATAGTCGCGGGGGGAGGCAAAACACATCACCGGGAGGCCAGGAGAGAGCAGGGGTCCTGCCCATCTCTGCTGGGAAGACCTCTTGGGCCCCGTTTGTTTCCCCCTCCCTCCGTGGCCGCGGTGGGGTTGGGAGCTGCGGGGGAGCGGCCGATGCTCTGCGAGGTCTCCCCAAGCTCAGCAGCCGCCTGCTGCCCGCCCTGTGCCCGCGCAGGACCTGCACAAGCTCAAGTCGTGCCAGCTGGCGCAGTACCGGGACCTGACGGCGCAGAGGCTCTCCGAGTCCGACAAGCTGCTCTATGTGCTCGACGGGGACGCGGCCGTCGCCCGCCACATGAAGCACCCCCAGGGGGACATGATCACAGAAGAGTTGAGTACCGGCCAGGGGAGGAGGCTGCTCCAGGGGCTCTGCTCAGCTCCTGCCTGCAGCTGGCGGGGGGGCACCGCAGCCTCCTCTGCATCCCAGTCCTCGGACGCCTGACCCCGGGCAGGTGTGGAGCAAGCCCAGCTGCACGCCTGCTGCTGGCAGCTTTGGGGGGCTGCCCACCCTGCAGGACCATGCTCTACCCCGGCCCCAGTCTGCCCTGAGCTGGCAGATGTGAAACCTTTGCCCTCTTCCTCCCCAGCTGATTGCACAACGCAGCTGCTGCCAGCCTGTGTTGCCATCCTCCTCTTTCCCCTCTCTGAGGTCCCTCAAGGACAGTCCCTCCCACACCAATGCATGGGGGCCTGGGAGAGGATCACCTCCAGCCACTGATGTAGTGCTGGCCCGGGTGCACACCCTCCATCCCCCCCTCACCTTTGCCCTCCCGCAGCATCCGGCAGCTGAAGGAGCGAGTGGCCAACCTGCGTGCGAAGCACAACCAGATCTACAACTTCCCCCTGCAGCAGAACATTGAGCCCCAGGTCAACTGGTCAACAGTGATCGAGGAGAAACAGGTACCAAGGGGTCCCTCAGGACCACTGCCTGGCCAGCAGCACCAGCCAGGCAGGACCTCATTCATCTCCCCATGGAGAACCTCTTGGCAACCTTCTTGGCAGCGTTCTAGTGAGAGCAGCAGAGAGCATGGGCAGGAGCAGGGGGGCTGGGTGGCAGAGGAGGGTGCAGAGGTGATGGGACAAGGGCAGCTGCTGTGGAATCAGTGCTCAGGGTGGCACCACTGGCAGCAGCCCAGCTGAGAAATGAGAAGCTCCAGAGGATCAGAGGGCCGTGGGGAATTGCTCCTTCAGGGGATGGGCTCCTGGGCTCAGCCTGGCCATTGACCTCCTGGTTGAGCTTGGGTAAACCTCTGCCCTTCTCCAGCTGAGGGCAGAGCTCACACTCCCTCTCTGGGCAGCGTGCTCCAATGCTCCACTGTCCTAGAGTGGAGAAACTTCTCCTGACACCCAGTCTGTGCTTCCCCCTGCAGAGCTCACCTCTCCTGTGCCTGCCACATGCCAGCCCACAGTGCCCAGCTCCCTTTCCTCATCAGCCTTAGAAGGATGCTGTTAGGCCCCTCCAAATCCTTCTGCTCCCCAAGCTGAACAAGCTTCAGCCTCTCCTCTTGGGTTCTTGGGTCCTTGCCAGTCACCCCCTTGCTTTGGGCTCTACTCTGGGGCCCTCATCTTTGATTTCGTCCCACTCCCTCCACCCTTCCAGCCTGAAAAGGGTTAAAACCCCCCAGACTGGCTCTCCCGTGGCCAGTTTCACCCACATGCTCCTGGGCACCCCCATGAGCCCAGCCCAGCTCCAAGAGGAGTTTCCTGTGCCCCACTGCGTTCCCCCACGGCTAAGCCGAGCCCTGTGCCCCACAGGACGCGCTGAGCAGCAAGGGCTTCGGCACCGACCTGCCGCTGGTCAACAGCCAAGTGGAGGAGCACAACATCTTCCACAACGAGGTCATGGCCATCGGCCCACACATCACCAAGGAAGGCAACAAGGTCAGCTCCCTGCCCCCTGCCTGCTGCCCCAGCCTTGGGCTGCTGCTGAAGCTGGGGGCGCTCCAGCATCCTACCCGCATCCAGTGCCACTGTCCTACAGCCTGGGCCGGGCTGGGTGGGCAGCTAGGTCCACGTTGAACCTCAGAGCTCACAGGGTCAGAGGGTGTTAGGGCATTGGAAGGGACCTCCAGAGATCTTCCAGTCCAAGCCCCCTGCCAGAGCAGGAGCAGAGAACGCAGCATAGGGCACACAGAACACATCCAGACAGGGCTGGGAAGGCTCCAGGGAAGGAGACTCCACAACCTCTCTGGGCAGCCTGCTCCAGGCCTCTGGGAGCCTCCCAGGGCAGAAGTTCCTCCTCCTGTTGGGGTGGAACCTCCTGGGCTGCAGTTTCCATCCATTGCCCCTTGGCCTATCCCAGGGCACAGTGAGCAGAGCCTGGCCCTGGCCCTCCCTGACCCCCAGCCCTCAGCTATTGATAGACATTGATCAGATCCCTCTCAGCCTTCTCCCCTCCACACTAACCACCCCCAGGGCTCTCAACCTCTCCTCCCCAGCAGTGCCCCAGGCCCTTCAGCATCCTTGTAGCCCTCCCTTGGCCTCTCTGCAGCAGCTCCCTGTCCCTCCTGAGCTGGGGAGCTCAGCACTCCACATCAAGTGGTAGCTTTACAATGAGGCTAATCCCACTCCCCCCCACATCCTTCTCCACCATCAAGCCCCCACCAGACCACCACTCTCCGTGCTGCTAACTCTTGCTCTGCTTCTCCTCTGTTATCAGGAATGCCTGAGTGACTTCCAAGCCAAATATCAGAAGCTGCTGGTAAGAGCCCTCTGGGGTGCCGGGGGGCAGAGCCCTTTGGCACCGGTCCCTCGCCGGGGCGGCCAGGCCACGGCCGGAGGACCCAGGGGGAAGACCTCTGGGCTGAGCATTCTCCCCTCTCGGCAGGCTGGCTCCCAGCAGCGGCAGCAGGACCTGCACTCCTTGCAGGACTACATGCAGCGCTGCACCAACAAGCTGTACTGGCTGGATCAGCAGGCCAAGGACAGGACCCACTACGACTGGAGTGACCACAACCTGGACTACCCCAGCCGGCGCCGCCAGTACGAGGTCAGCGTGCCCCCAGCCTGGCCCTGCACCTGCTGCTGCCACAATCACAGACTGCTTTGGCTTGGAGAAGCCCTTCCAGAGCATCCAGTCCAGCCAGCAGCCCAGCCCCACCATGGCCACCAAACCACGGCCCCAGCTGCCATGGGCACAGGGTTCTGCAGCCCCTCCAGGCATGGGGACTCCACCGCCTCCCTGGGCAGCCTCTGCCGGGCCCTGACCACTCTGGCACCAAAGACATTTTGCCTCCTCTCCAACCTAACCCTCCCCTGGCACAGTTTCAGGCCTTTGCCTCTCCTTCTGTCCCCTGAGCCTAGGGAGCAGAGCCCAAGCCCCAGCTGGCTGCAGCCTCCTCTCAGGGAGCTGCAGAGAGCAAGGAGGTCTCCCTCAGCCTCCTCTTCTCCAGCCTCAACCCCCCCAGCTCCCTCAGCTGCTCCTCCCCAGCCCTCTTCCCCAGACCCTTCCCCAGCTCTCTTGCCCTTCTCTGGCCCTGCTCCAGCTCCTCAATGTCCTTCTTGGAGTGGGAGCCCCAGAACTGAACCCAGGATTTGAGGTGTGGCCTCCCCAGTGCCCAGTACTGGGGCAGGATCACTTCCTTTGAGACAAGGTGGGCATGAAGCTGGGGAACAGACTGGGGGTCAGAGGGGGGCAGGAAGGGTCCCTTCCCCTGTGCCTCAGTTTCCCCTGCTCCATCATGAAGCACTTTGAGATGTGACAGCACGTGGGTAGAGAGGTTAATCCTTTCCTCCACAGCTTCCTCATCCTCCTCTGCCTTATTGCCTCTTGGCAAGAGCCACATCTTTAGCAACATCTGTGAGGGAAGGAGAAGTGCAAGCTGCAGGAGGGGAACATCACCCCTTGTGTCTTGGGGAGCTGCTCAGGCCTTTGCAGAGGACACAGCCAGAGTCACCTCTGCTTTCCTGGGGCTCAGTGTCTCTCTCCTCTCTCCATCCAGAACTTCATCCACCGGAAGCTGGAGGAGAAGGAGGAGGCCATCAACAAGCTGCATGCAGATGGGGACCAGCTGCTTGCCCAGAACCACCCTGGCAAGAATGCCATCGAGGTGAGCACCAGGGATGGCTCCCACCTTTCCCCCAGCCCTGGAGCACCTCCTCAGCCCTTCTCCAGTGTGGGACCTGGTGCCCATGTGCCTCTCCACTTCACTTCCCGGAATGCCAAGTGGGAAGAAGTCTGCTTCACCTGCAAGTGTGCAAACACCTCCAGAGGTGCTGAGATAAAGCTGAGGAGCTCTTCCCATTGTCCTCATTCCTGTGGTGGTTACCTTGTGCCTGCCTACAAAGGATGGTGGCAAGTTCCACCTTTGAGAGGGACACAAGACCACAGGATTGGCCACCTCCCTTCCCCCAGCCCTGTGTTCCCAGCAGAGCCTTGGACTAGCTCCCCACTGTTCCCATCCTAGCTTGGACCTCAGAGCACCTGGGTGGTTCCAGAGGCACCCAAGGAGCTGTTTGCTCAAGGTGGAAGCTGGCACTTGCTGGTGGGCAGCTGGGGCTCACCTCTACCAGAGGCTGTGCTGCTAGCACCCAGCTCCCACCCCCGTGTTGCAGGCTCACATCGAGGCAGTGCACGCCGACTGGAAGGAGTACCTCAACCTGCTGATATGTGAGGAGAGCCACCTGAAGTTCATGGAGGACTTCCACAAGGTACCAGATGTCTGGGGGCAGCCAGGTGCTGCTGCTGAAGAGCAGGTGCTGGGTTGCAGGAGCTTCCCAAACCCAAACTGTTGCTGCTCTGGGCCCAGGGCAGAAGGGGCTGAAGCTAGTCTGTGGGGCTTTAAAGGCTGGAAGGACCACCTTGGGCTGGTGGAACTCAAGCCATGATTGCTCAGGCACCCAAAGGGCAGTAATGGCTTTGTCAAAGCATGACTGGCACCTGCTCCAGTGCTGAGGTTCAAGAGCCCCAGCCTGCTGTTGGCATCCCTGCCTGCAGCCCAGCAGAGGCATCTCACAGAGGTGCCTCACCCCTAGAGCAAGGCATGGGAAGACCTTGCATGCTCTGCCTGGAAGCAGAACAGGTCCAGGTGGGGAAGTGACAGCTGCAGAAAGCTGAGTTGTCCCTGAGGGAGCCCTGTGTGAGGGCCCAGAGCCCAGCTGAGCTCAGCAGACAGATGTCTGCTGGATAAAGGGGATCCAGCAGGCAGGGAGGCTCTGCTGGGAGCAGGTCAGGCTGGATTCCTCTCCCACAGCCTGGGCGTGTTGGCGACGTGCTGAGTCTGTTGCCAAAGCTGAACGTGGTGGTGCCCGGCCCGGGCAGTGCCTCTCGTGGAGCTCTGCCAGAGCAGAAGTGCCCCAGGAGGTGGTTTGTGTGTGCAAGGGCTTGGCTCAGCCTTCTGCTCGGCGCTGCCAAGGGAGACACCACGCAGCGGGGCGATGCTGTCCAAAACTGAGGGCAGGGAGAGGTGGGCAATAAGAGCTCCGCGGGAGGAGACCACGGAACAAGCTGTCTTGGGTAGTCTCTGGCGCTCTGAGCACGGCAAACTGAGTCCTCACCTCCTAGGCGTCCGCAAGCCCACGGCAGCTCCTGCTGGCAGCTCCTGGTGGCAGCTCCTGCTGGCTGCCCCTGCTCCGGGCAGCGGGAGGAGCAGGCTGCCGAGCTGGCCGTGCTGAGGGTCTCAGCAGGACCCTTTCTCAGCGGAGGCTTTGCCTTTCTGCAGTTTCAGAAGGACACCAAGGACGCCCAGGAGCTCTTGAAGAAGGTGGACACAGACCTGGACCAAAAGTTCAGCCCAGAGTTCAAGGACAGATACCAGCTGGAGTCTCTCCTCCGGGAGCTGGACGTGAGTGCTGGGGCAGGCAGGGGCACAGGGCTGGCAGCAGCAGCACCCAGTGTCCCCATGGCACCCGTGGAAGGGCATCCCTGCCAGTGCAGGCATCTTGCCCAGCTTTCTCCAGGGCAAGCAGCAGGACCAGGCTGCTGCCTCCCTTTGCCAGGCCTTCCCCTGCCTCTTCCTTCCCCTCTGGCTAGAGGTGGCCTCTCCCACTGCAGCATAGTTGTCCCTGGGCTGGTTTGTGTTTGTTCTCTCCTGCAGTCAGTGCTCCTGCAGGGTGGGAGCATAATGAGACCTGCTGCCAGGGGAGGTGGTGGAACTGGCTGTGCTGCTGGGAGCCAGGCTGCCAGATCGCCCACTTGGGAAGGGCTGTGCTGAGCCCAGCTGCTGGCCCAGCCCAAGCTCAAGCCCAAGCCCAAGCCCAAGCATGCTGCAGCAGGCCCAGCTGCTGCACGTGTCCTGGAACAGCTGATAGATAGAATCACAGAATGGGTTGGGCTGGAAGGGACCTTAGAGAACATCTGGTTCCGCTGCTTCTGGCACGCACAGCAACCTCTTCAGCTAGCCCAGGTTGCTCAAAGCCCCTCCAGCATGGCCCTGAATGCTTGGAGGGGGCACCCACAGCCTCTCTGGGCAACCTGTTCCAGACCCTCACAGTGAACAACTTCCTCACAGCTAATCTAAATCCTTCTCCTGAGAGCTGTCCTTCTGCTGGGGCTCTGTCCCACTCAGCACCAGGGCACAGCTGGAGCCTGCACAGGGCTGCAGCTAGAGCTGCAGCTGGGAACAGGGCTGTCCATCACCATGCCCCAGCTCAGGCCCTGGCAGAGGCTGCCCAGGGAGGTGGTGGAGTCCCCATCCCTGGAGGGGTTCCAGAACCCTGTGGCCATGGCACCTGGGGCCATGGTTTGGTGGCCACGGTGGGGTTGGGTTGATGTTGGACTGGATGCCCTGGGGGAGCTTTTCCAACCCAAAGAGTTCTGTGCTCCTGAGCAGCCAGGCAGGTGTGGACCCCAGACTAGGGAATGGTCATCACTGCCTGGTGGCTAATGCCCAGGCATGGGCAGGAGCACAGCCCCAGTGCCAACACGTGCTCTGGTGGCCAGGAAGGCCAATGCCGTTCTGGGGTGGATTAGAAGGGCTGTGGTCAGTAGGTCAGAGAGGTTCTCCTCCCCCTCTGCTCTGCCTTGCTGAGGCCACATATGGAATGGTGTGTCCAGTTCTGGGCTGGTCAGGAAGGACCTCAAGGAACTGCTTGAGAGAGTCCAGTGCAGAGCCATGAAAATGATGAAGGCAGTGGAAGCTCTTCCTCATGAGGAGAGCCTGAGGGAGCTGAGGGCTCTGGAGCTTGGCAAGGAGGAGCCTGGGAGGTGACCTCCTTGCTGGTGATACAGATGTGCAGGGTGCTGCCCAGAGGCTCTGCTGGGTGCTGCCCAATGCCAGCACAAGGGGCAGTGGTGGAAGCTGAGGCAGAGGAAGTGCCATGGAAACAGGAGGAAGAATTATTTCCCTGTGAGGATGACAGAGCCCTGGAGCAGGCTGCCCAGGGGGGGTCTGGTGTCTCCCTCTCTGGAGCTATTCAAGACCTGCCTGGATGTGTTCTGTGTGACCTGCCCTGGGTGACCCTGCTCTGGCAGGGGGCTTGGACTGGATGCTCTCTCGAGGTCCCTTCCAGCCCCTGACACTGATTCTGTGGACGTGGGCAGAGTCCCGAGCCTCAGCCTGGCTTTGGAAGCAGGCAGCAGAGCACAGGAGCACCTGGGGCAGAAACCCAGCGGCGTCAGAGCGGGGCCCAGGAGCTGCTGCCGGCAGCACAGGCAAAGGCAAAGGCAAAGCCAAGGCTGCGCCAGCAGCACCGGCAGGAGCTCCTCCCCGGCCGGCAGAGCCCAGGAGCTGCTTCCTGCCTGATGTTGGTCTTTGCCCTGCGCTAGGACCAGGAGAAGGCCCTGGACAAGTACGAGGCAGTGGTGAAGTCCCTGCAGGAGCGCAGCCAGCAGGTCCTGCCCCTGCGCTACCGGCGCCAGGCACCGGCACAGCACGTCCCGGTCGAGGCCCTCTGCGAGTATGAAGGCGAGCAGGTACCAGCCCCTCATCTTCCTCACCTCCTCATCTTCCTCACCTCCTCATCTTCCTCATCTCCTCATCTGCCTCACCTCATCCTCCTCATCTCCTAATCTTCCTCACCTCATCTCCCTCACATCCTCATCTTCCTTGCCTCCTCATCTTCCTCATCTCATCTTCCTCACCTCATCTTCCTTTCCTCCTCATCTCATGTCCTCCTCTTCCTCACCTCATCTTCTTCATCTCATCTTCCTCACCTCCTCATCTTCCTCACCTGATCTTCCTTGCCTCATCTTCCTCGCCGCCTTCATCTCATCTTCCTCATCTCATCTCCATCTCATCTTCCTCACCTCATCTTCATTGCCTCCTCATCTTCCTCACCTCATCTCCTTCATCTCATCTTCCTCACCTCATCTCCTTCATCTCATCTTCCTCATCTCATCTCCTTCATCTCATCTTCCTCACCTCATCTTCATTGCCTCCTCATCTTCCTCACCTCATCTCCTTCATCTCATCTTCCTCACCTCATCTCCTTCATCTCATCTTCCTCACCTCATCTTCCTCACCTCCTCATCTTCCTCACCTCCTCATCTTCCTCACCTCCTCATCTTCCTCACCTCCTCATCTTCCTCATCCTCCTTGTCTTGCTCACCTCCTCATCTCCCTCATCTCCTTCATCTCCTCATCTTCCTCATCTCCTCATCTTCCTCATCTCATCTTCCTCATCCTCCTTGTATTGCTCACCTCCCCATCTCCCTCATCTCCTCATCTTCCTCATCTCCTCATCTTCCTCATCTCCTCATCTTCCTCATCTCCCTCATCTCCTCATCTCCCTCATCTCCTCATCTCCCTCATCTCCTCATCTTCCTCATCTCCTCATCTTCCTCATCTCCTCATCTTCCTCATCTCCTCATCTTCCTCATCCCGTGAGCAACACCAAGGAGCTGCAGGGCCCTGTCTCTCAGGGGGGTCACTGGGGATGGAGAGGAGCCTGGGAATCACAGAATGGTTTGGGCTGGGAGGAAGCACAAAGATCATCAAGTTCTGCCCCCCCTGCCACGGGCAGGGACCCCTCCCACCAGCACAGCTTGCTCGAGGCCTCATCCAGCCTCCAGGCTTGGACACCTTCAACACCTCCAGGCTTGGATGCTCCACAGTCTCCCTGGGCAGCCTGTGCCAGAGACTCCCTGCCCTCATGGGGAAGTATTTATTCCTCATGTCCCATCTCAGTTCAGCTTCTTCCAGCTTGAAGCCATCACCCCTTGGCCTGTCCCCCCCATGCCTTTGTCCACAGTCCCTTCCCAGCTCTCCTGGAGCCCCTTCAGGTACTGGAAGGTTGCTCTAAGGTCTCCCTGGAGCCTTCTCCTCTCTGGGCTGCACAACCCCAACCTCCCAGCCTGGCCTCCCAGCAGAGGGCTTCCAGCCTCCCAGCACTGCTGTGGCCTCCTCTGGCCCTGCTCCAGCAGCTCCCTGGCTGTGCTGAGGGCTCCAGAGCTGCCCCAGCCCTGCAGGGGAGGTCTCAGCAGGCACAGCAGAGGGGCAGAATCCCCTCCCTGCCCCTGCTGCCCACACTGCTGGGGCTCAGCCCAGGCCAGGCTGGGGCTGGGCTGGCAGCACTCAGTGCCAGCTCCTGGCCAGCTCTGCACCCCCAGCACCCCCAAGGCCTTCCCCACAGGGCTGTTCCCAGCCCTTCACCCCCAGCCTGGGTTGGTACCAGGGGGTGCCCTGCCCCAGGTGCAAGGCCTTGCCCTTGGCCTTGTTGAAGCTCCTGAGGGTGGCACTGGCCCTGAAGGAGCAGCTTTCAGCTGTGCCCAAGCAGTGATGTGCCCTGCAGGGGGGACAGGGTGAAGGTTGTGCTGGCGCTGGTGGGAGGTGGCAGAGCAGGTTTGACAGCTCAGGAAGGGTCTGGGGGAAGGCAGCAGGCTCAGCCTGGCTGTCACACAGCCTGCAGCAGGTTGTGACATCCTGGCTCTGCCCCCTGTGCTGGGCTGGGAGGGAGGATGTCCAGCAGAGCTCAGCTCCCCTGCATCCCCCAGCACCACCAGAGCTCCTGGCTTGGGCTGGCTGAGCTGCTGGGTCAGTGAAGCCAGCAGGTAGCAGGGCAGCAGCGGGGCCTGGGGAGGAGCAAGCAGCTCCAGCTGACTCCAACCTGCCTCTCCAAGGGGAAAGCCCTCAGCAGGGCCTGGCAAACCCCTTCTCATCTCTGCCCAGCTGGGAGCCTGCTTGCTGGGGCCGTGGCAGGAGGATCCATGGCTTCGTGCCTGGCAGCCGAGGGGAGGTGGAGCAGGCACAGGAAGCTTTGGCAAGGAGCAGGCACACGGAGAGGGCACTGAATGAAGGGCTTAGTGCTGGTCTTGCCTCCCTGGGGCTGCTGGTGTGGATGGAGCAGGCTGGGTGGTGGCTCCTGCCCTGCTGCTGTGACCAGTTCTTGTCCCCCTCCCCCAGGGCCAGATAAGCCGAGGAGCCCTCTACACCCTGCAGAAGAACAGTGGAGACGTCTGGGAAGTGGCAGACAGCTCAGGAGAGAAGATCAGTGCCCCGGGGGTCTGCTTCATGATCCCACCGCCCGACCCCGAAGCCATAGCGCTGGCAGACCAGTAGGTGCCCCCAGGGTGCCATGCTGCAGCTTCCCACAGCCACAGCAGCCTCTGCCCTCACCTCCACCAGCCCCAGGCTGTGCCACCAGCACTGCTGAGGGCCTCCTGCCCTCCTTCCCCTGCTCACAGCCTCCAGCTCCCTCCAGGAGGGCCTCCTGCCCACCTCCTGCTTGCACACAAGATCTCCCCTGGCAAAGCTCAGAGCCACCCCTGAGTCCCCTCCCCTGCGTGGGGGCACCCACCCCTCCCTCAGCAGGCAGCTACCTGCCACTGCTGCCCCTCCCCTGCTCTCCCCTCCTCTGGGGCAGACACTTCACCCTCTGCCAGCATGGGCTGAAGGTGCCTTGAGGGACCAGGTCCCATGAGCCCCTCCAGAGCTGCATCCTCCTCCCTGGAGCAGCACTGGGATGGGCTAAGGAGGTGATGGAGGAGCTGAGGGCTGGACTCTGACCTCATGGCCACCCTTCCCTGTCCTGGCCTGCAGGATTGCTGACCAATACGTGGCCATGAAGGAGAAGACCTCCAACTGCAAGAACATCCTGCAGCAGCGCTACGAGGGGCTGAAGGCCGACAGCATTGGAGGTGCAGCTCTGCAAGGGCTCCTGCAGGCTCCCACAAAAGGGCTGCTCTAGCCTGGACCTTAGGTGGTGGCCTACCTTAGGAAGGTGTCACAGAGGGCTTCCCACCTCCTGAGGGTCCTGGGGCAGCACGGAGTTGGGATGGGTGCAGGGGCAGAGCGGCCAGGCAGGGCTCAGGCAGCGGAGGGGGATGTGGGGTTGGGGCTCACCGGGAGGCTGGAGCCCAGAGGCGGCTTGCAAGCAGCTCTAACCTGGTCCCTCCCCGTTCCCCAGACGCTGCATCGGTCCGGGGTCGCCAGCTGCTGGCAGGGCTGGAGAAGGTGAACAGCGACCTGGAGAAGCAGGAGAAAGCCATCACAGCCAACCTGCGGCCGCCGCTGGAGCAGAGCCGTGCGGTGCAGGACAGCGCCGAGCGCTCCAAGGACCTGAAGGTACTGCGGGACAGCTCCCGGCGCTGCTCCGGCCGGGGGCACAGATGCTGCGTGCTGTAAGCACTCCCCGAGCCCCGCAGCACGTGGGGAGGGAATGGTGCTGCCGAGGGAGATGGCAACAACCCTTTGAGGAGGCAAGAAAACCTTGCCCCCCCCCCCCCGCCAAAGATGGAAAGGTGGCATGGGAGAGAGGTGATGGCTGCAGAGCACGGGCTGGGTCCTGAGGAGGCCACCGAGATGATCAGAGGGCTGGAGAACCTATGGGACAGGCTGGGAGAGCTGGGGCTGTGCAGCCTGGAGAGGAGAAGGCTGCAGGCAGACCTCAGAGCAGCCTCCCAGGACCTGAAGGGGCTCCAGGAGAGCTGGGGAGGGACTTGGGACAAGGGCTGGGAGGGACAGGATGAGGGACAATGGCTTTGAGCTGGGAGAGAGGAGATTCAGGTTGGACATTAAGAAGTTGGTCACTGTGAGGTTGGTGGAACACTGCAGCAGGCTGCCCAGCGAGGTGGTGGGGGTCCCATCCCTGCAGACAACCAAGGTCAGGCTTGATGTGGCTCTGAGCAGCCTGCTGTGGTTGGAGGTGTCCCTGCTGCCTGCTGGGCTTGGACTGCATCACCTCTAGGGATCCCTTCCCACCCACTGCATTCCATGGCTCTGTGAGGGGTGGGAGCCCTCAGGTTTTGATCCTGTGCCTCTTCTGAGTGCAGCAGGGACATTAACTCTGCCACCACCCTGACCAGCTCAGAAAGGAGCAGGAGGGCACACAGGGTGCAGGGCACACAACTTCTGCTGGTGGACCTGCTCCGCTCTGCCCCGGTGCTGGCCTCCTGCTGCTCCTTTCCTCTCCTTCAGCCCCTAATTAAGCCAGGCTCTGTGCCACAAACCTCCCTGGGGTTTGGAGGAAGTTCTGATCCTGGTTGCATCACCTGCCAAGGGCTGTGTCAAACCCCAGGTGCCACCACAAGTGAAAGTGAATTGCTCCAAGTGCCTGCAGCTGCCCAGGCAAGGACTCAGTTGGCAGGATGCAGAGCCCACAGGTCCAGAGGAGTCCAGCACTTTGCTGACAGAGCTGGAGGAAACCACTCCCCAGCTGGAGCTGCCATGCTCAGGGCTGGCAACACGGCCCCAGGAGAGACACAAGTCACAGGAGCACAGAATTGGTTGGGTTGGAAAAGCTCACCCAGTCCAAGACCAACCCAGCCCCACGCTGCCCACCAAACCCTGGCCCCAAGAGCCATGGCCACAGGGCTCTGGGACCTCTTCAGGCATGGGGACTCCACCACCTCCCTGGGCAGCCTCTGCCAGGCCCTGACCACTCTGCCACCAAAGACATTTTGCCTCCTCTCCAACCTAACCCTCCCCTGGCACAGTTTCAGGCCATGGCCTCTCCTTCTGTCCCCTGAGCCTAGGGAGCAGAGCCCAAGCCCCAGCTGGCTGCAGCCTCCTCTCAGGGAGCTGCAGAGAGCAAGGAGGTCTCCCTCAGCCTCCTCTGCTCCAGGCTCAACCCCCCCAGCTCCCTCAGCTGCTCCTCCCCAGCCCTCTTCCCCAGACCCTTCCCCAGCTCTCTTGCCCTTCTCTGGCCCTGCTCCAGCTCCTCAAGGTCCTTCTGGCAGTGAGGAGCCCAGAGCTGAACCCAGCACTCAGGCTGTGGCCTCCCCAGTGCCCAGCCCAGAGGCACCATCCCTGCCCTGCTCCTGCTGCCACCCCAGTGCTGCTCCAGCCCAGGCTGCTGCTGCCCTTCTTGCCCCCCTGGGCACCCCCTGGCTTCTCTCCAGCTGCTGGCACCCAGCACCCCCAGGGCCTTCTCTGCTGGGCACTTTGCAGCCACTCTGCCCCCAGCCTGGAGCCTTCCTGGGGTGGTTGTGCCCCAAGGGCAGGACCCAGCCCTTGGCCTGGTTGAACCTCATCCTCTTGGCCTCAGCCATGGCTGCAGCCTGGCCAGGGCCCTCTGCACAGCCTCCTGCCCTGCAGCAGATCAACTCTGCCACCCAGCTCAGTGCCATCTGCAGAAAGTCAACACAAAATATCCTTTGTCCCATACAGGGCTGCTGGGAGCCCTCCTGCCATCAAGGAGAGGCCTTCAGCCCTGCCCTTCCTTCTCACCCTGCACAGCCCAGGGCCAGCTCCCCTGCAGCCCCCAGTGCCAGCTCCCCTGCAGCCCCCAGTGCCAGCTCCCCCGCAGCCCCCAGGGTTAGCTCCCCGCAGCCCCCAGGGCCAGCTCCCTGCAGCCCCCAGGGCCAGCTCCCTGCAGCCCCCAGGGCCAGCTCCCTGCAGCCCCCAGGGCCAGCTCCCCTGCAGCCCCCAGGGCCAGCTCCCTGCAGCCCCCAGGGCCAGCTCCCCTGCAGCCCCCAGGGCCAGCTCCCTGCAGCCCCCAGGGCCAACTCCCTGCAGCCCCCGTGCCAGCTCCCTTCAGCCCCCTGTGCCAGCTCCCTTCAGCCCCCTGTGCCAGCTTCCTGAGGCCCCAGGGCCAGCTCCCTGAGCCCCCAGTGCCAGCTCCCTGCAGCCCCCAGGGCCAGCTCCCTGCAGCCCCCAGGGCCAGCTCCCTGAGGCCCCAGGGCCAGCTCCCTGCAGCCCCCAGGGCCAGCTCCCTGAGGCCCCAGGGCCAGCTCCCTGCAGCCCCCAGGGCCAGCTCCCTGCAGCCCCCAGAGTTAGCTCCCTGCAGCCCCCAGAGTTAGCTCCCTGCAGCCCCCAGGGCCAGCTCCCCTGCAGCCCCCAGGGCCAGCTCCCCTGCAGCCCCCAGAGTTAGCTCCCTGCAGCCCCCAGGCCCAGCTCCCTGCAGCCCCCAGGCCCAGCTCCCTGCAGCCCCCAGGCCCAGCTCCCCTGCAGCCCCCAGGCCCAGCTCCCCTGCAGCCCCCAGAGTTAGCTCCCTGCAGCCCCCAGAGTTAGCTCCCTGCAGCCCCCAGGGCCAGCTCCCCTGCAGCCCCCAGGGTTAGCTCCCCTGCAGCCCCCAGGGCCAGCTCCCTGCAGCCCCCAGGGCCAGCTCCCTGCAGCCCCCAGAGTTAGCTCCCTGCAGCCCCCAGGGTTAGCTCCCCTGCAGCCCCCAGGGCCAGCTCCCTGCAGCCCCCAGGGTCAGCTCCCTGCAGCCCCCAGGCCCAGCTCCCTGCAGCCCCCAGGCCCAGCTCCCTGCAGCCCCCAGGCCCAGCTCCCCTGCAGCCCCCAGGCCCAGCTCCCCTGCAGCCCCCAGAGTTAGCTCCCTGCAGCCCCCAGAGTTAGCTCCCTGCAGCCCCCAGGGCCAGCTCCCCTGCAGCCCCCAGGGTTAGCTCCCCTGCAGCCCCCAGGGCCAGCTCCCTGCAGCCCCCAGGGCCAGCTCCCTGCAGCCCCCAGAGTTAGCTCCCTGCAGCCCCCAGGGTTAGCTCCCCTGCAGCCCCCAGGGCCAGCTCCCTGCAGCCCCCAGGGCCAGCTCCCTGCAGCCCCCAGGGCCAGCTCCCTGCAGCCCCCAGGGCCAGCTCCCTGCAGCCCCCAGGCCCAGCTCCCTGCAGCCCCCAGCCCCTCAGCTGTGCTGCTTTGCTCCCCCTGCAGAACATCACCAACGAGGTTCGCCGCATCGAGCCCGAGAAGGTGAGGAAGATCCAGGAGTGTGAGGCCTTCATCGAGTCCGTGCCCAACACTGGCAGTGCCACCCTGGTGAAGAGCAAGGTGGAGCACACCAGCAGGAAGTACGACCGCCTGGTGCAGCTGCTCAACGCCGCCCAGGAGAAGTAAGCCCTGGCCGAGGCAGGGGGGGGGAGTCCCGCCGCAGGCAGGCGCAGAGCTCAGACCTCCTTCTTCTTGTGCCCACCCAGGGTGGAGGTGGCCACGAGCCTGGAGAGGAGCCTCCAGCAAGGCAGGGACCTGCTCTCCACCTACGAGAACAAACTGGTGCTGGACGACACAGTGCCCGAGGAGCCGCGGGGCATGGACCGCAAGCGGGAGGAGCTGCTGGTGAGAGCCTGCTCCGCGCAGCTCCGCGCAGCTGCTCTGCTCCGCACACGCTGCCCAGAGGCTGGGCTAATTGCTGCCCGGCCCAGCAGCTCCAAGCAGCTGGTAAAGGGAAGGCTTCCTCCTGCACATGAAACCTCCTGCAGTGAGCCTGGGAGCCAGCAATGAGCCCTCAGAGCCAAGCAGGTCACAGCATCACAGTCTCACAGCATCACTAAGGTTGGAAGAGACCTCGAGGATCATAGAGTCCAAGCTGTCACCACAAACCTCGTGACTAGACCATGGCACCAAGTGCCACATCCAAGCCCCTCTTGAACACCTCCAGGGATGGGGACTCCACCACCTCCCTGGGCAGCACATCCCAATGGCAAATGACTCTCTTGGTGAAGAACTTTCTCCTCACCTCCAGCCTAAACCTCCCCTGGCACAGCTTGAGACTGTGTCCCCAGGTCAATGGTGTCCCCAGGTCAATGGTGTCCTGGGCTGCCTGAGGAAGAGTGTGGCCAGCAGAGCAAGAGAGGTTCCTCTTTCCCTCTACTCTGCCCCAGTGAAGCCACATCTGGAGTCCTAGGTCCATTTCTGGGCTCCCCAGTTTAGGAGAGACAGAGAAGTGCTGGAGAGAGTCCAGGGCAGGCTGCAGAGCTGCTGAGGGGCCTGGAGCAGCTCTGGGAGCAGCAAAGGCTGAGAGCCCTGGGGCTGAGAGCCTGCAGAAGAGCAGCCCCAGAGGGCAGCTGAGCAATGCTCAGCAAGAGCTAAAGGAGCTGTGGGGGGCAAGAGGCTGGGGCCAGGCTCTGCTGAGTGCTGCCCAGGGCCAGCACAAGGGGCAAGGGGCAGCAAGTGTCAGGCAGGAGGTTGGAGCTGAGCAGGAGGAGAAAGTTGTTTGGGGTGAGGCTGCTGGAGGCCTGGAGCAGGCTGCCCAGAGAGGTTGTGGAGTGTCCTGGTGTGGAGAGCTTCCAACCCCCCTGGGCATTGTGCTGCTGGGCAGGGTGCTGTGGGTGCCCTGCTGGGGCAGGGCTTGGGCTGGGGGAGCTCCAGAGCTCCCTTCCCACCCCCACCCTGCTATGGACCTCTGCAGCTCCGTGCTGGAGCTGGTGGGGAACAGTGATAAATGCAACCATGGACAACCTCTCTGCCTTTTCCACAGGCCATGAGTGCTGAGCTCCAGTCCAAGAAGTTCCTGCTGAGTGAAGCAGAGCAGAACTTGCAGAGGACCAAGTCCTGCTCCAGCACCCTGGCCAGCAAGTTCCAGGAGCACTGCCCTGACATCGAGCGGCAGGAGGCTGAGCTCTACAAACTCAACCAACGCTTCAACAACCTCAGCAAGCAGATCGACCACAGGTGAGGCTCCAGGGCAGGGCCAGCTAGGCCTGCACCAGCCTGCAGAGCCAGGGTGTTTGCAGGGAGGTGGCAGCCACTCTGGAAGAGGTGAAACCCCTCCACCAGGCTCTGCTGCCTTGCACTGTGACCTGCCCAGGCTGGAGAGTTGGGTGAGAGGAACCTCACCAAGTTCAAGCAGGGCAGGGGCAGGGTCCTGCCCCTGGGGAGGAACAACCTCCTGCAGCAGGGCAGCTGAGGGGGGGACCTGCTGGGAAGCAGCTCCCTGGAGAAGGGCCTGGGAGTGTTAGGGGACAGCAGGGTGACCATGAGCCAACAATGTGGCCCTGTGGCCAAGAAGGCCAAAGATGTCCTGGGGGGCATCTGGAAGAGTGTGGCCAGCAGGGCGAGGGAGGTTCTCCTCCCACTCTACTCTGCCCTGCTAGGGCTGCTCCTGCAGTCCTGGGTCCAGGCCTGGGCTCACCAATTCAAGGACCAGCAACTGCTTGAGAGGGTCCAGCAAAGGGCTGTGAAGATGCTGAGGGGAGAGGAACAGCTCTGTCATGGGGAAAGGCTGAGGGGCTTGGGGCAGTTGAGCAGCCTGAGGGGGATCTGATCAGTGCTGATCAATACCTCAAGGGTGGGTGGCAGGAGGGTGGGACCAGGCTTTATTCAGTGGTGCCCAGGGACAGGTCAAGGCACAGTGGGCACAGACTGGAACGTCAGAAGTTCCACCTGAACATGAGGAGGAACTTTCCTTTGAGGCTGCTGGAGGCCTGGAGCAGGCTGCCCAGAGAGGTGCTGGAGTCTCCAGCTCTGGAGACTTTCCAGACTCACCTGGATGCTGTCCTGTGTAGCCTGCTCTAGGTGAGCCTGCTCTAGGTGAGCCTGCTTGGGCAGAGGGCTTGTACTCAATGACCTCCACAGCTCCCTTCCAACCCCTATTATTCTCTGATTGTGTGATAAAACCTTCCTGGGAAGGAGAAGCTGCAGAAGGACTTCTGGGGAGAGCTAAGGGGGAGGAGAAGAGAGCTGTGCCTGGCACAGTTCCACCACTGCTGGCTGGGGAGGTCTGGGCAGCGCTGGGGGCTGAATGTTCTTCCCTCAGAGATGGAGACTCCGGCTCAGCCCTGGGTCTGTGGGGGGCAGGGGAAGCAGGGCTGGGCTGAGAGGTGCTTGCAGATGACAGGAGGGGGGTGGGGGTGGTGGTGAGGCTGAGCTGGTTTCCCCCCCCCCCAGGACACAGACCCTGCAGAAGGCCAGGACTGCCTACGCCAACTACCGCAGCAACTACGAGCGGCTCAGCCAGTTCCTGGGCAGCGTCCCCAGCTACGAGCCCCAGGAGACAGACAACATCCAGCAGGTGGAGAGGAAGCTGCAGAGCCAAGCAGTAAGAGCCCCTGAGGGCACCCATGGGGAGAGGAGAAGGAACAGGAGCAGGAAGAGAACTCAGCTCCTGATGACAGTGTGGAGGTGTGGCACGGAATGGCACAGGTTGGAAGGGAGCTCAGAGCTCATCTGCCCCAACCCCCTGCCCTGGGCAGGGACACCTCCCACCAGCCCAGGTTGCTCAAGGCCTCATCCAGCCTGGCCTTCAGCACCCCCAGGCAGGAGGCAGCCACAGCCTCCCTGGGCAGCCTGGGCCAGAGTCTCCCCAGCCTCACACTCAACAACTTCTTCCTCAGCTCCACTCTAACCCTGCTCTGCCTCAGCTCCAAACCCTTCCCCCTTGGCCTGGCTCAGACCCCCTCAGCAAAAGTTCCTCTGCAGCCTTCCTGCAGGATCCCTTCAGGTGCTGGCAGCAGCTCTGAGGAGCCCCTGGAGCCTTCTCCTCTGCAGGCTGCACAGCCCCAGCTCCCTCAGCCTGTGCTCCCAGCAGAGCTGCTGCAGCACCTTATGAGCTCGACTGAGCTTGAGTGGGAGACTGGGAGGTCACAGTGTCTGACCTGTGCCTTGGTGACACTTCCCACATGGAGAAGGTTGGAGTTCTTGGGGTTGGGAGCTGCAGAAGGCCTTTGGATTTGGTGTCCCCTTTGACATGTGTCTGTATGTGTGCCAGGCACTCCTTGGTGACATTGCAAGCAAGGAACAGGAGGTGCAGAAGGTCTCTGCCACAGCTCAGCAATACCAGCAGGCAGTGAAGGTAAGGACTGCAGTGCTGCTGCTGGGACAGCTGCTGTAGAATCAGGGACTGCTTTGGGTTGGAAGGACCTTTAAGGGTCATGTAGACCAAGCCCCTGCAGCCAGCAGGGACAGCTGCAGCCACAGCAGGCTGCTCCCAGCCCCAACCAACCTGCCCTGCACTGCTGCCAGCCATGGGGCAGCTCCCAGCTCTCTGGGCAGCCTGGCACAGGCTCTCCCCACCCTCAGCACCAAACCTTTCTCCCTTCTCTCCACTCTCAGTCTCCCTCTTGCAGTTCCAACCATCCCCCCTTGGCCTGCCCCAACAGGCCCTGCTCAGCAGTCTGTCCCCAGCTCTCTTCTGTCCCCCTGAAGCACTGCAAGGCCACCAGGAGGTCTCCCTGGAGCCTTCTCCTCTGCAGGCTGCACAACCCCAACCCTCCCAGCCTGGCCTCCCAGCAGAGGGCTTCCAGCCTCCCAGCACTGCTGTGGCCTCCTCTGGCCCTGCTCCAGCAGCTCCCTGGCTGTGCTGAGGGCTCCAGAGCTGCCCCAGCACTGCAGGGGAGGTCTCAGCAGGCACAGCAGAGGGGCAGAATCCCCTCCCTGCCCCTGCTGCCCACACTGCTGGGGCTCAGCCCAGGCCAGGCTGGGGCTGGGCTGGCAGCTCTCAGTGCCAGCACCCGGCCAGCTTTGCAACCCCAGCACCCCCAAGGCCAGCTGCATCCTACAAGGAGCCACCAGCCTGCAGTCCTTGCTCAGTCAGCTACAGAGCTAAACCCAGGTCCTATTTGCTCTGATGCTGACATCCTGTGGCCATTACCATGGCAGCTGGCTCAGGCTTCCTGTCTGGGAGAGCAGGGTCTGCAGCCCGTGGGTAGGATGAGAGGGCAGCAGATCCCTGCAGCAGGGTGAGAGGGCAGCAGATCCCTGCAGCAGGGTGAGAGGGCAGCAGATCCCTGCAGCAGGGTGAGAGGGCAGCACATCCCTGCAGCAGGGTGAGAGGGCAGCACAGCTGGGTGAGAGGGCAGCACATCCCTGCAGCTGGGTGAGAGGGCAGCACATCCCTGCAGCAGGGTGAGAGGGCAGCACATCCCTGCAGCAGGGTGAGAGGGCAGCACAGCTGGGTGAGAGGGCAGCACATCCCTGCAGCAGGGTGAGAGGGCAGCACATCCCTGCAGCTGGGTGAGAGGGCAGCACATCCCTGCAGCTAGGTGAGAGGGCAGCACATCCCTGCAGCAGGGTGAGAGGGCAGCACATCCGTGCAGCTAGGTGAGAGGGCAGCAGATCCCTGCAGCTGGGTGAGAGGGCAGCACATCCCTGCAGCTGGGTGAGAGGGCAGCACATCCCTGCAGCTGGGTGAGAGGGCAGCACAGCTGGGTGAGAGGGCAGCACATCCCTGCAGCTGGGTGAGAGGGCAGCACATCCCTGCAGCTGGGTGAGAGGGCAGCACAGCTGGGTGAGAGGGCAGCACATCCCTGCAGCTGGGTGAGAGGGCAGCACATCCCTGCAGCAGGGTGAGAGGGCAGCACAGCTGGGTGAGAGGGCAGCACATCCCTGCAGCAGGGTGAGAGGGCAGCACATCCCTGCAGCTGGGTGAGAGGGCAGCACATCCCTGCAGCAGGGTGAGAGGGCAGCACAGCTGGGTGAGAGGGCAGCACATCCCTGCAGCTGGGTGAGAGGGCAGCACATCCCTGCAGCTGGGTGAGAGGGCAGCACAGCTGGGTGAGAGGGCAGCACATCCCTGCAGCTGGGTGAGAGGGCAGCACATCCCTGCAGCTGGGTGAGAGGGCAGCACAGCTGGGTGAGAGGGCAGCACATCCCTGCAGCTGGGTGAGAGGGCAGCACATCCCTGCAGCAGGGTGAGAGGGCAGCACAGCTGGGTGAGAGGGCAGCACATCCCTGCAGCAGGGTGAGAGGGCAGCACATCCCTGCAGCTGGGTGAGAGGGCAGCACATCCCTGCAGCTGGGTGAGAGGGCAGCACAGCTGGGTGAGAGGGCAGCACATCCCTGCAGCTGGGTGAGAGGGCAGCACAGCTGGGTGAGAGGGCAGCACATCCCTGCAGCAGGGTGAGAGGGCAGCACAGCTGGGTGAGAGGGCAGCACATCCCTGCAGCAGGGTGAGAGGGCAGCACATCCCTGCAGCTGGGTGAGAGGGCAGCACATCCCTGCAGCTCTGCTGCTGTGCTCCCAGTGCAGCATCCGACTCGACCTGCCCAGAGGTCCTGCCAGCAGTGCTCGGGGTCCCACCCCCCCCAGCAGCTCCCCCAACACACTGCCCAAGGGAAGCAGTGATTAGAGGTGGGGAGGTGTGCATGGAGGGCACCAGGAATGGCATCTCCCTCCTGGGAACTTCTTCCCACAGGACTATGAGCTGGAAGCAGAGAAGCTGAGGTCCATCCTGGACCTGGAGAACGGCCGCAATGGCTACACCAGCAAGAAGCCCAGGCTGCAGTCTCCTGCTGCCAGAGTGAAGGAGGAGGTGAGCAAGGGGAGGCCTGCAACACCCAGAGCACAGTCTGGGGAGCAATGGGGATCCTGCAAACAGCTCCAGCTGCTGCTGGAGACCTTGGGGCCAGAGAGGAGAGGAGGGAAGGACAAAGAACTGGGGTGGGCGAAGGGATTTGTCATCCTCCCACCTCGTCCTCTTGTCAGGACTGGGCTGGCCCTGATGGGAGAGAAAAACCAGGAGCTAGCACCTTGTGGAGGGGAAGAGGGGACAAGCCCCTGGAATTCTTCCCCTGCCAGGACCCTGAAACATGGACTGAGATCTGAACACCGCCTGGATGGGTGCTGCTCAGCACCTGGATGGGGGCTGCTGGTCAAAGCAGCAAAGGGAGGCTGTGGGGGAGAGGGCAAGAGCCACCACTCAGGGAGCACTGAAGATAAGGGATTGATTCAGGCCCAGCCTGATCCTTTCAGCCCAAGGGCTGCAGAGAACTCCAGACCCACAGCAGCTCTGAGGCACTCAGACACAGGATCCCAGAATCCCAGCAGGGTAGGGGCTGGAAGGGAGCTCTGGAGCTCCCCCAGCCCAAGCCCTGCCCCAGCAGGGCACCCCCAGCACCCTGCCCAGCAGCACAGTGCCCAGGGGGGGTTGGAAGCTCTCCACACCAGGACACTCCACAACCTCTCTGGGCAGCCTGCTCCAGGCCTCCAGCAGCCTCACCCCAAACAACTTTCTCCTCCTGCTCAGCTCCAACCTCCTGCCTGACACTTGCTGCCCCTTGCCCCTTGTGCTGGCCCTGGGCAGCACTCAGCAGAGCCTGGCCCCAGCCTCTTGCCCCCCACAGCTCCTTTAGCTCTTGCTGAGCATTGCTCAGCTGCCCTCTGGGGCTGCTCTTCTGCAGGCTCTCAGCCCCAGGGCTCTCAGCCTTTGCTGCTCCCAGAGCTGCTCCAGGCCCCTCAGCAGCTCTGCAGCCTGCCCTGGACTCTCTCCAGCAGTTCTCTGTTCCTCCTGAACTGGGGAGCCCAGGACTGGACCCAGGACTGCAGATGTGACCTCCCTAGGGCAGAGTAGAGGGGCAGGAGAACCTCTCTTGCCCTGCCAACCACACTCTTCCCCATGCACACCAGGACACCATTGGCCCTGAGGGCTCATTGCTGGCTCTTGGGGAACTTGTTGTCCCTCAGCTTCACCTCTCTGCACGTCCTGAGGAGCAGCTGTACAGTGTGACCGTGCCTGTGGCACTCTGCCTCCCTCCTGTTCGGTAGATCACCACTGTAGGTTTTTGGCACACCCATGGTTAACTTCTTCAGGGCCCTGCCTGGGCAGCCCTGGCTCCACCACCTCCTCTCAAGGCGTTTCTGTTCCCCAGGAAGCCATCCTGGCAGCCAAGTTCACCGAAGTCAACGCCGTGAACAGACAGAGGCTGCAGAACCTGGAGTTCGCTCAGAGCCTCCTGCGGCAGGTAAGGGAGGGGCAGGGGGCTCTGGAGGGGACAGCCCTGGCCAGGGCACTCCTGTGCCTGTGCTGCTGCAACCTGAGCTGGGAGCCAGCCCAGCTAATGGCTCATGCCCCCAAATCACCTCCCCTGTGGGGCCAGGCTGGGAGAGCTGGGGCTGTGCAGCCTGGAGAAGAGAAGGCTCCAGGCAGACCTCAGAGCAGCCTCCCAGGACCTGAAGGGCTCCAGGAGAGCTGGGGAGGGACTTGGGACAAGGGCTGGGAGTGCCAGGCCCAGGGCAAATGGCTTTGAGCTGGGAGAGAGGAGACTGAGAGTGGAGAGGAGGAAGAAATTCCTTGCAGTGAGGCTGGGGAGACTCTGGCACAGGCTGCCCAGGGAGGCTGTGGCTGCCTCCTGCCTGGAGGTGTTGAGGGCCAGGCTGGATGAGGCCCTGAGCAAGCTGTGCTGGTGGGAGGGGTCCCTGCCCGTGGCAGGGACTTGGAGCTGGGTGAACTTGAAGCTCCCTTCCAAGCCAACCCATTGTAGGATTAATCAGGAGTCAATCACATCAGACAGACAACTCCTCTGTGCTCCCCAGCCCCATCTCCTGCTCACCCTGGGAGGCTCCATGTGGGTTTTTAATGCTCCTTTCGGCAAGCTCATGCTGGAATCCCTGTCCCTCACGGCTGAGAGCTTTGTTCTGCCAGCCACAGGCCTCAGAGGTGCCACTGCCCAGGCTGGGCACCCCCAGAGCAGTCCAAGAGCAGCCCTGTTTGCCAAGGCCCCCCCAGCACCCCAAACCCAATGTCCTCCTCTCCTTCTGCCTCAGGTGGCACAAGGAATAAGCCCCAAAATTATTGCTTGACTCCACCTTCTCTCTTTGACCACAGCAACCTGAGGTCCAGCTGACAGAGGACTTTGCCCAGAGCAGAACAGCTGTGAGGCCTGTGGAGGAGGTGTGGAAGCTGAAGAAAGAGCTCGAGGACGAGACTCAGCGCCGGCAGCAGCTGGAAGCGGAGATCCAAGCCATCCAGAACAACATTGTCCACCTGCAGAACCAAAAGCCCCAAGAAATGGTCGTGAAGAAAGAGCTGCTGAAGAAAGTGCCTGACCCCCAGCTGGAGGAGAGCTTCCACAAGCTGCAGCAGAACCTAGCGGAGGAGCAGCGCAAGAACCAGGTCCTCCAGGACGAGCTGGAGGCTCTCAAGGTCAGGCTGCGCGTCCTGGAGCACGAGAAGAGGGAAGGGGGCCAGGAGTACATCGTGAAAGAGGTGCTGAGGATTGAGCAGGACAAGGCTCAGGCTGACGAGATCCTGAGGCTCAAAGAAGAGCTGGAAGAGCTCAGGAGGCAGGAAGGAACCAGGGAGAGCGAAGTGCTCCTCCTGCGCCGCCAAATCGCGGCGCTGTCCAGCGAGAAGAGCAAGGAGCAGGAGAAGGTCACAGAGAAGGAGGTGCTGAAGCTGCAGAACGACCCTCAGCTGGAGATGGAGTTCCGGATGCTGCAGGAGAGCAAGCAGAGGGAGAGTGCCCTGAGGCAGAAGCACGAGGAGGAGCTCAGCTTCCTCCAGGAGAAGCTGAAGCGGCTGGAGAAGGAGAGAGCCATCGCCGAGGGCAAGATCACCGTCAAGGAGGTGCTGAAGGTGGAGAAGGACCTGGCCATCGAGAGGGAGGTGAACGAGCTGCGGCGCCAGTACGAGGACGAGAAGTCCAAGGGCCGCTCCAACGAGAGGGAGAAGGCTGAGCTGCTCAGGAAGATCCAGCTGCTGGAGGAGGAGAACTCCAAGGTGGTGGTGCAGGAGAAGGTGCGCGAGATCGTGCGCCCCGACCCCAAGGCCGAGACCGAGGTGGCCAACCTCCGCCTGGAGCTGGTGGAGCAAGAGAGGAGGTGCCGGGGGGGTGACGAGCAGCTGAAGAGCTGCCAGAGCGAGCTGGCTGCGCTGAGGAACAGAGGGCCGCTGGTGGAAGTCAAGGAGGTCATTAAGGAGGTCATCAAGTACAAGAACGACCCAGAGACCGAGAAGGAGCTGCAGCGGCTGCGGGAGGAGATCATCGAGAGGACGGGAGCCATTGAACGAGCTGACCTGGAGATCTACCAGCTGAAGCAGGAGATACAGGCTCTGAAAGACACCAAACCTCAAGTGCAGACGAAGGAGGTGGTGCAGGAAATCCTGCAGTTCCGGGAAGACCCCAAGACCAGGGAGGAGGTGGAGTCTCTGAGGGCGCAGCTGGCGGACGAACAGATGAAGCACATCGACCTGGAGAGGGAGCGGCTGCTCCAGGAGGAGAAGGTGAGGCAGAGGGAGGAAGAACTCTCCCAGGTGAAGGAGAAGGTGGTGCAGCAGGAGGTGGTGAAGTACGAGCAAGACCCTGCCCTGAAGGCCGAGGTGAACTCCTTCTCCCAGAGCATCGAGAGCGAGCTGAAGCAGATCGACGAGCTGCGCGAGGAGCTGCGCAGGCTGCAGAGGAGGAGGGCCGAGCTGGAGCGGCAGCTGGAGGAGCTGGAGAAGGAGAGGCAGGCCCGCAGGGAGGCCGAGCTGGAGGTGCGGAGGCTGAAGATCAGGCTCAGCGAGCTGGAGGAGCAAGAGAGGGAGACGACGGAACGAGTGACCGTGAAGCAGAAAGTGATCCTGCAGCAGGACCCCCAGCAGGAGAAGGAGCACTCCCTGCTCAAGCTGGAGCTGGAGGAAGAGAAGCACCGCAGACAGGTCCTGCAGACAGAGCTGGAAGCCCTGAGGAAGAAGCTGCTCTCCTTGGAGAAGATGGAGGTGAAAGAGAAAGTGGTGTTCTCCGAGAGCGTCCAGGTGGACAAAGGGGACACCGAGTACGAGATTCAAAAGCTGAAGAGCAGCCTGGAGGAGGAGAGCAGGAGGAAGAGGGAGCTGGATGCAGACATCAACCGCCTGGAAACCAGGCTGTCCGAGGTGGAGTTCAACAACTCCAAGTCCTCCAAGGAGCTCGACCTGCTGAGGGAGGAAAACCACAAGCTGCACCTGGAGAAGCAGAGCCTGCTGATGGAAACCAGGAGGCTGCAGTCGGAGATCGAGCTGACGGCAACAGAAGCTCGGGACCTGAGGAGCATGAGCCACGTGGACAGCGGGGCGAACCTGGACTCCAGGTTCCAGGCTCTGGAGAGGGAGCTGGAGGACCTGAAGCAGCTGTCCCGCGAGAAGGACGCGGAGATCGAGCAGCTGCAGAACCGCCTCAAGACGGTGGCCATCAAGAGGGAGCAGAGGGAGAACCACCTGCGGCGCTCCATCGTGGTCATCGACCCCGACACGGGCAAGGAGATGTCCCCCGAGGAGGCTCACCTCTTCGGCCTCATCGAGTGGAGCCTCTTCGTCAAGCTGAAGAGCCAGGAGTGCGACTGGGAGGAGATCTCCATCAAGGGCCCCAGCGGGGAGTCGTCGGTGATCCTGGACAGGAAGTCGGGGCGCGAGTTCTCCATCGAGGAGGCCCTGCAGAGCGGCCGGCTCAGCGCGGCGCAGTACAACAGTTACCTCAACAAGGAGATGTCCATCCAGGAGCTGGCGGTCCTGGTGTCTGGCAGCAGCTGCACAGCTCTCCCCCCACTCTAGGGAGCCAGGAGCGGCTGTTCCGAGCTGCGCCGCTCCGTAGGCTCCCAGATCGCTGCCCTTCCTCCTCCTCCTCCTCTGCCTCGCCCATGCTGCTCCAGCCCCTGCCCCAGCCACGCTAACCCAGCCACGCTGCTGCTGCTTGCTGCTGCCCACTGCAGAACACCACCAGCAGAGTGGGACACACCTTCATCAGCACCAGCTCCTCGCCCTCTCCATCCCTACCTGGTCACTCAAGCCAGCAAAAGCCAAGAGACAAAGCCTTAGGATGTAGAACCTGAAGCCTAGGGTCTCCATAGAACCTGAGGCTCAGTGACTCAGTAGGACCTGAAGCCCAAGGGCTCTGCAGGGCCTAAGGATTCCATAGGACCTGAAGCTCAAAGACTCAGTAGGACCTGAACCTCAAGGACTCTGTAGAACATGAAGCTCAAAACCTCAGTAGAAAATGAAGTGCAAAGACTCAGCAGTAGAACCTGAAGCTCAAAGACTCAGCAGTAGGACCTGAAGCTCAAAGACTCAGCAGTAGGACCTGAAGCTCAAAGACTCAGCAGTAGGACCTGGAGCCCAAGGATCCAGTAGAAGCTGAAGTTCAAGAACTCCATAGAACATGAAGCTCAAAACCTCAGGAGAAGCTGAAGCTCAAAGACTCAGCTTAACCTGAAGCACAAAGACTCAGCAGTAGGACCTGAAGCTCAAAGACTCAGCAGTAGGCCCTGAAGCCCAAGGACCCAGTAGAAGCTGAAGTTCAAGAACTCCATAGAACCTAAAGCTCAAAACCTCAGGAGAAGCTGAAGCTCAAAGACTCAGCTTAACCTGAAGCTCAAAGACTCAGCAGCAGGACCTGAAGCTCAAAGACTCAGCAGCAGAACCTGAAGCTCAAAGACTCAGCAGTAGGACCTGAAGCTCAAAGACTCAGCAGCAGGCCCTGAAGCTCAAAACCTCAGCAGTAGGACCTGAAGCTCAAAGACTCAGCAGCAGAACCTGAAGCTCCAAGACTCAGCAGTAGGACCTGAAGCTCCAAGACTCAGCAGTAGGACCTGAAGCTCAAAGACTCAGCAGTAGGACCTGAAGCTCAAAGACTCAGCAGTAGGACCTGAAGCTCAAAGACTCAGCAGTAGGACCTGAAGCCCAAGGACTCAGCAGTAGGACTTGAAGCTCAAAGACTCAGCAGTAGGACCTGGAGCCCAAGGACCCAGTAGAAGCTGAAGTTCAAGAACTCCATAGAACATGAAGCTCAAAACCTCAGGAGAAGCTGAAGCTCAAAGACTCAGCTTAACCTGAAGCTCCAAGACTCAGCAGTAGGACCTGAAGCTCCAAGACTCAGCAGTAGGACCTGAAGCTCCAAGATTCAGCAGTAGGACCTGAAGCTCAAAGACTCAGCTTAACCTGAAGCTCCAAGACTCAGCAGTAGGACCTGAAGCTCCAAGACTCAGCAGTAGGCCCTGAAGCCCAAGGACTCAGCTGAACCTGCAGTTTCCTCACTCTGTACTCCAGCAGTCACACAGAAGGCTGTATCCAGCTGCTGTTAGAGAGACTGAAGGTGAAGATGACTCCAAGGTGAGCAGCAGGAGCAGGTCACATCAGCTGCATGCTGGTAGGGCAGCCAGTTCCACTGTGGACAACTGCCCAAGCGCTGGGCTCCATCCTGGGAGAAGATCAGCTCTGGAGAAACAAAGCTGTGCCACACACCTCCAGCCAGGACACCACGGCGAGGCCTGAAGGCCACCTACCTGCCTGTGCTGCTGGGGACGAGTGGGGCAGGTGGCATTTGATGGCATCAGCCCTGGACCTGGGGAGGAGCATCCCCATAGCACAGAGGGCACCGGGAAGTCCCTGAAGAGATTGGCCAAGCCCAGGAGGGTAGAGTGAAGCAGGCAGCCGTGACCCACAGCAGAGAGCCTTCGAAACACAGCTTGCTCACCTGGTGGCCCCAAGCCATCCCTGCTGGTTTTCACTGGTGGGAGCTCCGTGGAGCTCCAGGGCTCCTTCCAGGGGGGGAGGGGTGGGCAGTGGAGGGGAATTCCATTTACAGCACCCAATAAAAGCGCAGAGGGTCCGGGCAGCAGGTGGGAGACTCTTTATTGCTGGCAGCACCACCCTGAGCATGGCCTGGAGGAGGAGGAGGCCACCAAGATGATCCTAGAGGGCTGGAGAACCTCCCCTGTGGGGCCAGGCTGGGAGAGCTGGGGCTGTGCAGCCTGCAGAAGAGAAGGCTGCAGGGAGACCTCAGAGCAGCCTCCCAGTACCTGAAGGGCTCCAGGAGAGCTGGGGAGGGACTTGGGACAAGGGCTGGGAGTGCCAGGACAGGGGTGATGGCTTCAGGCTTGAAGAAGGTGGATTGAAATGAGACATTAGGAAGAAATTCTTTGGAGTGAGACTCCAAAGAATTTTGGAGTCTCACTTTGGGGAGACTTTGGGGAGACTCTGGCACAGGTGTTCAAGGCCAGGATGGATGAAGAGGAGAAGGCTCCAGGGGCTCCTCAGAGCTGCTGCCAGCACCTGAAGGGATCCTGCAGGAAGGCTGCAGAGGAACTTTTGCTGAGGGGGTCTGAGCCAGGCCAAGGGGGAAGGGTTTGGAGCTGAGGCAGAGCAGGGTTAGAGTGGAGCTGAGGAAGAAGTTGTTGAGTGTGAGGCTAGGGAGCCTCTGGCCCAGGCTGCCCAGGGAGGCTGTGGCTGCCTCCTGCCTGGGGGTGCTGAAGGCCAGGCTGGATGAGGCCTTGAGCAAGCTGTGCTGGTGGGAGGTGTCCCTGCCCATGGCAGAGGATTGGAGCTGCATGATCTTGAAGCTCCCTTCCAACCCAATCCAGTCTGGGGCGCTGTGGATTCAGAGCCAAGGCTAAGCCTCCTTGCTTTGCCTGGTTGCTGTTTTCCAGGGGGAAAAGGGCTGGAGCAGTGCTGGGGCTGGGACTGATGTGCAGCATGGGATGGGAGTGACCTGCACTGGAGTGACTGCAGCTGCAGGGAAACAGCAAATTATGCTGGGATGGTGCCAGGGGAGGCCACACCTGGAGCTTGCTCAGTGCCTTCTTCCCAAATTTTGGCTGATACCTGAACCCCAGGAAATCCTGACTCCAAAAGCAGCTGTGAGCTCTCCCTGGTACCCATCCTGGCCCTGGGGACTGGCACCAGCATTGCACCTTGGTGAGCAGCAGGATCCCACAGGGTCACACCATTGCTCCAGGGTGCCAAGGGGCAGGGCTGGGCTGGCCACTAAATGAGTGCCTGATGCCCTCTGGGAGCCCTCTGCTTCCCAGGGGGAAGAGAAAGGGAGAGAGACTCATGGGGTGGGAAGGAAACTGGAGCAGCTGGGATGGGAAGAACAATGCCATGGGATAGAGACAGAGACACAAACCAGTACAGAACCCAAGCCCTGATGGCACCACTGGCACCACTGATGCTGGGGGCAGGCACTGGGCAAGTCCCAGAATGGATCCAGCACCAGAGGGGAACCAGACTCAGGAGCTCATGGGTTGGGCAGAAGATTCAGAGCCCTCCTGGGACACTGATCACTGAAGAAGAGGCTTGGCCCTGGGGATCCCTCAGCTCTCTCCTGAAGATGCCCTCCACAGGCTGCAGTCCCTTGGTGGGCAGCTGAGGGTCCCCTGTGCTGCCTGCTCCTCCCCACAGCTGCCACCTCCTGCCCCCCAAGGTGTGGCACAAGCTGTGGCAGTGCCCTTGGTGTGCCAGGAGCAAGGCTCAGGCAGAGCCCTTCTGCCCCCCAGCCCTTGGCAGGAGCTTTGCCCATCGGCTCCTCCCTGCTGGCAGCAGCCCCTGGCTGTGCCAAGCTGCCCTGAGCTGCAGGAGCCTCAGTGAGCAGGGGCTGAGGTGGGCAGGGACAGCACTGAACAGGATCAGCTCTGCTCCAGGTCAGGGCAGCACACAGGGCCTGTTCTTTCCAGCAGGAGCACAGGGAGTGAGGAGATGCAATTCTGCCCCACAGCAGAGCCAGAGAATCATTCAGGTTGGAAAAGATGTTCAAGCTCATGGAGCCCAACCATCAATCCTGCTCTACCAAGTCCACTAATAAGCCATAGCTCCACAGGTTCACAGAATCATCACATTGGAAGGGACCTTCAAGATCATCCAGTTCCAAGCCCCTGCCATGGGCAGGGACACCTCCCCCCCAGCCCAGGTGGCTCAAGGCCTCATCCAGCCTGACCTGAACACCTCCAGGTTGGATCTACACCTCCATGGCTTTTAAACACAAGCAGGGATGGTGACTCAGCCTCCCTGGCACAGCTTGGAACCAGCTGTGGTTTGCTCCCCGTGCCACAGCTTGCAGTGAACGCAGCCAAGAGTTCATTCCCCCCTCCCCAGGAGATGATCAGCCAGAGCTGAAGCCACAACCAAAGCCAGGAGAGCAGAGGGAAGGAGCTGGAGGAGAAGCAGTTCTGGAAACTGTGAAACCATTTATTCAGTTGCTTTGTACAAGGTGAAGAGTTCTCATCCCACCCCCACCAGCTGCAGCAAGGCAGTCCCACCACACACCAGAACAAACCCAAATGAACCTAGCAGTGAAGGGCAGCTCTGACAGCCACAAGGACTGAGGGGGGGGGGTGGAGGGGGGGGGGGGGAGGGGGATGTCCTCTGCTCCCCACACCACCACCAAGCTCCTGGTGGGGGCAGAGGTGCCAGCTCCCAGCTCCTCAGCAGCTGCTGCTGTGGCCCTGCCTTGCTGCCGCTCCACATCACTCACTCACTCCTTAGAGCACACAGAGACACCAGAGGAAAAAACAAACAACAAACCACCCCCAAAGCACACAAACATCCCACAGAATTCCCACCAAAGAAACGTTTCCCTGAGGCAAGAGGCTTTGCTGGAGTCCTAGCAGGAGGGCATTCTGCTCTGGGTGCTGCCCAGCAGCAGCATTTCAAGTTGAAAGCAAAGAGAGGGAGGAGAAGCAGTGACCTCCAGTCACCCCCTGGGAGTCCCCTGTCCTGCCAGGGCTTGGGAGGCTCTTTCTCAGCTACCACAGGCAAGGGGAAGGTTGCCAAGGACCCTTTGGAGGTCCTCAAAGCAGCCTCTCCCTGCCAGGAAACTACCATAGGCAAGGGGAAGGTGGCCAAGGACCCTTTGGAGGTCCTCAAAGCAGCCTCTCCCTGCCAGGAGACTACCATGGGCAAGGGGAAGGTGGCCAAGGACCCTTTGGAGGTCCTCAAATAGCTTCTCCCTTCCAGGAGACTACCATGGGCAACGGGAGGGTGGCCAAGGACCCTTTGGAGGTCCTCAAAGCAGCCTCTCCCTGCCAGGAGACTACCATGGGCAAGGGGAAGGTGGCCAAGGACCCTTTGGAGGTCCTCAAAGCAGCCTCTCCCTGCCAGGAGACCCCCCCCCACTGCTCAGAGGCCACCAGTAGCTGCTGTGCTGCGTTTCAGTACCACGAGTTCTGTCTTTGGCTCTTTTGCTACAACCTAGGGAGCTATTTCTCGACTGACTTCTTTCTTTCTCTCTGTAAACAGAAGGTTACAGCTGGGCTGCTTCCTTAAGAGGCCAAAAATAAGGCTCAAACACCAAAAAAGAAAGCAAACCAGAATGCACTGGGCTTGGGAAACGATCGTCTGGCAGCTCCCATCGCTGACCCAGGCTGGGGGAGGGGAGGAACTGAAAGCAGATCGCAGCTGGGATGCTGAGGGGCGGCAGCAGCCTCCCCCCACAGGCAGCTTCTCCCCTGGAACACCAGGAGAGGCCACGAGGAGCAGGGCTGAAGCTGGGAGCCAGCTCAGTGTGCTGGTGGCCAGGGGGTGCTCAGGGGCAGTGCTTTAAGGTCTAAGGGTCCAAAGGCCACAGAGCACCCCAAGGGCTGGGTGGTCCCTGGCCCTTCAGCTGCCACAAGCACAGCACCCTGGTGCAGAGGTCAGCCAGGAGAGGAAGGTTGGTCTCTGGAATTACTTCCCCTTGGTTCACCTAAATCCTTCCATCATCTGAGGGTGTGGGGTAGGGACAGGACTGGGGGGGATGGAGCAAAAGTAGAAGTGGGGAGATTGAGATTGGCTGTGAGGAAGAAGTTGTTCCCCAGGAGGGTGGTGAGAGCCTGGCACAGGCTGCCCAGGGAGGTGGTGGAAGCCTCCTGCCTGGAGGTGTTTGCAGCCAGGCTGGAGGTGGCTGTGAGCAACCTGCTGCAGTGTGAGGTGTCCCTGGCCATGGCTGGGCTGAGCCTTGAGGTCCCTTCCAGCCCTGACAACTCTGTGTTTCTATGTCCCTGCTGACTGCAGGGGGGTTGGACAAGAGGACCTTGGAGGGTCCCTTCCAACCTGCTGCAAGCTGTGAAGCTGTGTTGAGCCTGGAGAAGAGGAGGCTGAGGGAGACCTCCTTGCTCTCTGCAGCTCCCTGAGAGGAGGCTGCAGCCAGCTGGGGCTTGGGCTCTGCTCCCTGGGAGCAAGCAATAGGATGAGGCAAATGTCCTCAGGTTGCCCCAGGGCAGGTTCAGGTTGGACATGAGAAGAAACTTCTTCCCTGGAAGGGGAGTTGGACCTGGCTGAGCCTGGAGGTCCCCTCCAGCCCTGACCATTCTGCGACTCTCCGATGCCCTCTGCCCACCCAAGGGATCCTGACTGGTGGCCCTGGGAAGGAATGGCTTTAAGGGGGGAGGGTCTGGATCCCACCTGCACAAGCTGGGGACAGGACTTGGTGCTCCTGCTGGATTCGGTGCTGCGTTGGCAGCCACCAAGACTCCACTTGAGGCGCAGCCAAGTGCAGCTCTGCTGCTGGGCTGGGGTTTTGGTTTTGCTGAGCAACCACCCAAAGCTCTGCTCAGTAACCCAGGGCACGTTTTACATACAGCAGGATCAAAAACCAAAGCCAGCCTGAGGAGCACACCAAGGAGGGGGGCTGAAAGCTGTCTTCACCACAGGTCCATTCTTGCTCCACCAGAAAAAAAAGGCACTGGGATTTCGTCTTCCTCTAGCTGCGGCATGCTGAGAAGTGTCCCCTGCGGTCCAATGCGCTGGATGGCACCGAGGGCAGAAGGGAGCAGGGGGGGAGGACAAACAAAATCGTCCAAAAGAAGTCAAACTCTCCAAAAAGAAGTCAATGACTGCACCTAAAAAGGCTCTCTCTAAAGAGTCTTCTCTCCTCCTGAGGGGAACACCAGGGGGCTGCTTCCGTTCAGCACACAGGAAAGGGGAGGTCCTCCAGCGGAGCGGAGCGGAGCCAGAGAGTACGAAAGAGCCAAATGCCTTCAGGGAGCGCTGCCAGGGCTGGCAGCCCCCAGGTGAGACCCAAGCAGAAGCAGGGAGCCTCTTCCATCCCCAGCAGCGGCAGGCCGAGCGGGTGCCCAGCCCTCAGCTGCCTGGCGGATGCAGATCCGGATGGGATGGGATCAGCCCAAGCAGATAGAGCCCTCCTGAGTGTCCCAGCAAGCTGCAGGGGCTGCCGGTGCCGCGGAGCGCTGCAGGGGCTGCCGGTGCCGCGGAGCGCTGCAGGGGCTGCCGGTGCCGCGGAGCGCTGCAGGGGCTGCCGGTGCCAGGGAGCGCTGCAGGGGCTGCCGGTGCCAGGGAGCGCTGCAGGGGCTGCCGGTGCCGCGGAGCGCTGCAGGGGCTGCCGGTGCCGCGGAGCGCTGCAGGGGCAGCAGCAGAACACGGGTGCTACAGAATGCTTCTCTCCTTAGGACAAGGTGCTCTTGGTGCATGGCTCAGCCCAGGCACAGCCCAAGGTGGCTCTTGGTGCACAGCTCAGCCCAGGCACGGCCCAAGGTGCCTCTAGGTGCACAGCTCAGCCCAGGCACGGCCCAAGGTGCCTCTAGGTGCGCGGCTCAGCCCAGGCACAGCCCAAGGTGGCTCTTGGTGCACAGCTCAGCCCAGGCACGGCCCAAGGTGCCTCTAGGTGCACAGCTCAGCCCAGGCACGGCCCAAGGTGCCTCTAGGTGCGCGGCTCAGCCCAGGCACAGCCCAAGGTGGCTCTTGGTGCACAGCTCAGCCCAGGCACGGCCCAAGGTGCCTCTAGGTGCACAGCTCAGCCCAGGCACGGCCCAAGGTGCCTCTAGGTGCACAGCTCAGCCCAGGCACGGCCCAAGGTGCCTCTAGGTGCACAGCTCAGCCCAGGCATGGCCCAAGGGGCCTCTAGGTGCACAGCTCAGCCCAGGCACGGCCCAAGGTGCCTCTAGGTGCACAGCTCAGCCCAGGCACAGCCCAAGGTGCCTCTAGGTGCACAGCTCAGCCCAGGCACAGCCCAAGGTGCCTCTAGGTGCACGGCTCAGCCCAGGCACAGCCCAAGGTGCCTCTAGGTGCACAGCTCAGCCCAGGCACAGCCCAAGGTGCCTCTAGGTGCACAGCTCAGCCCAGGCACGGCCCAAGGGGCCTCTAGGTGCACAGCTCAGCCCAGGCACAGCCCAAGGGGCCTCTAGGTGCACAGCTCAGCCCAGGCACGGCCCAAGGGGCCTCTAGGTGCACAGCTCAGCCCAGGCACAGCCCAAGGTGCCTCTAGGTGCACAGCTCAGCCCAGGCACAGCCCAAGGTGCCTCTAGGTGCACAGCTCAGCCCAGGCACTGCCCAAGGTGGCTCTTGGTGCACAGCTCAGCCCAGGCACGGCCCAAGGTGCCTCTAGGTGCACAGCTCAGCCCAGGCACGGCCCAAGGTGCCTCTAGGTGCACAGCTCAGCCCAGGCACTGCCCAAGGTGCCTCTAGGTGCACAGCTCAGCCCAGGCACGGCCCAAGGTGCCTCTAGGTGCACAGCTCAGCCCAGGCACTGCCCAAGGTGCCTCTAGGTGCACAGCTCAGCCCAGGCACGGCCCAAGGGGCCTCTAGGTGCACAGCTCAGCCCAGGCACGGCCCAAGGTGCCTCTAGGTGCACAGCTCAGCCCAGGCACGGCCCAAGGGGCCTCTAGGTGCACAGTTCAGCCCAGGCACGGCCCAAGGTGCCTCTAGGTGCACAGCTCAGCCCAGGCACGGCCCAAGGTGCCTCTAGGTGCACAGCTCAGCCCAGGCACGGCCCAAGGGGCCTCTAGGTGCACAGCTCAGCCCAGGCACGGCCCAAGGTGCCTCTAGGTGCACAGCTCAGCCCAGGCACTGCCCAAGGTGCCTCTAGGTGCACAGCTCAGCCCAGGCACAGCCCAAGGGGCCTCTAGGTGCACAGCTCAGCCCAGGCACAGCCCAAGGGGCCTCTAGGTGCACAGCTCAGCCCAGGCACGGCCCAAGGGGCCTCTAGGTGCACAGCTCAGCCCAGGCACAGCCCAAGGTGCCTCTAGGTGCACAGCTCAGCCCAGGCACGGCCCAAGGTGCCTCTAGGTGCACAGCTCAGCCCAGGCACGGCCCAAGGGGCCTCTAGGTGCACAGCTCAGCCCAGGCACGGCCCAAGGTGCCTCTAGGTGCACAGCTCAGCCCAGGCACGGCCCAAGGTGCCTCTAGGTGCACAGCTCAGCCAGGCACGGCCCAAGGTGCCTCTAGGTGCACAGCTCAGCCCAGGCACGGCCCAAGGTGCCTCTAGGTGCACAGCTCAGCCCAGGCACTGCCCAAGGTGCCTCTAGGTGCACAGCTCAGCCCAGGCACGGCCCAAGGTGCCTCTAGGTGCACAGCTCAGCCCAGGCACGGCCCAAGGTGCCTCTAGGTGCACAGCTCAGCCCAGGCACGGCCCAAGGGGCCTCTAGGTGCACAGCTCAGCCCAGGCACTGCCCAAGGGGCCTCTAGGTGCACAGCTCAGCCCAGGCACAGCCCAAGGTGCCTCTAGGTGCACAGCTCAGCCCAGGCACGGCCCAAGGTGCCTCTAGGTGCACAGCTCAGCCCAGGCACTGCCCAAGGTGCCTCTAGGTGCACAGCTCAGCCCAGGCACGGCCCAAGGTGCCTCTAGGTGCACAGCTCAGCCCAGGCACTGCCCAAGGTGCCTCTAGGTGCACAGCTCAGCCCAGGCACGGCCCAAGGGGCCTCTTGGTGTGGGGCTCAGCCTAGGCACAGCTCAAAGTGGCTTCTTGGTGTAGGGCTCAGCCTAGGCACGGCTCAAGGTGGCCTCTTGGTGTAGGGCTCAACCTAGGCCCAGCTCCAGGTGCCCTTTGGCCTGGGGCTCAGCCCTGCAGCGCCCAGGAGCAATGGCAGCAGCAGCCCCCAGGCGCAGTTCAGTCTCTGCAGTTGTCATGAGGCAAGGAGAGGAAATGAGAACAAAAACAAAAGCCCCAAGGCTGCTGCTCCCCTCCCGGGCCGGCTCTGTGCTGCTGCTGCTCCCCTCCCGGGCCGGCTCTGTGCTGCTGCTCCCCTCCCGGGCCGGCTGTGCGCTGCTGCTGCTGCTGCTCCCCTCCCGGGCCGGCTGTGCGCTGCTGCTGCTGCTGCTCCCCTCCCGGGCCGGCTCTGTGCTGCTGCTGCTGCTGCTCCCCTCCCGGGCCGGCTCTGTGCTGCTGCTGCTGCTGCTCCCCTCCCGGGCCGGCTCTGTGCTGCTGCTGCTGCTGCTCCCCTCCCGGGCCGGCTCTGTGCTGCTGCTGCTGCTCCCCTCCCGGGCCGGCTGTGCGCTGCTGCTGCTCCCCTCCCGGGCCGGCTGTGCGCTGCTGCTGCTCCCCTCCCGGGCCGGCTGTGCGCTGCTGCTGCTGCTCCCCTCCCGGGCCGGCTCTGTGCTGCTGCTGCTGCTCCCCTCCCGGGCCGGCTGTGCGCTGCTGCTGCTGCTGCTCCCCTCCCGGGCCGGCTCTGTGCTGCTGCTGCTGCTGCTGCTCCCCTCCCGGGCCGGCTGTGCGCTGCTGCTGCTGCTGCTCCCCTCCCGGGCCGGCTCTGTGCTGCTGCTGCTGCTCCCCTCCCGGGCCGGCTCTGTGCTGCTGCTGCTGCTCCCCTCCCGGGCCGGCTCTGTGCTGCTGCTGCTGCTCCCCTCCCGGGCCTGCTGTGCGCTGCTGCTGCTGCTGCTCCCCTCCCGGGCCGGCTCTGTGCTGCTGCTGCTGCTGCTGCTCCCCTCCCGGGCCGGCTGTGCGCTGCTGCTGCTGCTGCTCCCCTCCCGGGCCGGCTCTGTGCTGCTGCTGCTGCTCCCCTCCCGGGCCGGCTCTGTGCTGCTGCTGCTGCTCCCCTCCCGGGCCGGCTCTGTGCTGCTGCTGCTGCTCCCCTCCCGGGCCGGCTGTGCGCTGCTGCTGCTGCTGCTCCCCTCCCGGGCCGGCTCTGTGCTGCTGCTGCTGCTCCCCTCCCGGGCCGGCTGTGCGCTGCTGCTGCTGCTGCTCCCCTCCCGGGCCGGCTCTGTGCTGCTGCTGCTGCTGCTCCCCTCCCGGGCTGGCTCTGTGCTGCTGCTGCTGCTCCCCTCCCGGGCCGGCTGTGCGCTGCTGCTGCTGCTGCTCCCCTCCCGGGCCGGCTCTGTGCTGCTGCTGCTGCTGCTCCCCTCCCGGGCCGGCTGTGCGCTGCTGCTGCTGCTGCTCCCCTCCCGGGCCGGCTCTGTGCTGCTGCTGCTGCTGCTCCCCTCCCGGGCCGGCTCTGTGCTGCTGCTGCTGCTCCCCTCCCGGGCCGGCTCTGTGCTGCTGCTGCTGCTCCCCTCCCGGGCCGGCTGTGCTGCTGCTGCTGCTGCTCCCCTCCCGGGCCGGCTCTGTGCTGCTGCTGCTGCTGCTGCTCCCCTCCCGGGCCGGCTGTGCGCTGCTGCTGCTGCTCCCCTCCCGGGCCGGCTCTGTGCTGCTGCTGCTGCTCCCCTCCCGGGCCGGCTCTGTGCTGCTGCTGCTGCTCCCCTCCCGGGCCGGCTGTGCGCTGCTGCTGCTGCTGCTCCCCTCCCGGGCCGGCTGCGCGCTGCTGCTGCTGCTCCCCTCCCGGGCCGGCTCTGTGCTGCTGCTGCTGCTCCCCTCCCGGGCCGGCTCTGTGCTGCTGCTGCTGCTCCCCTCCCGGGCCGGCTGTGCGCTGCTGCTGCTGCTGCTCCCCTCCCGGGCCGGCTGTGCGCTGCTGCTGCTGCTGCTCCCCTCCCGGGCCGGCTGTGCGCTGCTGCTGCTGCTGCTCCCCTCTCCCGGGCCGGCTCTGTGCTGCTGCTGCTGCTGCTGCTCCCCTCCCGGGCCGGCTCTGTGCTGCTGCTGCTCCCCTCCCGGGCCGGCTCTGTGCTGCTGCTGCTCCACTCCAGGGCCGGCTCTGTGCTGCTGCTGCTGCCCTCCCGGGCCGGCTCTGTGCTGCTGCTGCTCCCCTCCAGGGCCGGCTCTGTGCTGCTGCTCCCCTCCCGGGCCGGCTGTGCGCTGCTGCTGCCCTCCCGGGCCGGCAGATGTCACAACTTGCGCTGCTGGGCGCCGGAGCCTTTGCCGTGCAGCTGAGGAGCGTCTGCAAGAGAGCAAAAGCAAGTGGGAAAGGGCTTGGGGGGCTGCAGGCAGCCGCGGCGCGGGGGGGCAGATCTCTCTGCTCCTCTCTTGCAGCACCAAGGGATCAGGGGGGAAGGGCAGCTGCTGGGAGACACGGCTGGGAGCAGCCTGGCTTCTGCCGAGGGGGAGGGAGTGAGTGGGGGACAGGGGAAGCCTTGAGTTGGGTTTTACACTGAAGAGGGAAGTGGTTCCCTGAGCAGGTGAGAAAGGACCTGGAGTCTGAGCATCTGAGGCAAGTTCTTCCCAGTGGGAAATGATTCAGTGCTGATATGAAGACCTTTGGCTTCATGTGCAAAGCTACACCAGAGAGAAAGCCACAGCAGCATCAGAGTGGCACTAACAGAGAATGGTTTGGGCTGGAAAAGGCCTCCCAGAGCATCCAGTCCAGCACCACCAGGGCCCCCAAACCCAGGCCCCAAGTACCATGGCCACAGGGCTCTGCAGCCCCTCCAGCCATGGGGACTCCACCACCTCCCTGGGCAGCCTCTGCCAGGCCCTGACCACTCTGCCACCAAAGACATTTTGCCTCCTCTCCAACCTAACCCTCCCCTGGCACAGCTTCAGGCCATTGCCTCTCCTTCTGTCCCCTGAGCCTAGGGAGCAGAGCCCAAGCCCCAGCTGGCTGCAGCCTCCTCTCAGGGAGTTGCAGAGAGCAAGGAGGTCTCCCTCAGCCTCCTCTTCTCCAGGCTCAACCCCCCCAGCTCCCTCAGCTGCTCCTCCCCAGCCCTCTTCCCCAGACCCTTCCCTGGCCCTGCTCCAGCTCCTCAAGGTCCTTCTGGCAGTGAGGAGCCCAGAGCTGAACCCAGCACTCAAGCTGTGGCCTCCCCAGTGCCCAGCCCAGAGGCACCATCCCTGCCCTGCTCCTGCTGCCACCCCAGTGCTGCTCCAGGCCAGGCTGCTGCTGCCCTTCTTGCCCCCCTGGGCACCCCCTGGCTCCTCTCCAGCTGCTGGCACCCAGCACCCCCAGGGCCTTCTCTGCTGGGCACTTTGCAGCCACTCTGCCCCCAGCCTGGAGCCTTCCTGGGGTGGTTGTGCCCCAAGGGCAGGACCCAGCTCTTGGCCTGGTTGAACCTCATCCCCTTGGCCTCAGCCATGGCTGCAGCCTGGCCAGGGCCCTCTGCACAGCCTCCTGCCCTGCAGCAGATCTGCCACCCAGCTTAGTGCCACCTGCAGGCTGCCTGAGGCTGCCTCCATGCCCTCCCCCAGCTCATTGCTGAAGGCATCAAAGTGTCCTGGGCCCAGCACTGAGCCCTGGGACACACCACTGGGACCAGCCCCAAGCAGATCCCCACAGCTCTGCCTGCCTGTGGCCACTGGGGGGATGCAAACTGCAGGTCGTTCCTCAGCAGTTAACTGAAGGGTTTAAAGCACTGCCCTGGCAGCCTGGTCCCAGCCCCTCAGGGCTTGGCTGTGAAGCTGGAAGATGTTCAGCAGCTAATGCAGAGCTGGCCCCTGTGGATGTGGGTCTGAGGGTCTCCTGTGGCACCGTGGCACAGATGCAGGCTGCTGGTTGACCTCCAGCCTGTGTCCTTCTCTCAGCTCCACCACTCCAGGGCTCCCCAGCTAGGAAACCAGCCCTGCACAGGGCCTTGCCTCTAGAGCTGGTGTCAGATGGCAGCAGCTGCTACACCTTCACTGCTGTCATGGAGGTTTTAGGTGCCCAGGGGCCCAACCACTGAAGGAACAGAGGTGGAGGGAGGAGAGAAAAGGCACAGGAGGAAGAAGAAAAAAGAAGTTTCTGGAAGGAGAAGTTTCCCAGGGGCACCCAAAAGCATCCTCAGGCTGTGATGCACAAGTGGGGGCAGTGAGATGTGCAGGGCAGCAGCAGCAGAGCAGCTTCTTCTCCAGGCCAAGGCCAGGTCCTTGCATGCAAGAGCTCAGAGGCAGCAGCTCACAGCTGTACAGAGAGCAGCCAGAACATCAGCACAGCACCAGCAGCCAGGCAGAGCTCCACCACCCAGCACAGCACTGGCAGCACACCAGCAGGCCCTGGATGCCCCCTGCCCAGAGGCCTCCTGATGGTCACCAACAGCTCCTGGCCCTTGGAGGAAGCTCCCAGCTCAGCAGAGTCCTCACAGCTCCTGGGCAGAGCCATGCAGCTGTGCCCACTGCTTGGGCACCCAGCCCCAGCTTAGGGAAGCATGGAAGGGACCTCAGAGATCAGCCAGCTCCAGCCCCCTGCCCTGGGCAGGGACCCCTCCCACCAGCACAGGCTGCTCAGGGCCTCATCCAGCCTGGTCCTCAACACCCCCAGGCAGGAGGCAGCCACAGCCTCCCTGGGCAGCCTGTGCCAGAGTCTCCCCAGCCTCACTGCAAGGAATTTCTTCCTCCTCTCCACTCTCAGTCTCCTCTCTCCCAGCTCAAAGCCATTGGCCCTGGGCCTGGCACTCCCAGCCCTTGTCCCAAGTCCCTCCCCAGCTCTCCTGGAGCCCTTCAGGTCCTGGGAGGCTGCTCTGAGGCCTGCCTGGAGCCTTCTCCAGGCTGCACAGCCCCAGCTCATTGATGCAGACATCAGAGAGAGCTGTGCCCAGTGCTGAGCCCTGGGGACCACCACTGCTGAGTGGCCACCAGCTGGAGCTAACTTAGCTCTCCACCACTCTCTAGGCCCAACCAACCAGGCTGGTGTTTAACCCAGTGAAATGTGCACCCATCCATGCCATGAGCAGCCAGCTTCATCCCCAGCCTGGAGGCCACCCCCTCCCCAGCCTGGAGGCTTCCTACCCCAGCTGAGCACCTCCAGGGCCCCACACTTGTGGGAGGCCCCTGCTCATCACTCCCCAGCCCAGCAGTTTGGCCTGGTTGGCTTAACCATGACAGGACAGGGAGGGCTGCACCTCACTGGGTCCCTCAGGGAGGGCTTTAGTGACAGCCAAGGCTGGGCAGTGTGGGCAATGACTTTGCTTTGCCTGCTCAAGGAAGAAGCCCCTGGGGTGCACTAAGAGCAGTGTGGCCAGCAGGGCCAGGGAGGGTCTGCTCCCCCTCTGCTCTGCCCTGCTGAGGCCACACCTGGAACATTGCATCCAGCTCTGGGCTCCCCAGCTCAGGAGGGACAGGGAGCTGCTGCAGAGAGTCCAGAGGAGGCTATGAGGATGCTGAAGGGACTGCAACATCTCTGCTGTGAAGAAAGGCTGAGAGCCCTGGGGCTGCTTTTATCTGGAGAGGAGAAGGCTGAGAGGGGATCTGATCTATGTCTGTCAACAGCTGAGGGGTGGGGGGAAAGAAGGGGCCTGGCTCTTTGCAGGGGTGCCCAGTGACAGGACAAGAGGCAATGGGCACAAGCTGGAAGCCAGGAAGTTCTACCTCAAGATGAGAAGAAAGCTGTTTGGGGTGAGGCTGCTGGAGGCCTGGAGCAGGCTGCCCAGAGAGGTTGTGGAGTGTCCTGGTGTGGAGAGCTTCCAACCCCCCCTGGGCACTGTGCTGCTGGGCAGGGTGCTGGGGGTGCCCTGCTGGAGCAGGGGGTTGGGTGGGGGAGCTCCAGAGCTCCTTTCCAGCCTCACCCTGCTGGCACTGTTTGTGATTCTGTCACCCTGCAACCCCCTCTCAGGGCAGAAGCTGCCTCCAGCCCTGCCAGCAGAGCTGCTGACATGGAAGGGTGAAAGGAAGACACTGCAGAGAATCCTCAACAGCAAAACCCTTTGAGGGAGGGGAGGATAAAGTCAAATCAGTTCCAAGAGTCTCCATCTAACCCAGGAGATACTCCCAGCTGCTGGGATCACAGACTCACAGAGTGCCCTGGGCTGGAAGGGAGCTGCAAAGCTCACCCACACCAACCCCCTGCCCTCAGCAGGGACATCCCCAACCAGCTCAGGTTGCCCACAGCCCTGCCCAGCCTCACTTGGAATCTCTCCAGGCATGGAGCCTCAGCCCCTTCCCTGGGCAGCCTGCTGCAGTGCTCCAGCAGCCTCCTGCTGCACAACTTGTTCCCCACACCCAAAGGCCTGGTCCCTGGAGACCTTCAGTCCCACCTGGATGTGTCCCTGGGTGACCTGCCCTGGGTGCCCCTGCCTTGGCAGGGGGTGGGGGGGTTGGACTGGATGCTCTCCAGAGGCCATTCTGCTGCTCCAGGGGCCAAGTGAGAAGGCAGCAGGGAGAGGGGGGAAGTGTGGGAAGTTACCTGGCAGAGGCTGTGGTAAGTGAGTGGAGAGGGCAGGGTGTGGGAGCGGCGCGGCGTGGTGGGGGCCGGAGTGCAAGCCAGCCAGGAGACCTAGAGAGAGAAAACACAGAGAGAGGACAGGGGACAACAAAACAGGGGGGGAGGAAATCCACACCAAGCACAGAAACTAGAGCAGAGCAGCTGCAGCAGTCAGCCTGCAGCTCAGCTTCCAGCTAGGGGGCATTTTGGGCCAGCTCTCAGGGCTGTGGCCGAGGCCTAAATGTAGGGAAGCAGAGCAGGAAGCAGCAGCAGGGGGGAGGGAGGTGGTCTGCAAGGGGTGCACACAGCACAGCCCTGGCAGGGTGGGGGCTGCCAGCACAGACACAGGCAGCACCCAGGGGCAGCAGCAGGGTACTCACTGTGGCCCAGGCCGTGGTGGAAGGTCCCTGGAGCAGGTCCTGTAACTATTGCATCCTTGGAGACTCCTGCCTTGGGGGAGGAGTCAGAGCTGAAGGAGATGACATGGAGAGGGAAGGAATGAATGGGAGAGATGATCCCCAAGGGGGTGGAGCTGAGGGCAGCTGGCAGCTTTGGACTGTTGGACTTGTAGGATGGAGCCAGCACGCTCAAGGAGGAAGAGCTGGTTAGCAGCACAGCTCCACTGGTTACTTTCTGCAAAGCAAGGGAACAGGGCAGTCAGGAGGGGCAAAAGCAAAGAGTCTCTGACACTGAAGGCTCTGCAGAGCAAGGAGAGCTCAGCAGTTCGGGGCTGGCAGCCCAGAGGCAGCTGAGTGCTGAGCTGCAGCCAGAGCAGCACAGGGAGGGGATTCTGCCCCTCTGCTCTGCTCTGCTCAGCCCCCACCTGCAGCACTGCCTCCAGCTCTGGGGCCCCCAGCACAGGAAGGACCTGGAGCTGCTGGAGAGGGGCCAGAGGAGGCCACCAAGGTGATCAGAGGCTGCAGAACCTCCCCTGTGGGGCCAGGCTGGGAGAGCTGGGGCTGTGCAGCCTGGAGAAGAGAAGGCTGCGGGGAGACCTCAGAGCAGCCTCCCAGTACCTGAAGGGCTCCAGGAGAGCTGGGGAGGGACCTGGGACAAGGACTGGGAGTGCCAGGCCCAGGGCCAATGGCTTTGAGCTGGGAGAGAGGAGACTGAGAGTGGAGAGGAGGAAGAAATTCCTCTGCAGTGAGGCTGGGGAGACTCTGGCACAGGCTGCCCAGGGAGGCTGTGGCTGCCTCCTGCCTGGAGGTGTTGAGGACCAGGCTGGATGAGGCCCTGAGCAAGCTGTGCTGGTGGGAGCTGCCCATGGCAGGGGCTTGGAGCTGGCTGGTGTTGAAGGTCCCTTCCAACCCAACCCATTCCATGAACCTATGAATTCCTCCCTGCAAGAAGCATCCAGGAGCTGCCAACTCTTGAGGCCCTCTGGGGGTTCTCAGCACATCAGGGTGCTGGAACAAGCAACCTGACCACCCTGCATTTGCTGCTGTCATTCCCTTAGTCTGGAAGTGTGCCTCCACTCAGCCAAGGAGCAGCTCACACACTGCCTGTGAGCTCCAAGGAGGAAGCTTCCTACTCACCTTGGTCACCACAGCACTGCTGACAACTCAAGACACCAAAGCTTGGTGTAGCCCTGGATGTCACCTGAGACCTCTGCCACAGCACAGAGCCAACTGGGAAAGGATTTCAGCTCCCACTGAAGAGCAGGGACACCTCTCAGCTGGACTTGGCTGCTCAAGGCCTCATCCAGCCTGGCCTTCAGCACCCCCAGGCAGGAGGCAGCCACAGCCTCCCTGGGCAGCCTGGGCCAGAGGCTCCCCAGCCTCACACTCAACAACTTCTTCCTCAGCTCCACTCTAACCCTGCTCTGCCTCAGCTCCAAACCCTTCCCCCTTGGCCTGGCTCAGACCCCCTCAGCAAAAGTTCCTCTGCAGCCTTCCTGCAGGATCCCTTCAGGTGCTGGCAGCAGCTCTGAGGAGCCCCTGGAGCCTTCTCCTCTGCAGGCTGCACAGCCCCAGCTCCCTCAGCCTGTGCTCCCAGCAGAGCTGCTCCAGCCCTGGCAGCATCTCTGGGGCCTCCTCTGGCCTCTCTGCAGCAGCTCTGTGTCCTTCTGCTGCTGGGGCCAGCAGAGCTGGAGGCAGGGTTGGAGGTGAGGTCTGAGCAGAGCCCAGGGGCAGAATCCCCTCTGCTGCCCTCTGCCCACCCTGCTGTGGCTGCAGCCCAGCACACAGCTGCCTGAGGGCTGCAGGAGGCACTGCTGGCTCCTGGGGAGCTGCTCAGCACCCAGCACCCCCAAGGCTCTGTCTTCAGGGCTGCTCTCAACCCACACTGAGGGGCTCAGAGCCTCAGCTCCATGCTGTGTCCCTCAGCTGGGTTCCAGACATCACCTCAGGAGGTTACTGAGAACTGGGAGCAAGAGAAGGGAGTCAGAGGGAATCACCAAACCAAGCAGGGCAGGAAGGTGGCGACAACAACCTCCTGCCAGGGAGGTGCTTGTTCCACAGGTCAGCTGCGGAGAAAAGGGCTAACAGGCCCTTAATTAACAACTAATTGATGGAATCACAGAATCACTGCAGCTGGCAAAGCCTTTCAAGCCCATCCAGGCCAACCATTCTCTAACTGTACCCAGGCTGGGGCTGAGCCCTGGCCCTCAGCACCACAGCTCTGCCTCTGGGAGACACCTCCAGGGCTGGGGATTCAGCCACCCCCCTGGCAGCCTGGGCCAGGGCTTGAGAACCCTTCCAGTGAAGAAGTTTCTTCTCTGTCCAACCCAAACCTCCCCTTGGGGCAGCTTGAGGCCATTGCCTCTTGTCCTGTCCCTTGTTCCCTGGGAGCAGAGCCCAAGCCCCAGCTGGCTGCAGCCTCCTCTCAGGGAGCTGCAGAGAGCAAGGAGGTCTCCCTCAGCCTCCTCTTCTCCAGGCTCAACCCCCTCAAGCTCCCTCAGCTGCTCCTTCCCAGCTCTCTTCTCCAGACCCTTCCCCAGCTCTCTTGCCCTTCTCTGGCCCTGCTCCAGCTCCTCAAGGTCCTTCTGGCAGTGAGGAGCCCAGAGCTGAACCCAGCACTCAAGCTGTGGCCTCCCCAGTGCCCAGCCCAGAGGCACCATCCCTGCCCTGCAGCTGCTGCCACCTCAGTGCTGCTCCAGGCCAGGCTGCTGGCAGTTTGGGCACTGATCTTTAGCTCTCCTGCCAAGCTGCCTCACTGACCTCCCTCCTGCTGTGGCCAGGGCAGGAGCCCCCAGGCCCCACAGGCTGGCAGCTGCCTTGGCACGGCCTTGGCTTTCAGCTGGCCATCTCAGAGCAGGAACCCATGGCCGAGGCCAGGACCTCCTGAGGGTCAAGCAAGACTCTGAGGACACTGCTGTGAAGCCCTCACTTCAGGGCAGGTCTGGAGGGCTCAGGAGATGGCCTGGCACCACCCCGCTGCTTTCCCCAGCTCCAGGCCGGGCCGGCACCCCGCCGCTTACCGGCACAGAGGTAGAAGAGGCAGTGCTGCTCACAACAGCTGGCTTGAGGGAGGAGGTCAGCAGCTTGGCCACCCCTTGAGTGCCCCCACTGGAATCTCCATTGGAACCTCCAGGAGGTGCCACCAGAGTCAGCTTCTGGGAGACAGGAGGCTTCTTCAGCGTGGCGCCGGGGGCCGGGCGGCCGGGGGCCGGGGGCTGCCCAGGGGGCAGCAGGCTCCCAGAGGAGCAGCCCTGGCCTGCAGCAGCTCCAGCTGAGGAGCTGCTGGCAGAAGCTCCGTGCTTGGAGAGGGACCCAGCCACGAAGGGTGACTTGTAAGCCTGTCCTGAAGAGCCGGAGCCGCCCGAGTGCTTTCCTGCGTAGCCGAGGGCCGAGGAGGAGGAGGAGGAGGAGGAAGAGCCTGGGCTCTTGTGGGAGCTGCCCGAGCTCTGGGAGCTGCCTGAAGCGGAGGAGGAGGAGGAGTGGAAGCTCTGGGCTTTGGCTGAGGACTTGACCTGGGGGAGCAGGGAGCGCTGGGGCAGCGGGGAGGAGGACTTGGGGCTCTGCAGCTTGACGAAGGGAGCTGGGGAGGCGAAGGCCTTCTGCAGCTGGCCGCCCGAGTGGAAGACCTTCACCTGGGGAGCTGCCACCGGGCCGGCGCTGGGCCTGGCCAGGCTGTGGTGCTTCTGCTTAGCCTGGTGGGCATCAGGCAGGGTTTTGCTGGGAGAGGCCTGGCAGGAGACTTCTTTGTAGGTGGAGCTCTCTGCCTTTTTGTCTTGAGAGGACTGGCCCAGCGCCAGCGCCTGCTCGGCCAGGAAGTTCAGAGGGGACTGGAGGGAACCCGAGGATGGTGCAGGGGGAGGATTGGCCTTGGGAAATGTCCTCTTCTCCTCTGAGGAGGCAAGGGGGGGGATCTTCTCTGGTGGGGCTTTGGGAGCTGCAGGAAGAGTGAAGTCAGGGCTGGCTGCTGCTCTGCTGTTCAGCACAGCCAGCTCCTTGGAGACTGCTTCCAGGGAGGACGTTGGGTTCCGGATCAGATCCTCGTCCAGGGAGTCGTCCTTGAAGGTGGCAGGAGTGCCACTGCCTGCCTGGGCTGGCCCAAGGGACAAGAGCTCTCTGGCCTGGCCACTGATGCCCACAGCTGCCCCCTGGGGCTCTGAAGACAGAGCTAAGGAGCTGCTGGAGTGCACAGAAGGGACAGAACCAGAGAGCTTCTTGTCTGGCTTGGAGGAGGAAGAGTCCTGGAAGGAAATCATGGGAGAAGGCAGTCAGAGCAGAAGCAGTGCTTGGGGAGTGGCAGAAGGGAGGGCAGGAGGGCAGGCAAGGGGAGAAGGGAGAGGAGGGCAGGAGGGAGGGGAGGGAGGGGAGGGCGGGGAGGGCGGGCAGAATGCTGCCATCCATTCCAGCTGCAGTTCCAGCTGCAGTTCCAGCTGTGTTGCCCAGCCCAGCACTGCCTCCTTCACTGCACAGCTGCCTTGTGGTTGCACAAGGAAAGGATTTCAGGTGGCAGCCACTTGCCCCTTGGCTCCTGTCAGCCAGGAGGAGCAGGGATCAAGGACTCACCTTCACCTTCACCTTGGCAGGAGCCAGAGCTTTCTTCTTCACCCTGTTTGGAGGGAGACAAAAGGAAGAGAGCTCACTGGGGGGGCCCAGGGCAGGCAGCAGTTCGGGAGCAGACTGCTGATGGTGATCCACTGGGTCTGTGCAAAGAACCCAGGGCACAGAGGCAGCCACTCAGGCTGCTGGGATCCAAAACCATGCCACACTCAGCTGCTGGCCCCAGCAGCCACACGGGGAGTGGAGCAGAGGCTGGAAACAGAGGCAGAGCAGGGCAGGCGCTCAGCAGGCTGGGGAGCTGCCGGAGGAACCCCACTGCCGACCTAAGCAGGGCAATGCCCAGAGAGAAACCACTCCAGAGGCTGGCAGAAAAGCTCCAACACTTCTTCCAGGTCCCCAGACAGAAGTCCAGGCTGCAGCAGCAGCTGCCAGAGGCACAGCTGAGATCCTTCAGTCTGCTCTGAGACAAACCCTGGCGTGCTGAGCGAGGCTGAGGCGAGGATGGCTCCGAGCTCTGGCTCCTGCTCTCCCACACACTTCACAGCTTGCCCTGGCCTGGCAGGGACTCTTCAAAGGTCATCCTGGCTTGGACACCTCCAGCTAGGGCAGGGCCCTTTCCTTTGCTCTCCTCTGCTCACCTGCAAGCATCCTGTCTGGAGTCACCTCTCTCAGAGACCCTTCCCACCGTGGGCCCTCAGGATTTGCTCTGCCCCAGTGAGCAGCAAGACCCAGCCATGGGCATTACTGCTTTGGCTCTTGCCCTGGGCAGAGATGATCTCCTGGGCAACCTCAGCCACTCTGGGTGCTCTGAGAAGTGCCCAGGTGACTCCCAATGCCCAGAACAGGAGCATCTGTGAGGCACCAGCCTGACCCTGCACCATCCAGTCCACAGCCAGGGAGATCCATGAGAGCCTCTGTCTGTGAAGCAGCTGCCCAGCTGCATTCTGACAGCCCTCCTGCTCAGCCCCCCCCCAAGCCTGCTGCACCCATCTTCACCAGCCTGAGCTCACTGTGTCCCTCCTTTAAGCAGGCAACAAGAAAGAGGCAACCCAGAAGCCAGGGGGGAGCAAGTGAACCCTGCTGGCATCAGACTCCAGCCTGGCTTCCACGCTGTCACCTCTGAGCTCTCTGGAAGGCCAAAGCACCTCTGGAAGGCTGCTATTGGGAGCTGTCCCCCACACAACTCCTCTCCCTAGACCTCCCCAGGTGAGGCAGTGCTGAACCACCTGCTGGGAGCCAAGCTGAGGTGCTGCTGCATGATCCACCCAGGTCCCAGCAGCTGTCAGCCCAGAGGATACTCACAGGCCTGGCGGGAGGGGTCCGTGGGCTCGCCTGCTCTCCTTAAACAGTGTCCTGAGAAGGGAAGAGAGCAATGAGAAGGGAGACCCAGCAGAGCAGCTGGCATCACTGGAGGCAAGAGCTGCCTGGTGCAGCAGGGGGCTTGGAAGTGGGAGTCACAGAGAGCAGAGGGATCTTGGTCCCTTGCACAGGAAGCTCCTCCTGAGCTCCCCCCCGGGGAGCGCCCTCTGCTCAGAGGCACTGGGGAGGCCATGGAGGCAGCTGCTGGCACTGTGAGGGGAGGGAGAAGGCTCTGGAGGGGCAGGGACATCAGCCCAGCTGTGTGCTGCTGCTGCCAAGAGCTGGCAGCTCAGCCAAGAGCTAGCCAAGCACTTGAGAGAGGAGAAAGGTCACTTCCCCCCTGCCTCAAACACAGAGGAGCAGCCTGAGCAGCTCACACCTCCCACAGAATCAACCAGCTTGGCTAAGGCCTCAGAGATGGAATGGAATGGAATAAACCAGGTTGGAAGAGACCTTCAAGATCATTGTGTCCAACCTATCACCCAACACCACCTAAACAACTAACCCATGGCACCAAGCACCCCACCAAGTCTCCTCCTGAATGATGGGGACTCCACCACCTCCCTGGGCAGCACATCCCAATGGGCAATCACTCTCTCTGTGTAGAGCTTCCTCCTAACCTCCAGCCTAAACCTCCCCTGGCACAGCTTGAGACTGTGTCCTCTTGTTCTGCTGCTGGCTGCCTGGGAGAAGAGACCAACATCCATCTGTCTACAACCTCCCTTCAGGTAGTTGTAGAGAGCAGTAAGGTCTCCCCTGAGCCTCCTCTTCTGCAGGCTAAGCAACCCCAGCTCCCTCAGCCTCTCCTCACAGGGCTGTGCCCCAGACCCCTCCCCAGCTTTGTTGCCCTTCTCTGGACACCTTCCAGCAGCTCAACCTCCTTCCTAACCTGAGGGGCCCAGACCTGGACACAGGACTCAAGGTGTGGCCTAACCAGTGCAGTGTACAGGGGCAGAATGACCTCCCTGCTCCTGCTGGCCACACTGTTCCTGATGCAGGCCAGGATGCCATTGGCCCTCCTGGCTGCCTGGGCACACTGCAGGCTCATGTTCAGCCTACCATCAACCAGCACCCCCAGGTCCCTCTCTGCCTGGCTGCTCTCAGCCACTCTGCCCCCAGCCTGTGGCACTGCCTGGGGTTGCTGTGGCCAAAGTGCAGCCCCTGGCACTTGGATGTGTTCAGTCTCCTGCCCTTGGCCTCTGCCCATCTGCCCAGCCTGGCCAGGTCCCTCTGCAGAGCCCTTCTGCCCTCCAGCAGATCAGCTCCTGCCCCAGCTTGGTGTCAGCTGCAAACTCACTGCTGATGGACTCAATGCCCTCATCCAGATCATCAGTGAAGATGTTAAAGAGCACAGGGCCCAGCACTGCTCCCTGGGGCACACCACTGGTGCCTGGCTGCCAGCTGGCTGTGGCACCATTCACCACCACTCTCTGGGCTCAGCCTCCAGCCAGTTCCTAACCCAGCTCAGAGAGCTGCTGGCCAAGCCAGGGGCTGACAGCTTGGCCAGCCCAACCTGCTGCCTAACACCCCACACCTCCTGCCAGCTAAAGCATGGCTCCAAGTGCCACATCCAAGCCTTTCCTGAGCACCTCCCTGCCCCCAGCCAGCAGCTGAGGAGACTTCTTCCAGCAGCAGCAGCAGCAGCACCTCCTCTTCTCTCACAGCTACCTAACCACAAGCAGAAGCTCAGCCAAGGGAAGAAACCAAAGCTGTGTCCCTGCTGCAGCTCAAGAGGCCTCCAGCTTCCAGGGCAGGGTGAGGAGGTTGCAGACACAGCTGCAGGGCTGGCTCCTGGCACACCCTCCCTAGCAGCTGGACAAAGCCTTCTGCCACCCTTCTCCTTTGCCTTGTTTCCACCTGAGGCACTGGGAGCCACCTTTCAGTGCTGCTTGAGAGGCCAGACTCAAGGCAGGACCTCCCTGAACTCAGACCCAAAGCTGATGCTCTGCTCATCAAGCTGGATTCCTGTGGGCAGGGTGACAGTGAACCAAGCTGACTTGGCCCTCAGTTTTGTCTGCAGCTCTGCCCCTGCTGTCAAGCCCTTCCTCCTCTGCTGTGGGGCTCTGTCTTCTGCACCTTCAGTCTTTTAAACCACACAAATCAGAGAATATTGCAGGTTGGGAGGGACCCATAATGATCACAGAGTGCCCTGGGCTGGGAGGGACCCTCCAGAGCTCACCCAGCCCAGCCCCCTGCACTCAGCAGGGACAGCCTCCACCAGCTCAGGCTGCCCAGAGCCCTCTCCAGCCTCACCTGGAATCTCTCCAGGGCTGGAGCCTCAGCCACCTCCCTGGGCAGCCTGCTGCAGTGCTCCAGCAGCCTCCTGCTGCACAACTTGCTCCTCACATCCCATCTCCATCTGCTCTGCTCTCATCTCAAACCATTGCCCCTGGGGCTGTCCCTGCAGGCCTCTGGGAACAGTCCCTCTGCAGCCTGCTTGAAGCCCACTCCAGGTACTGGAAGGCTGCTCTGAGGTCTCCCTGCAATCTTCTCCAGGATGAAGACCCCCAGCTCCCTCAGCTTGGCCTCACAGCAGAGGTTCTGCAGCCCTCTGATCCTCTTTGTGTCCTCCTCTGGAGCCTCTCCAGCAGGTCCAGGTCCTTCTTCCTTTCAGGGCTGCAGAGCTGGAGGCAGTACTCCAGGTGAGGTCTTAACCAGAGATGATCTTAATGACCATCAAATCCAACTGCACCAAGAGGCAGCAGGAGAAACCCTTGGACCTGAGCCCCTGGGCAAGCAAGCAGCAGACCTGGCTTTGATGCAGTCCCTCTGCAGTTAGCTGCACTGGAAGCCTCTCCTGCAGTGAGCCTTGGGGCCCCCTGCATGCCTCAGGACTGCTTCCCCTACAAAGCAGGAGTTCAAAACATTGCCATTGCCTTTTGTTCCCAGAGCAGCTGGCAAGCCAAGGCCCTCAAAGGCTGCTGAGGCCTTCACCAGCTCAGCAGGCAGCTGCAGCACCTCCTGATGGCATCCTCCAACTCCTGGGCACCACCACCATGCACTGCTCCTTGTGCCCAGGCAGCAGCCACAGGCAGCCAGAGACCTTTCCAAATGGAGCTGTGACCTGCTGCTCATACTCACCACTCCTCAAGGGCTGCCACCTCCTTCCTCCTTCATCAAGCACCCCCCAAAAAAAACCCAATTTCAGCTCCCTAAATGCAAGAGAGCAGAGCCCAGCAGTGAGAGTGCAGAGCTGAGCTTCCTTTCCAAAGCAAAGCCTCGGTGGCAGTGCCAGGGAAGGACTCTCTGCACTTACCAGCTCAGTGCCTTGGGTGATGGAGGGCATGGAAGAGCAGGAAACAGCAGGGAAGGCACCAGCTGAGGTCAGGAAACCCAAACCCCTAGGCCCCTGCAACCTCCTGCCTTGCCTCCTTGGGGGAACCCTACAGGAAAGGCTTCCCAAAGAGCCTGAACTGTGTCAGGCAGATCAAAGGGATCCTTGGGCAAGCAAGAGCCAAGGAGCCACAGGGCTGCCAGCCTCACCCCAGTCCCACCTCTGCCTTCTACCTGCTCACTGCCAGAGGTCAGTGTGGGGGCCAAGAGTGCTCAGCAGGGACATTTCCTACCTGGCTGACAGCACAGACTCCATGAGACTGAGGGGCAGCTGAAAGCAGAGTGGGAAGAACATCCTGGAGAGCAGGGCTGCCACTGCCAGGGAGCTTGGCAGGCTGCAGAGAGGGGCTGGAGGGCAGGGCTGCCCCTGCCAGGCTGCAGAGAGGGGCTGGAGGGCAGGGCTGCCCCTGCCAGGCTGCAGAGAGGGGCTGGAGGGCAGGGCTGCCCCTGCCAGGCTGCAGAGAGGGGCTGGAGGGCAGGGCTGCCCCTGCCAGGCTGCAGGAAGAAGCCAACACACAGCTTGTGTGGCCCAACACCACCAAAGGCAAAGCCCTGAGGCTGGGCTGGAAGTACCTCACACAGCAACAGGGGCTGGGCCCCCAGTGAGGCTGCAGCAGCCCTGAGAAATGAATCTGGGGGTCATGCTGGGCAAGCTGACCCCAAACCAGGGCTGGGAGCTAAGAAGACACTGGCAGGAACTGGGCAGAGCAGAGCTCAGGTGCCAACTCCTCTGTTCAGCACTGGTGAGGTCACACCTGGAGGCAGCACCCAGTTCCAGGGTCCCCAGAGCAGAGAGGCTGAGAAGCTGGAGGCAGCCCAGAGCCACCATGGAGGCTGAGGAACAGGCCCACAGCACAGACAAGGAAGGGCTGAGGGACCTGGGGTGGCTTAGCCTGGAAGATGAGAAGAGCACAGAGGGATCTCAGAGCAGCCTTCCACCACCTGAAGAGTGGGAGGGAGCCAGGGAGCTGTGAAGAAGATGGAAGCAAAACCTCCTTGGAGGTGCAGAGTGAACAGCAAAGAGCTCAGGGCAGCAAGGGCAGCTGTGGTGGGCAAGAAGGAGAAGAGGCTCCATGAAGGGAGCCTGGAGATGCTGTGGTGAGGTCCAGCCTGGGAGAGGACAAGGCCCTGAGCACTCTGACCTAGCCCTGCAGCAGGGGGAGGAGCAGAGAGACCTTCCAGGTCCCTCAGGACAAGGTTCTTGCTCACCTGGCCTGCATCCAGCCTTTTGGCCAAAGGGGCTTCACCTCTCCAGCTAGGAAGGTCTTCACATAATCCTCTAGGGACTGAGCCTGATTCTTGCCAAGGTCAAAACCATCCAGCTTAATCTTCACCAAATGGCAAAGCAGCTCCCTGAAGACAGGAGAAGTTCAGAGAGGGTTATGTGGATCCCTTGCCCCAGCTGGAGGCCAGGCCCAGCTGCAGGCCAGGCTGTTCAGCCAAGGCTGGATCAAAGAGCCCTGCAGAAGCCCTCTGCTAGCAACCCTGAGCCTGCTCTGCCTCTGCAGGGCAAAGCAGGGCAGGTTCCTGGCACACACAGCAAAGTGCCAGCAGGAAAGTCTCCTCACCCCTTCCCATTTCAACCTCCTGAAGCAGCAGAGGAGGGGAAGCAGTGCCAGGACTCCAGGCAGAACTGAAGCACTCTGCAGGAGCTCCCTGCTGAGGCAAGGAGAAGACAGGAGGGGAAGCTTGCTCTGACCTAAAGGAACCATCTGTGGAGCTGCAGCCCAGGCTCTGAGGGACCAAGGTGAAGAAGACAACAGGAGTGCTTCTCATTTTGCCCTCTCCCCAGGCTCTGCTCCTTGTCAGAGCCCTGGGGGCCAGGGGCAGCAGCCCCCATGAGTGTTAACTGCTTCCACAGCCAGGAGCTGTCTTCATGGCTTCATAGAATGCTTTAGGTTGGAAGGGAGCTTCAAGATCAGCCAGTTCCTGGGCAGGGACCTCTCCCACCAGCACAGAACTGCTCAAGGCCTCATCCAGCCTGGCCCTCAGCACCTCCAGGCAGAAGGCAGCCACAGCCTCCCTGGGCAGCCTGTGCCAGAGTCTCCCCAGCCTCACTGCAAGGAATTTCTTCCTCCTCTCCACTCTCAGTCTCCTCTCTCCCAGCTCAAAGCCATTGTCCCTGGGCCTGGCACTCCAAGTCTCTATCAGATGTCTCTCCCCAGCTCTCCTGGAGGCACTTTCAAACACTGCTTTAAGGTCTCCTTAAAGTCTGAGCTGAGCTGAGCAGCCCCAAGCCCCAGGTCCTGCCCAGCAGCCGGTTTTGACTCGGGAGCGAGTGGCAAACTCCATGAGAGCAGCCTGGAGGTCCAGCCTGTAGGATCTGAGCAGTTTCAGCTGACCTCCTCCTTCTCCCTTCCACCCTTTTGGACCCTGCACAGAGCTTTAGGAGCTCCTCCCAGGGCTGGGCTGGCATCAGCTTGGTTTTGCTGAGCTGTCCCAGGCGCCAGAGCGGCCTCCACGGAGAGCAGAGCTGAGCCACAGAGCTCGCTGCAGGCCACCCGAGGCGCTCTGCTCTGCCTGCCAGGGACAAAGCCCAGACTGCTCCTGCCCTTCCAGCTGCACAGCAGGAGGCAGGGCCCAGGGGCACTGAGGAGCTCAAGCCTGCAAACCTGATCTCCTCATTCCACTGGAACTTCTTGCGTGGCCCTGCAGGGCGCTTCCCTCCCTTCTCCTCCTCCTCCTCCTCCTCCGAGCAGGCTCGCTCACGCTGCTCCTTCTCCTCCTCCAGCAGCCTGCAGGGGAGACACACACAGGGGACAGGAGAATCACAGAGGCCCTCTCAGCTCCTCCAACCCAACCCTTCTCTAGCTCTGCCCAGGCTGGGGCTGAGCCCTGGCCCTCAGCACCACAGCTCTGCCTCTGGGAGACACCTCCCAGGGCTGGGCACTCAGCCACCCCCCTGGCAGCCTGGGCCAGGCCCTGAGAACCCTTCCAGGGAAGAAGTTTCTCCTCATGTCCAACCTGAAGCTGCCCTGGGGCAGCTTGAGGACATTTCCCTCATCCTATTGCTTGCTCCCAGGGAGCAGAGCCCAAGCCCCAGCTGGCTGCAGCCTCCTCTCAGGGAGCTGCAGAGAGCAAGGAGGTCTCCCTCAGCCTCCTCCAGGCTCAACACAGCTTCACAGCTTGCAGCAGGTTGGAAGGGACCCTCCAAGGTCCTCTTGTCCAACCCCCCTGCAGTCAGCAGGGACATAGAAACACAGAGTTGTCAGGGCTGGAAGGGAGCTCAAGGCTCAGCCAGCTCCAACCCCCTGCCATGGCCAGGGACACCTCACACTGCAGCAGGTTGCTCACAGCCACCTCCAGCCTGGCTGCAAACACCTCCAGGCAGGAGGCTTCCACCACCTCCCTGGGCAGCCTGTGCCAGGCTCTCACCACCCTCCTGGCCAACAACTTCTTCCTCACAGCCAATCTCAATCTCCCCACTTCTAGTTCTGCTCCATCCCCCCCAGTCCTATCCCTCCCTGACACCCTCCAAAGTCCCTCCCCAGCTTTCTTGGAGCCCCCTGCAGCTCCTGGAAGGCCACAATGAGGTCTCCTGGGAGCCTTCTCCTCTCCAGCCTGCACAACCCCAACTCTCTCAGGCTGTGCTCACAGCAGAGCAGCTCCAGCCCTCTGCTCCTCCTCCTGGCCCTGCTCTGGACACCTTCCAGCCCCTCCAGAGCCTTCCTGGCACAGAGGCTCCAGCACTGGATGCAGGTTCCCCAGCTGCTGCTCCCCAGCCCTGTGCCCAGGGCCTTTCAGCAGCCTTGTTGCTCTCCTTAGATCCAGCCCTGGCCCAGGTCAGTGCCAGTTCCCCTCCAGCACCAACACTCTGAGCTGGGTCAGGCTCCTTCCCTGCTTGAGAAGCTCCTGGCTAACCAGGCCCAGCTGCCCTGAAGCAAGGGCAGGGTTCAGAGGGCAGGGTTCAGAGGGCAGGGAGCTCTTGCTCTGGGTGTCTGAGCTCTTCCTAAGGGTTCCAGGATAAGAAAAGGACCCAGGGGTCCAGCCCAGCCCCCTTGCTCTCAGCCTGCCACCTTCCCAAAGCCAGGCCCAGCCAGAAGTGGAACTCCTCAGCCAGGCCCTGCTGCCATCAGTGCCGCTGCAGCTGGCATCACCAGAGGCAGCTCAGGCAGCTTAATGAGGCCAATTAGTTGTGGAGTGGGCTGCAAGGGGCCTTCAAGAACATCCAACCCAAGCCCCTCCCATGGGCAGGGACCCCTCCCATGGGCAGGGACCCCTCCCACCAGCACAGCTTGCTCAAGGCCTCATCCAGCCTGGCCCTGAGCACCTCCAGGCAGGAGGCAGCCACAGCCTCCCTGGGCAGCCTGTGCCAGAGTCTCCCCAGCCTCACTGCCTAGGATTTCTTCCTCCTCTCCACTCTCAGTCTCCTCTCTCCCAGCTCAAAGCCATTGGCCCTGGGCCTGGCACTCCCAGCCCTTGTCCCAAGTCCCTCCCCAGCTCTCCTGGAGCCCTTCAGGTCCTGGGAGGCTGCTCTGAGGTCTGCTTCCAGGCTTCCCTCAGCCGAGCTGCACAGAGCCCTCCCCCCCCTGCCCACCAGCCACGTCTGGCTCGGGAGGGGGCGGCAGAGCGCCCGGGAGCCCGCCGAGGGGAGCCCCAGGAGCAGAGAGAAGCTTACTTGGCAAGCTTGGCCTGGGAGTGGAGCTGGCACTCCTCCTGGTACTTGGCCAGCTGCTCGGGCATGGCCCTGCCGATGGCCTCCTTCAGCTTCTGCAGGGGCTCCTTCAGGCGACCTCCCTGCGGCGGGCACGGCACAGGCTGCAGCCCCAGCTGGCACCCCCAGCCCTGCCCCCCGGCTGAGACACCCCCCCCCCCGAGACCCCCCCTCCCCGAGACCCACAGCCCTGCCCCCCGGCTGAGACACCCCCCCCCGAGACCCCCCCTCCCCGAGACCCACAGCCCTGCCCCCCGGCTGAGACACCCCCCCCCGAGACCCCCCCTCCCCGAGACCCACAGCCCTGGCCCCCAGCTGAGACCTCCCCCCCCGAGACCCCCAGCCTTGGCCCCCAGCTGAGACCCCCCCGAGACCCCCGGCCGAGACCCCCGGCCTTGACCCCCAGCTGAGACGCCCCCCGAGACCCCCGGCTGAGACACCCCACCCCTCCCCCCCCCCCCCCGAGATTCCTGGCTGAGACACCCCACCCCCCACCCCCCCCGAGATCCCCCCCTCCAAGACCCCCCAGCTGAGATTCCCCCCCACCCCAAGACCTCCCCTCCCTGAGACCCCCAGCCCTGCCCCCCAGCTGGCACCCCCCAGCTGGCACCCCCCAGCTGGCACCCCCGGCCGAGACCCCCCCTGAGACCCCCAGCCCTGGCCCCCAGCTGAGATCCCCCACTGAGAACCTCCGCTGAGACACCCCCCCCCCCCCCCCGAGACCCCCGGCCCTGGCCCCCAGCTGAGACCCACCCCTGAGACCCCCAGCTGAGACCCACCCCGAGATCCCCGGCTGAGACCCCCCCTGCCCAAGACCTCCCCTCCCTGAGACCCCCAGCCCTGCCCCCCAGCTGGCACCCCCCAGCTGAGACCCCCCCCTGAGGCCCCCAACCCTGCCAGGGCAGGGCCAGGCCTGAGCCCACAGGCAGGGGCCTGAGCTGCTCAGCACAGGGCACCAGAGCCTGAGGTGGGCAACAGCTCCCTGGGGGCAGGGAGGGCCCTGGGCACAGAGCTGTGCTCTGGGAGTGCCAGGGAGGGCCCTGGGCACAGAGCTGTGCTCTGGGGGGGTGCCAGGGAGGGCCCTGGGCACAGAGCTGTGCTCTGGGGGGGCGCCAGGGAGGGCCCTGGGCACAGAGCTGTGCTCTGGGGGGGCGCCAGGGAGGGCCCTGGGCACAGAGCTGTGCTCTGGGGGGGCGCCAGGGAGGGCCCTGGGCACAGAGCTGTGCTCTGGGGGGGTGCCAGGGAGGGCCCTGGGCACAGAGCTGTGCTCTGGGGGGGTGCCAGGGAGGGCCCTGGGTACAGAGCTGTGCTCTGGGGGTGCGCCAGGGAGGGCCCTGGGCACAGAGCTGTGCTCTGGGGGGGTGCCAGGGAGGGCCCTGGGCACAGAGCTGTGCTCTGGGGGGGTGCCAGGGAGGGCCCTGGGCACAGAGCTGTGCTCTGGGGGAGTGCCAGGGAGGGCCCTGGGCAGGAGCAGGGGCTGGCTGGCACTGACCTGCTCGCAGAGGTAGAGCTTCCTGGCACGCTTGAGCAGGGTGTCCTTGCTGCAGGGGAAGCAGGCAGCCAGGTGAGCGTAGACCCCCGAGCGCAGCTGGCTGCTCAGCTCCCGCGTCTGCAGCTCGATGCTGGGGGCAAGGCACACAGACAGAGTCAGCAGGGGCCTGCAGCCCTCCCCTGCCCAGCAGCAGGGCCACCCAGCTGCAGCCTGGGCAGCTGCAGGACAGAGGCACCCAGGACAGGCTGAGAAGCCCTCCTGCAAAGCCAGGCTGGGAGGGTTGGGGTTGTGCAAGAGGAGAAGGCTCCAGGGAGACCTCCTGGGGGCCTTGCAGGGCTGCAAGAGGCCAGGAGAGAGCTGGGGACAGACTGCTGAGCAGGGCCTGTTGGGGCAGGCCAAGGGGGGATGGTTGGAACTGCAAGAGGGAGACTGAGAGTGGAGAGAAGGGAGAAAGGTTTGGTGCTGAGGGTGGGGAGAGCCTGTGCCAGGCTGCCCAGAGAGCTGGGAGCTGCCCCATGGCTGGCAGCAGTGCAGGGCAGGTTGGTTGGGGCTGGGGGCAGCCTGCTGTGGCTGCAGCTGTCCCTGCTGGCTGCAGGGCTTGCACTGGGTGAGCTCTAAAGGTCTCCTGCAACCCAAACCTGTCCATCATTCCATGACTCTTTACAGTCAGCAGACTCAAACCCTTTATCCCCAGCCAGAGCAGGCTGCCCAGGGACACAGCCAGGCTGAGCTTCAATGGCTCCAGGGATGAGGCCTCAAGCACCTCCCTGGGCAGCCTGTGCCAGAGTCTCCCCAGCCTCCCTGTGCAAAACTCCCTCCTGGTGTCCAGCCTAACTCTGCCCTGCTCCAGCTCCAAACCATTGCCTCTGCTCCTGTCCCCACAGCCCCTTCTGAGCAGTCCCTCCCAGCCTGCCTGCAGCTGCCCTGCAGATACTGAACTGCAGCTCTGAGGTCTCCCTGCAGCCTTCCCTTCTCCAGGCTGCACAGCCCCAGCTCTCCCAGCCTGGCCCCACAGGGGAGGTTCTGCAGCCTCTGAGCATCTCTGTGGCTTCCTCTGGCCCCTCTCCAGCAGCTCCAGGTCTCTCTTGTGCTGGGGGTCCCATACCTGGCCCCAGCCCTGCAGGGGAGGTCTCCCCAGAGCAGAGGGCAGGATCCTCTCTCCAGCTCTGGCCACCCTGCTGTGGCTGCAGCCCAGGCTGCCCTTGGCCTCCTGTGCTGCCAGTGCCCACTGCTGGCTCCTGCCCAGCTCCTCCCCCCCAGCACCCCCAAGGCCTTCCCTGCAGGGCTGCTCTCAGTCTCATCCCCCCCAGCCTGGGTTGATGCCAAGGACTGCAGGACCTTGCAGTTGGCCTTGCTGAACCTCCTGAGGCTCTCCTCAGCCACCCCTGCAGCCTGTCCAGGTCCCTCTGGCTGCCTTCCCCTCCTTCAGCCTTACCAACCCCACTCAGCCTGCTGTGCCCTGCAGCCCTGCTCAGGGTGCCTCAGGCTCTGTGGCATTGAGGAAGATGCTGCACAGCTCTGGTCCCAGTGCAGGCCCCTGGGGGTCACCACCTGTGCCCCATCTCCATCTGGGGGTCACCACCTGTCCCCCATCTCCATCTGGGGGTCACCACCTGTCCCCCATCTCCATCTGAGGACACCATTGGTCACCTGGATGACCATGGCTGACACCTGCCAGGGACAGACCTCCTGCTCCTATATCAAGCTGCAGTCCCTGCTCAGGAGCCCCAACCTGAGTGCATGGAGATGAAGCTTGAGAAGAGGAGGCCTGGATGTGCCCCCTCCATGCTTCTCCTACCCCAGGGAAACATCAGAGCTCCACTGCAGGCATCTCCAGGAGGCCTCCCTGCTGCCCTGGCCACGTTCTGTGGGGAGGAGCTGTCCAGGGACAGCCTCCCAGCTGCTCCTCACAGCTCCCCTTCAGCTGCTCTGCCTCAGCAGCTCCTCCCCTGCTGGTGGCACTTACTCCAGGATGATGTTGTTGATGTCCTGAGTGAAGAATCTCTGTTTGCCTTCTCCCTCTGCAGCTCTGGCAGCCTGTGAATGAGCAGACAACACAAGTCACCAGCAGCACCACACAGGCACCAGGGGCCCAAACCACTCCACAAACATCACAAACCAAGGGCCAGCCTGCCTCCACCAAGCCCCAGCTCTGTCCCACCAAGCCCCAGCCTGCCTCCACCAAGCTCCAGCTCCCTCCCACCAAGCCCCAGCCTGCCTCCACCAAGCTCCAGCTCCCTCCCACCAAGCCCCAGCCTGCCTCCACCAAGCCCCAGCTCTGTCCCACCAAGCTCCAGCTTGCCTCCACCAAGCCCCAGCTCTGTCCCACCAAGCCCCAGCCTGCCTCCACCAAGCCCCAGCCTGCCTCCACCAAGCCCCAGCCTGCCTCCACCAAGCCCCAGCTCTGTCCCACCAAGCCCCAGCCTGCCTCCACCAAGCTCCAGCTCCCTCCCACCAAGCTCCAGCTCCCTCCCACCAAGCCCCAGCTCTGTCCCACCAAGCCCCAGCCTGCCTCCACCAAGCCCCAGCCTGCCTCCACCAAGCCCCAGCCTGCCTCCACCAAGCCCCAGCTCTGTCCCACCAAGCCCCAGCCTGCCTCCACCAAGCCCCAGCTCTGTCCCACCAAGCTCCATCCTGCCTCCACCAAGCTCCAGCCTCCCTCCACCAAGCTCCAGGCCTCTTGCCTGCTGCAGCTGGGCTCACAGCAGACACCTGGGGGATTGTGTCCTCTCCACTCACACCTCCTCAGAGCAGACACCTGGGGGATTGTGTCCTCTCCTCTCACACCTCCTCAGCTCCAGCCCAGCCTCCCACCTGAGCAGGTGAGACCCTGTCCTGCCCATTGACCTTCCCACTCTGCATTCTCCTGCTGAGTCCATTGGACTTCCTGCATGGAGCACTCCACACCTAAGCGGGCCAAGAAGCTCCTGTGGTGGCCATGGGGTGCTTTGAGCTGGGGAGAGGGCCAGGTGCAAGGCACAGGCTCAACCTCACACTAGAGCTGAGCCAGAAGAGTGCCTGGAGCAGCCCAGCTCAGCCCCAGCACCTGCAGTGAGGGGCAGGCAGACTTCTCAGCAGGCTCTCAAGACCAAGGTGGACACTAAGCCAAGAGCAGCAGCCCCAGGGGCTGGGTCAGTCCCAGCCAACACCATGGAAACCAGGAGGGGGAAAAAAAACAACCAGAAAGCTTCCTGAGGCATGACTGCAGCACACAGAGTGCTGCCCAAGACCTCCCCCCCAGGAGGAGTGTGTCCAGGAGAGGACAACTGCCAAGGGCTGTCAGTGTCTGCTGGCTGGGGAGGGAACCAAGGCTGGGATCCACCAGCAGGCACCACAGCAAGAGAGAGACTCCCTGTGTGGGAAAGGAGAGCAGGAGAAGGCCATTAGGGCTGCTCTGCCCTGGTCAGGCCACAGCTGCAGTCCTCCTGGGTCCACCTCTGGGCTTCCCAGTTCAGGAGAGACAGAGAAGTGCTGGAGAGAGTCCAGGGCAGGCTGCAGAGCTGCTGAGGGGCCTGGAGCAGCTCTGGGAGCAGCAAAGGCTGAGAGCCCTGGGGCTGAGAGCCTGCAGAAGAGCAGCCCCAGAGGGCAGCTGAGCAATGCTCAGCAAGAGCTAAAGGAGCTGTGGGGGGCAAGAGGCTGGGGCCAGACTCTGATGAGTGCTGCCCAGGGCCAGCACAAGGGGCAAGGGGCAGCAAGTGTCAGGCAGGAGGTTGGAGCTGAGCAGGAGGAGAAAGTTGTTTGGGGTGAGGCTGCTGGAGGCCTGGAGCAGGCTGCCCAGAGAGGTTGTGGAGTGTCCTGGTGTGGAGAGCTTCCAACCCCCCCTGGGCACTGTGCTGCTGGGCAGGGTGCTGGGGGTGCCCTGCTGGAGCAGGGGGTTGGGTGGGGGAGCTCCAGAGCTCCTTTCCAGCCTCACCCTGCTGGCACTCTTTGTGATTCTGTCACCCTGCAACCCCCTCTCAGGGCAGAAGCTGCCTCCAGCCCTGCCAGCAGAGCTGCTGACATGGAAGGGTGAAAGGAAGACACTGCAGAGAATCCTCAACAGCAAAACCCTTTGAGGGAGGGGAGGATAAAGTCAAATCAGTTCAGAGTCTCCACCTAACCCAGGAGATACTCCCAGCTGCTGGGATCACAGACTCACAGAGTGCCCTGGGCTGGAAGGGAGCTGCAAAGCTCACCCACACCAACCCCCTGCCCTCAGCAGGGACATCCCCAACCAGCTCAGGTTGCCCACAGCCCTGCCCAGCCTCACCTGGAATCTCTCCAGGCATGGAGCCTCAGCCCCCTCCCTGGGCAGCCTGCTGCAGTGCTCCAGCAGCCTCCTGCTGCACAACTTGTCCCTCACACCCAAAGGCCTGGTCCCTGGAGTCCTTCAGTCCCACCTGCCACAGGGCTCATGCCCCAGCTGCTTACATCTGGTGCTTCTCCTGCTCCACTTCTCCCCTTCCCACCCACAGCCCAGCAACAGGAGCCAGAGCAGCAGGAGGAGCTGTGGGCAGGCTGCTCCTGCACTACCTTTGTAGCAACATAACCCTGCAGCTGGTACCCTGGCTGAACCCTCTGCTTTAGCTCACATCTACCCAGGGTCTGCTGTGAACAGCAGGGAGACAACCATGGAGAGCCCTTTCCCTTCATCAGCTGCAGCTCCTCCTCCTCCTCCCCACCCCACACACTGGTCAGCAGCACTCAGACATCTCCAACAGAAGCACTTCTTTAGCAACAGCAGTTAGGAAGCTGCTCCAGTGAGAAGTGAGCTGCTGTGCAGGGCTGCAGGGGCCGTACCTGGGCCAGCTCCTTGATGCGCTTCTCCAGGGGGGCCGGCAGCCCCTCGGGCAGGGAGGGAGGCTGCCGGAACTCCTGCTCCGGCCCCGCCGCATCGCTGCCGTCCTCCGCCTCCGCAAAGGGACTGCCCTCGGGGGACTCGCTGAGGAGCCTCTCCAGGTCCAGCTCAGTCAAGGAGTCCATGGCTGTGGCCGCCTGAAGCAGGTCACTGTCGCTGGCGTGGCCAAAGAGCGAGAGCAGAGGGTCGGGCACGGCCTCTGCCTCCCTGGGGGCCGGGGGCTCTGCCGGCGAGGGAGTCGCCGCCTTCTGCTCCTCGTCCTTTTTCTTCTGAGCATCCTTCTCCTTCTGAAACTTCTTCAGCATCTCCTTGACACTAAGAGCCCCAGAGTATTTCTTCTTCTTCTTCTCCTTGCTTGCATTTAACGCTGTAAAGCTGCAAACAGAGGGATGGAGGAGGAAAGGCAACGGAAATGAGGCCAGGAGGAAGGGACGGGGATGCCTTCACCCCAGCCACGGCTTGCAGCCGGCTAAGCCTTGACCAGTTACAGCAGGAAGAACACTCCATGGTCTCTTAAGCTCTCTTCTGCTTGTGCTCCTTGCTCAGGCTGCAGGAGAGGCTGACCTCCCTCACTGCTGGAGCTTCAAAGTGCCTCCAGCAAGCTCTGCTCTTGGTCAGCCACCTGCACCTCTCCTGCAAGGAAGGTTGGGCAATGCGCCAGTGCAGAGCAGCTTAGGAGGAGACCTTCTTGTGGCCTTCCAGGATCTGAAAGGGGCTACAGGAAAGATGGGGAAGGACTTTGGAGGGTGTCAGGGAGGCATAGGACTGGGGGGGATGGAGCAAAAGTAGAAGTGGGGAGATTGAGACTGGATGTGAGGAAGAAGTTGTTCCCCATGAGGGTGGTGAGAGCCTGGCACAGGCTGCCCAGGGAGGTGGTGGAAGCCTCCTGCCTGGAGGTGTTTGCAGCCAGGCTGGAGGTGGCTGGGAGCAACCTGCTGCAGTGTGAGGTGTCCCTGGCCATGGCAGGGGGGTTGGAACTGGCTGATCCTTGAGGTCCCTTCCAACCCTATTCTATGATTCAATGATTCTACCTGAGGCAAGGCAGAGCTTGCATGACAGCAGCTGGAAGCTTTTTGCCTGTTGGAGCCAGGAGAGCAAATTCCTTTTCCATCTCTTCAGGCTCTCCAGTAACTGCCTCCATCATGAGTGCACAAACAGAGCTCCAACAGTGGGGCCAGCCCTGCCCCCTCCTCCCCTCACTGTGGAGCTCTGCTCCTTCCCTTACCCCAAGCTGCCTTTCTTCTCCCTCTTCAGAAGCCAGAGGGGTTGCCCCCCTGGGGTTTCTGCAGCACACCCTCAAGCCTCCCTCCCCTGGCAGCAGCTATGCCAAATGCCACCTGTGACCCCAACAGGAGGCAGTCAGCATTCCCTCCCCCTCCTTACCCAGCCTTTGGAAACTTGGACTTCTTGGATTTCTTTTCCTTGTCATAGGAATCATCTTTCTTCTTCTTCTTGACCTTTTCACCTCCATCTTTCAACTTCCTCTTCTGGAGAGAGGTCACAAAGCAAAATCACAACCAGAGCACCACCACAGCACCTCCTGCAACACTGCCTCTGGGCCCTCTGCCCACATGAGCCCCAAGCCAGCTGACTGTGCCCATGGTTCTGGCACACAGAGCCTTCTTCACTTCACAGCAGTGCTGATGCCACACAGAAAGCTGATGCCACCTCCTGACACCCTTGAATGCTGCTCAGCACTGATCAGATCCCCTGCTCCCATCCTCCTGACACCCAGCCTTGAGTGCTGCTCAGCACTCATCAGATCCCCTGCTCCCATCCTCCTGACACCCTCCCTTCAGTGCTGCTCAGCACTGAGCAGATCCCCTGCTCCCATCCTCCTGACACCCTCCCTTCAGTGCTGCTCAGCACTCATCAGATCCCCTGCTCCCATCCTCCTGACACCAACCCTTCAGTGCTGCTCAGCACTCATCAGATCCCCTGCTCCCATCCTCCTGACACCCTCCCTTCAGTGCTGCTCAGCACTCATCAGATCCCCTGCTCCCATCCTCCTGACACCAACCCTTCAGTGCTGCTCAGCACTCATCAGATCCCCTGCTCCCATCCTCCTGACACCCTCCCTTCAGTGCTGCTCAGCACTCATCAGATCCCCTGCTCCCATCCTCCTGACACCCTCCCTTCACTGCTGCTCAGCACTCATCAGATCCCCTGCTCCCATCCTCCTGACACCCTCCCTTCACTGCTGCTCAGCACTCATCAGATCCCCTGCTCCCATCCTCCTGACACCTTCCCTTCAGTGCTGCTCAGCACTCATCAGATCCCCTGCTCCCATCCTCCTGACACCCTCCCTTCACTGCTGCTCAGCACTCATCAGATCCCCTGCTCCCATCCTCCTGACACCCTCCCTTCACTGCTGCTCAGCACTCATCAGATTCCCTGCTCCCATCCTCCTGACACCCTCCCTTCAGTGCTGCTCAGCACTCATCAGATCCCCTGCTCCCATCCTCCTGACACCCTCCCTTCACTGCTGCTCAGCACTCATCAGATTCCCTGCTCCCATCCTCCTGACACCCTCCCTTCAGTGCTGCTCAGCACTCATCAGATCCCCTGCTCCCATCCTCCTGGCACCCTCTTTTCAGTGCTGCTCAGCACTCATCAGATGCCCTCTCAGGCTGCTCTCCTCCAGCCCAAACAGCCCCAGGGCTCTCAGCCTTTCCCTCCAAGGGAGGTTAATTCCCAGCAGGCTCCCAGGGATCTCAGGACAAAGCAAGTTCAGTTCTAGGCCTTTTCACATGGAAGCCCAGCCTGGTGCAGCCCAATGGAGCAGGGGCTGAGCTGCCAGCCAGGCTGGCACTGTGCCACCAGAGGTGATGCTCAGTGAGGTCTGAAGGGATGCCCAGCTGCTGCTGCTGCCTCCCCTTTTAGCCACTTCCCTGCAGCACCACACAAACAGGGCTGGCTCCAGCAGAGGTTGCCACCAAAGAGCAGAACCTGATCTCCCAGCAGAGTCCCCAGCACCCCTCAGATGAGGAAGAGGATGCTGGAACAATCCTTGCCCTCCCACCATGATGCTAAGTGGCTTTTCAGGGTGGCAAGCAGCTGCTGGCCCCTCTGCTCCAGGGAGCAGGCAGCGCCACCAGAGCCTCCTCCGTGGCAGCCATGCTCCACTCCCCAGCCCTGGGACAGGAGGAGGTTTCTGTCCACACCAAGTCCCAGATCTCACTCTGCCTCCCATGGCAAGCCACCTTTCATGCCTCAAACCCACTGAGCTGTAAGAGAGGGAAGAAGAGAGGCCAGCTGGCTTGCTGACCTTGGGGCACTTCTTCTTCTTCTCTTTCACGTAGTCATCTTCCGACTCGGAGGCCTGCCGGAACTGCAGCGTCCCTGAGTTGATGTAGAAGCCTCCATACTTGGTTGTGAGAGAAGCTGGCACCAGCTCATCATACTGCAAACAACAGAGAACACCTTGCTGGTAGTGAGAGCTGTGAGATTCCACCCTGGGGGGCAGCTGCCCAGGGAATGGAGTGGGATTTGTGCTCCCCCAGGAGGGAGGCAGGGCGGTAGACACTGCCGCTAACCATCCTCCTGCCCTGTGCTCGCCCCAGGAGCCCTCATTCCCCAGCCCTGCAGGCTGCTGGCTCTCCCCCAGCTCAGGCTGTGCCCAGGCAGCTGTCTGTAAGCTGCTCCCAGGACTCACAGCTTCGGAGTTGTCGATGAAGGAGTCGGACTCGTCGTAGCCGTAGCCCATGTCGATCAGGTCCTGGATGCGGTCCTTGCGGCGCCTCTTCCCGCCCTGGGCGACACAACAGGGACCTCCTGCAGCTGCCTCCTGCTCTGACCATGGGGGCAGCCCTGGCACAGGGGCCTGGCACTGCCCCTGCACAGAAATGGGGCTGAGATCTCTCAGCTCCCAGCAGCAGCAGCAGCAGCCCCGGAGCAGCGCTCACCCAGAGCGGCAGGGGCTGGAAGGGACCTCTGGAGAGCACCCACTGCAAGGCCTGCCAGAGCAGCAGCACCTAGAGCTCACACAGGGACACAGCCAGGGGGCTCTGGAAAGTCTCCACCACCCCTCTGGGCAGCCTGCCCCAGGGCTCCAGCACCCTTCAGTTACAGCAGTTCCTCCTCACGTTCAGATGGAGTTTCTGTTCCAGTTGGTGCTCACTGGCCCTGACCCTGGGCACCACTGAACCTTTGCTCCCATCCTCCTGGCACCCAGCCTTGAGTGCTGCTCAGCACTGATCAGATCCCCTGCTCCCATCCTCCTGACACCCTCCCTTCAGTGCTGCTCAGCACTCATCAGATCCCCTGCTCCCATCCTCCTGACACCCTCCCTTCAGTGCTGCTCAGCACTCATCAGATCCCCTGCTCCCATCCTCCTGACACCCTCCCTTCAGTGCTGCTCAGCACTCATCAGATCCCCTGCTCCCATCCTCCTGACACCCTCCCTTCAGTGCTGCTCAGCACTCACCAGATCCCCTGCTCCCATCCTCCTGATACCCTTCAGTGCTGCTCAGCACTCATCAGATCCCCTGCTCCCATCCTCCTGACACCCTCCCTTCAGTGCTGCTCAGCACTCATCAGATGCCCTCTCAGGCTGCTCTCCTCCAGCCCAAACAGCCCCAGGGCTCTCAGCCTTTCCCTCCAAGGGAGGTTAATTCCCAGCAGGCTCCCAGGGATCTCAGGACAAAGTAAATTCAGTTCTAGGCCTTTTCACATGGAAGCCCAGCCTGGTGCAGCCCAATGGAGCAGGGGCTGAGCTGCCAGCCAGGCTGGCACTGTGCCACCAGAGGTGATGCTGAATGAGGTCTGTGCCCCTCAGAATAGAATCAAAGAATCAGTTTGGTTGGCAAAGCCCTTTAGGCTCCTCCAGTCCAGCCTGTCTGTAACTCTGCCCAGGCTGGGGCTGAGCCCTGGCCCTCAGCACCACAGCTCTGCCTCTGGGAAACACCTCCAGGGGTGGGGATTCAGCCACCCCCCTGGGCAGTCTGTTTCCATACCTGGAAACCCTTGCTGGGAAGAAATACTTCCTAATATCCAACCTAACCCTCCCCTTTCGGGCAAGTTCCTCTCTTCCTACCACTTGTTCCTTGGGAGCAGAGCCCAAGCCCCAGCTGGCTGCAGCCTCCTCTCAGGGAGCTGCAGAGAGCAAGGAGGTCTCCCTCAGCCTCCTCTGCTCCAGGCTCAACCCCCCCAGCTCCCTCAGCTGCTCCTCCCCAGCCCTCTTCTCCAGACCCTTCCCCAGCTCTCTTGCCCTTCTCTGGCCCTGCTCCAGCTCCTCAAGGTCCTTCTGGCAGTGAGGAGCCCAGAGCTGAACCCAGCACTCAAGCTGTGGCCTCCCCAGTGCCCAGCCCAGGGGCACCATCCCTGCCCTGCTCCTGCTGCCACCCCACTGCTGCTCCAGGCCAGGCTGCTGCTGCCCTTCTTGCCCCCCTGGGCACCCCCTGGCTCCTCTCCAGCTGCTGGCACCCAGCACCCCCAGGGCCTTCTCTGCTGGGCACTTTGCAGCCCCTCTGCCCCCAGCCTGGAGCCTTCCTGGGGTGGTTGTGCCCCAAGGCCAGGACCCAGCCCTTGGCCCTTCAACCCTGCTGCCAGTGCAGTGCAGGACTGCTCAGCACAGCTGCTACACAGTCACTACACCCTGCTCACTCCATGCCCCAAACACAAACCCAGAGCATGAAGGAGACCCAGAGGTCAAATCCTTATCACGAGGCAGGCCATCAACCCAGCCTCCAGAGGTGCCCATGGCCAAACCTTACAGAGCTGCCCTGCTGCCTGTGGAAATCAAGTGAGAGGAAGAAGAGAAAGGAGCTGAGTGAGGCAGAGCAGTGTCCCTCACCCTGCCTGCCCCCAGGGCTCAGGGTGCTGGCAGGTCCCATGGCCTGCACATCAATTTGGGCTTCAGAAACTGAAGGGCTCCAAGTGCCAGCAACTTCTGTGCCACCCCCAGTGAGAGGAGCACTCCCCTCCAGCAGCCTCCTCTGACCTAAGAGCACAGCTGACCCATTTGCATGGCCCCACTGCCTCGAGGTGGGAAAGGAAGGGAGAAGCCAGCAGCTTCCAGCAAGGACAAAGGATTGAGAGCAAGAAAACAAAGCCAAAGGGCACCAGCTGGTGCTGGCTGAGCTGACCCCCTGCCTGTGCCAGGGGCTGGGGGACAACCAGAGGCAGTGCAAGGCAAACTCACATATTTTTCTTCAAACTTCCTAGCAAGAGCTTCCACTTTGTGCCTTTCCTTCTCCTCATCGTTGAAGGGATCAGCAGGGTCTTTCTTCTGGGGAAATAAGAGAGGCAAAGACAAATCAAAGGCAGTTCTGGCACCTTCCCAACCCCCCCCCAGGGCTGGAGCAGCCAGGCAGCAGCTCAGACAAATCAGCAGTGATCAAAACCTTCACCAGTGACACAAGGCAGAGGATCAAGGCAGCCTCAGCACATCTGCAGATGAGCCCAAGCTGAGTGGTGCAGGTGAGGTGCCTGAGGGGCAGGAGCCACCCAGAGGGACCTGAAGAATCAGGGCCCTGTGAGCTCCAAGAGGCTGAGCAGAGAGCTGGGGACTGAGCTTCACAGCATCACAGTCTCACAGAATCACCAAGGTTGGAAGAGGCCTCGAGGATCATCGAGTCCAAGCTGGCACCACAGACCTCAGGACTAACCCAGGGCTCCAAGGGCCACATCCAAGCCCCTCTGGAACACCTCCAGGGATGGGGACTCCACCACCTCCCTGGGCAGCACATCCCAATGGCTAACAACTCTCTCAGTGAAGAACTTTCTCCTCACCTCCAGCCTAAACCTCCCCTGGCACAGCTTGAGACTGTGTCCTCTTGTTCTGCTGCTGGCTGCCTGGGAGCAGAGCCCAACCCCCACCTGGCTAAAACCTCCCTGCAGGGAGTTGCAGAGAGCAAGAAGGTCTCCCCTGAGCCTCCTCTTCTGCAGGCTAAGCAACCCCAGCTCCCTCAGCCTCTCCTCCCAGGGCTGTGCCCCAGACCCCTCCCCAGCTTTGTTGCCCTTCTCTGGACACCTTCAAGTCTCTCAATGTCCTTCTTGAGCTGAGGAGCCCAGAGCTGGACACAGGACTCAAGCTGTGGCCTGAGCAGTGCTGAGCACAGGGCACAAGGACTTCCCTGCTCCTGCTGGCCACACTCTGCCTGCTGCAGGCCAGGATGCCCTTGGCCTTCTTGGCCCCCTGGGCACACTGCTGGCTCATGTTCAGCCAGCTGTCAATCAGCACCCCCAGGTCCCTCTCTGCCTGGCTGCTCTCAACCACTCTGCCCCCAGCCTGTAGCTCTGCCTGGGGTTGCTGTGGCCAAAGTGCAGCCCCTGGCACTGGGACTTGTTGAATGCCATCCTGTTGGCCTCTGCCCATCTGCCCAGCCTGGCAAGGTGCCTCTGCAGAGCCCTTCTGCCCTCTAACTGACCAACCTCTGCTCCCAGCTTGCTGTCAGCTGCAAATTTGCTGATGCCTGACTCAATGCCCTCCTCCAGATCATCAATGAAGATATTGAACAGGCTGGGGCCCAGCACTGCTCCCTGGGGCACACCACTGGTGCCTGGCTGCCAGCTGGCTGTGGCACCATTCACCACCACTCTCTGGGCTCAGCCTCCAGCCAGGTCCTAACCCAGCTCAGAGTGCTGCTGGCCAAGCCAGGGGCTGACAGCTTGGCCAGGAGTTTGCTGTGGGGGACAGTTTTGAGCAGGGCCTGGTAGGACAGGCTAAAAGGGACTGTTTGAACTCAAAGAGAGAGATTGAATGTGGAGAGAAGGGAGAAATGTTTGACACTGAGGGTGAGGAGAGCCTGGCCCAGGCTGCCCAGAGAGCTGGGAGCTGTCCTGTCCCTGGAGGCATTCAAGCTGAAGCTTGACAGGGCTCTGAGCAACCTGCCCTGGTTGCAGAAGTCCCTGCTGACTGCAGGGGTTGGACTGGATGAGCTCTAAAGGTCCCTTCCATCCCAAGCAGTCCATGACTCTTGAGAGCTTCTATGCTTCAGGTGCTCTCCCAGCTGCTTTGGTCCTTCTGCCTCTGCTTCTCCTGACTCAAACCAAAAGCAACACAAAGCCTCAACTGACTTCTCAGCACCTGTGACAGTAAAACATCAGCAGAAGCCAACCAGCTTCCTCCTGAGAGCAAAACAGCCCTGGCACAGAGCTCAGATGTGACAGCAGCTGGGATGCCATTGTACCCTGCACAGCCAAGCAGCTCTGTCAGCAGCCCACACAGCACTGAGGTGGAAATGTTCAGCTGCAGCAGAGCAAGGGCCCAGAGAAGATCCAGCCACGTGCTGCAGGAGCACCTCTCCTTCTGATGCTCTTTGGAAGAGAGCCCCTGGGAAAGGTCTCCTCACCCCTGCTAGCAAGCCAGGTACCAAACACCACTTCAGGTCCAGCAGTTCCACACTGAACAAGCTGCACAGCCCACCCCTGCCACCAACCCCCCCTGCTGATGTGAAATCCCACCCAGGGCACAGCACAGAATGCAGCAGGTTGGAAGGGACCTTCAAAGCTCATCCTGTCCACCCCCCCTGCAGGCAGCAGGGACATCTCCAAGGGGAGCAGGTTGCTCAGAGCCACATCAAGGCTGACCTTGAGGGTCTCCAGGGATGGGGTCTCCAGCACCTCCCTGGGTAGCCTGTGCCAGAGTCTCCCCAGCCTCCCTGTGCAGAACTTCCCCCTGATGCCCAACCTAACTCTGCCCTGCTCCAGGTCCAAACCATTGCCTCTGGTCCTATCACTGCAAGCTCTGAGGGAGGCAGTATGGCCCTGACAAGAACCACCCCTGCCTGGATGCCACTTTTCCTGCCCAGGGGATACCAAATCACTCTCCTTCTACCTCTCAGCCCCTCACAACCAACTCCCAAACCAGCAATGGAACAGCAACCCTGGAAAAGCCTTTGGAACACAGACTCACAGAATGCTCTGGGCTGGAAGGGACCTGCAAAGCTCACCCAGTCCAACCCCCTGCACTCAGCAGGGACAGCCTCCACTGGATCAGGTTGCCCACAGCCCTCTCCAGCCTCACCTTCAATGTCTCCAGGCATGGAGCCTCAACCACCTCCCTGGGCAGCCTGCTGCAGTGCTCCAGCAGCCTCCTGGTGCAGAACTTGTTCCTCACATCCAATCTCCATCTGCTCTGCTCTAGGTTGAAGCCATTGCCCCTGGGCCTGTCCCTGCAGGCCTTTGGGAACAGTCTCTCTCCACCCTTCTTGTAACCCCTTCAAGTACTGGGAGGCTGCTCTGAGGTCTCCCTGGAGCCTTCCCTTCCCCAGGCTGAGCACCTCCAGCTCCCTCAGCCTGTCCTTGCAGCAGGGCTGCTCCAGCCCCCCGAAGACTTTCATGACACTGAGCTATCACACAGGTTCCCCAGGAGGACACCCACCTTGTCCCCTGAGGAGCCACCACCTTTCACTTTGCCTCGAGAGCTCTTCAGCAGGTCTGGGTAGAAGAACTCTGGGCAGCGTTTGTGGTCGGGCTCGAAGAGGGTGAGGGTGATGCGGACGGCCGTGGCCGCCGGCTCCGCCTCCTGGGGCTGCTCTCCATCCTCCTTCCGAGACCTCTTCAGGAAGCTGCTGCTGAGGGGGCCGTGGAGGGTGGTGAAGGGAACCCTGTGGGGCTCCGTCATGGCTGTGGTCCAGTCTTACCAGCCCTCATGGCACGGTTCCCATTGCATCGGCCCGGCTGGGCCCCGGGTGCGCAGCCACGGACTTCACCCGCGGGCTAAAGGAGAGCCGAGGCCCTCGGCAGGGCAATGAGGCGTTTGGAGCCCGGGGCTCTGCTGGGAAACGACACAGGTCTGCGCTGCCAGCGCCTGCTGCAACCACCAGAGAGAAAGAAAGAAAGAAAGAAGGACGGCAGGAAGTCAGGCCTGGAACCGGCAGCCCCTCCAACGCCGGCAGCCCCCCGCGCTGTCACTGCTCTCCACCCCCAGGGCTCTGTCTTTGTACCGCAGGCTGCACGGCCACAGGAGACACAGCTGCCGCAGAAAGCAAACGGCCCCACCAGACTCGCCAGGACGCGGCCAGCAGCCCCGGGACAGGGTTCCGCTCCTCCCGGCGGCTCCGCCGCTGCACCGAGGCCCGGACACCCCTGTCCCGGGCAAAACGACCCGGCTGCCGGCCCCCGCGGGGCGCCGAGGGAAACCCACGGGCTCGGCCGAGCTTTGGAGGGAGCTTCGGCCGCGGGGCTGTGGGGAAGCGGAGCCGCGGGGCGGAGAGGGAAACGGGGGCCGCGGAGAGATAGAGGCCGGGCGCGCCGAGGGGAGCGGGCCGCGGGGCTGAGGGGAACCGGGCCGGCCCCAGGGCCGCGAGGGGAGCGCGGAGCGGCGGTGGCCGGGCAGGGACGGTGGCGGAGCGGCGGGCAGAGGCCGGCGCCGGGGCGGGGGGGCCGCACTCACCGCTGCCGCCGGCGCTGCGGGACGCGGCGGCCGCCGCCGGCTGAGTCCCGGCCCGACTCCGGGCCCCGCTCCCGCGTCACGTGCAGGGGGCGCTGCCCTCGCGCGCCGGAGCCGCGCGCCCCGCGCCCAATCAGCGCCGCCGCCGCGGTCACGCCCCGGGGGAGCGGCGCCCTGACGGCCGACCCGGAGCACGTGACGAGGGCCGACCTATCCCCGCCGCCGCCGGCACGTCCCGGCAGCCCCCGCGGCGGGGCAAGATGGCGGCGTGCGAGGGCCCCGAGGGGCCGGCTGGCGCCAAGGGACGGCCGCGGGCCCGCGCAGCCTTGCAGGGCTCCTGGGAAGAGCCTGGGGAGGTGTGAGGGCCGCGGGCAGGCACCGGAGGCTGAGAGGCAGCAGCCAGCGGCTTGTCGGGGCTGTCAAGAGCGGCTGCCTGCGGCCGCGGCGTTTATAGAGCAGCGTTCCTTGGAGCCTGGGAGACATTAACGACGTGAACGTCCCCGGCCGCGGGAAGCAGCGCTCCTCCTGCCCCGGCTGGGCCCGGGAGCGCTTATCAAAAAGCTCAGATTTGTATCGGGGAATTAACTGCAGGAGCGTCGCTAACAATAAGGGGCAACAGAAGAGGGGAACAAGTTCAGGGTCAGGTTGGTTTGGGCTCTGAGCAACCTGCTGCGGTTGCAGATGTCCCTGCTGGGGATGGACTACGTGACCTTTAACGGCTGCTTTCAGCTCGAACTAGGCTATGAAAGCAGTGGAAGTTTGAGGCTCTAAGCGCTGAGCCCTGCACTGGATGACTCTGGGAGCTCCCAGCTGCCCCTCAACTTGCTTGGATTCATCTGTTGGAGCTGGAGGCATGTGGAGCTGTGAGTCATGACAGGATCCATCCCAAGGCACTGGAAGAGTTTGTCAAGTGTCAGCATGGGACATGAGAGTCTGGAGAGGTCTCCATCAACTGCAAACTACCCCAGTTCTGAAGAAGAATAAGGAAATAAGAACCTGGTAATTAAAGGCTTGACATTCTCACCTCATTGCCTGCTAAAATCCTGGGAGCTACTGAAAAGCACTTGAGAGACGACTCAGTCACTGGTCATAGCCTTCAAGGAGTGCAGGTCCTGCTTAACCAACATAATTCCTTCTAATGACCAGCTCACCCCTCAAGCTGACCAAAGGGAGGATTTTAGCAACACTTTTACTGTTGGTTTAACAGCATCCTCCTGCACAGGGTGAGAGAAGTCCATCATGCATCGAGTGGAGGTGCTGAGGGAACTTAGCGAGGAGTTGGAAGATGGAGGATCTCAGAACCACCATTGGACCAAAGCCTGGGGGGAATTCTCCCTTTTGGGGTCCCTCTCAGGAGGCACCCACCTCAAGCTGAGCATGCTCTGGTACCACCCTGTCCAATTACTTATTGCTAGGAGGTTAACTCAGATAACTCTGCTTGGAGGCAGTGGGGGCTAGGTCTGTAGAGTGACTAACACCAGACACCAGGACTTGACTGTGCTGCTTTAACGTGGGAGGTGGCCCCGTGCCAGGGCTGCGCTCGGGCCAGCAGCTGTCCTGGTGCAGCGAGGCCTGGCCAGCCCTGTCCCTGCCCCAGGCCGGGCAGGGGCACATCCTCGCCATGCTCCGGTGTAGGACAACCCCCCCTGAAATACCGTTCGACCAGCAAGCCCTGGAGTGGGCAATGGGGCCGGCCGGGGGGGGATGCACCCCGCGCCACGGGGCTGCCTCTCGGGGCCCTGGCAGCCGTGGGGGAGTGGAGCGGCGAGGAGGAGAAGGGGGCCGGGGGTGCGCTGCACTCATCGCCGCCGGCCTGCAGGGGGCGCTGCGCTCGCGCGCAAGTCGGCAGCGTCACAGGCGCGAGCGCGCCGGGCGGCACCACGTGACCCTGGCAGCCAATCCCCGCTGAGCGCGTGCGGCGGCCGCGCGCGGAGGTGGGAGGGGAGAAGAGGGGAGGGGAAGGAGGAGCCGGGGCTGAGCCCAGGCCAGGGCTGAGCCCAGGCCGGGGCCGCGCCGGGACCCCCAGCACCGCAGCTCTGCCTCCGGGAAACACCTCCCGGCAGGGGCATCCAGCCACCCGCCCGGGCAGCCTGGGCCTCAGAAGGCCTTCAGTGGGGAGGTCTCTTAACGGCCAACCCGAACCTCCCCTGGCACCGTTTCAGGCCATTGTCCCTTGTCCTGTCCCCTGTTCCTTGGGAGCAGCACAGCAGCATCAGAGTGGCACTGACAGAGAATGGTTTGGGCTGGAAAAGGCCTCCCAGAGCATCCAGTCCAGCACCACCATGGCCCCCGAACCCTGGCCCCAAGTGCCATGGCCACACAGTTCTTTCTGGAACCCCTCCAGGCATGGGGACTCCACCACCTCCCTGGGCAGCCTCTGCCAGGCCCTGACCTCTCTTGAAGCAAAGACATTTTGCTTCCTCTCCAACCTAACCCTCCCCTGGCACAGTTTCAGGCCTTTGCCTCTCCTGCTAGCCCCTGAGCCTAGGGAGCAGAGCCCAAGCCCCAGCTGGCTGCAGCCTCCTCTCAGGGAGCTGCAGAGAGCAAGGAGGTCTCCCTCAGCCTCCTCTTCTCCAGCCTCAACCCCCTCAAGCTCCCTCAGCTGCTCCTTCCCAGCCCTCTTCCCCAGACCCTTCCCCAGCTCTCTTGCCCTTCTCTGGCCCTGCTCCAGCTCCTCAAGGTCCTTCTGGCAGTGAGGAGCCCAGAGCTGAACCCAGCACTCAAGCTGTGGCCTCCCCAGTGCCCAGCCCAGAGGCACCATCCCTGCCCTGCTCCTGCTGCCACCCCAGTGCTGCTCCAGCCCAGGCTGCTGCTGCCCTTCTTGCCCCCCTGGGCACCCTCTGGCTCCTCTCCAGCTGCTGGCACCCAGCACCCCCAGGGCCTTCTCTGCTGGGCACTTTGCAGCCCCTCTGCCCCCAGCCTGGAGCCTTCCTGGGGTGGTTGTGCCCCAAGGGCAGGACCCAGCCCTTGGCCTGGTTGAACCTCATCCCCTTGGCCTCAGCCATGGCTGCAGCCTGGCCAGGGCCCTCTGCACAGCCTCCTGCCCTGCAGCAGATCAACTCTGCCACCCAATGGGATCACTGATGGTGCTTCAATTCCCTCACCCAGATCACTGATAAAGACACTGAAGAGAACTGGCCCAGCACTGAGCCATGGAGATCACCACTGGTGCATGGACACCAGCTGGAGTTAACTCTCTTCCCCACCCCTCTTTGGACTCAACCTTCAGCCAGTTTTTTTATCCAGGCAACCATCCACCCCCCCAGGCCCTGAGCAGCCAGCTGCTGCAGGAGGATGCTGTGGGAGACAGTGGTGGCAGGCAGGGACAGGTGAAGACTGCATCCACCTCAGCATACCCAAAGCCACCCAGGCAGTGCCTGGGGAAAACAAGCAGCAGGAGAGATGGTGGCACTCCAGAGTGTATTCACAACCCCAGCAAATGGAGGAGTTCTGGGAACAGAGGGTACCTCTCATCTCCCTGGGGCTGTGAACAGCCACCTGGAGAAGTGCCTGGAGGCAGGAGCAGCCTGGGCAGCTGAGGGAAGCCTCAGGCACCAAAGGTCTCCCTCCATCCCCAGCACCCATTGCTGTGTCACTGGGGGTAGGTCCTTGCTCAGCCACACCACACTCAGGGCCTGCCTGCAGCAGGGAGCAAGGGCAAGTTTCCTGTGTCCCCAGAGAGCTGCAGTTGTTGCCCAGCAGCTGTCACTGGGGATCCAGAGAGAGAGAGGAGTCAGGAAAGGCTGAGCATTTTGCTCTCCCTGCCCTGGTACACCTTGTTCCCCAGGTCAAAGGGTGCCCCTGTTCCATGGCATCCCTGCCCTGGCAAGGCTGCCCAAGGAGCTCAGGCACCACATGGCCTGCAGGAGTCTGATGTCCCCAGGCAAGCTCACAGCAGGTTCAAGGTGGCATCAAAGGGGGGTCCCAGAAACACCCCCAGGAGAGCAGCTCCACCAGCAGCCAAGAAACAGCTCAGGGTCTCCCAGAGCTGTGCCAGGGCTGCCCAGCCTGCACTGTGCACCAGAGAGGACTAAAGAGCCCTCCCAAGTCCTTCTTGAGCCCCAGAGATAGAAACCCTTCCCAGCTCCCCCTTCTGCTGCTGTGCTTGGCCCAGGACTGCTGCTCCCCACCCATGGGCTCCTCACCATGGCAGGACAGCACGAGGTGGACTCTGCTAGGTCTGGCCCAGAGCCATGCAGCCACCACTGGAGCCCTGCAGAGAACCAGAGCAGAGCTGGAGAAGCTGCTTCCCTGCTCCCAGCAGCCACAACCTCTGCATTTCACAGCAGCTGCTGAACCTTCCTCCCATGGCCTCCTGCATCTGGAGCTGGTGAGCCTGTGGCAGCCCTGGCAGGCAGAGCTCCCAGCAAGAGGCAGAGCAGGTGGTCCTTTCCTTCAGTCCTCAGAAGGAACTCTTACCCCAGGGGGACCTTTTCCTTTGGTCCCACAGCAGCGTGGTTCTTTTAAAACATTTGGTGAAGACCTTCCAGAGACACAGAGAGATTTTATCCACCACAAAGTCATAGGATGGGTCAGGAGGGACATTGGCTCCTCCAGCTCCAAGGCCCTGCCACAGGCAGGGACCCCTCCCACCAGCACAGGCTGCTCAAGGCCTCATCCAGCCTGGCCCTCAACACCTCCAGGCAGGAGGCAGCCACAGCCTCCCTGGGCAGCCTGTGCCAGAGTCTCCCCAGCCTCACTGCCAAGGATTTCTTCCTCCTTTCCACTCCAGTCTCCTCTCTCCCAGCTCAAAGCCATTGGCCCTGGGCCTGGCACTCCCAGCCCTTGTCCCAAGTCCCTCCCCAGCTCTCCTGGAGCCCTTCAGGTCCTGGGAGGCTGCTCTGAGGTCTGCCTGCAGCCTTCTCCAAGTTCAACAGCCCCCACCCTCTCAGCTTGTGCCCACAGCAGAGGTTCTGCAGCCTCTGATTATCTTCATGGCCTCCTCTGGCTCCTCTCCAGCAGCTCCAGGTCCTTCCTGTGCTGGGGGCCCCAGAGCTGGAGGCAATGCTGCAGGTGGGGGCAGAGCAGAGCAGAGGGGCAGGATGCCCCCAGACCTCCATGCAGCGAGCAGAGCATCTCCCAGCAGCAAGGAGCTCATCTTCTGCTGTCCCAGGCAGGGCTGAGCAGACACAGGAACAGGCACAGAGCCCAGGTCTCCCATAAAGCCCCCTGAGCCACCTGGGGTTTCAGGTGCTGCAGCAGAGAGTGACAACAGGGAGCAGGTAGCAGAGCAGGGGGAAGCAGCTGCTATTGCAGGGAGCTGAGCTGCAGGGCTGCCACACACAGCAGCTCCCACAGGCAGAGCAGGAGCCACACGGAGCTGCCCCCCGCAGCAGGAGCCAGCCCAGGCAGCCAGGATGGAGTGGATAGGAAGTCCTCAGTGTCCAGGTGGGAAGGGAGCTCCCTGCAGGCTGCTCCTCAGGCATAGATCCAGTGCTCAGCTGTGTCCTGCCAGCAGGTCAGCTCCTCCGGGTGGAACCAGAGAGAGATCTCCTGCTGGGCACTCTCCACCGAGTCGCTGCCGTGGATGAGGTTCCTGCAGGGGCAGGGGGGAAGAGGATCAGCTGGCAGCCAGCAGGGAGAGGAGGCAGAGGGCAGCTGCAGCTTGGAGAGCTCACCTCAGCCAACTGAGTTACAGAAGTCTGCAGTTGGTTGGATTGGAAAAGGCTTTGGAGAGCTTGGAGCCCAACTTGAGCACATCCAGAGGAGGCCACAGAGATGCTCAGAGGCTGCAGAACCTCCCCTGTGGGGCCAGGCTGGGAGAGCTGGGGCTGTGCAGCCTGGAGAGGAGAAGGCTGCAGGCAGACCTCAGAGCAGCCTCCCAGGACCTGAAGGGCTCCAGGAGAGCTGGGGAGGGACTTGGGACAAGGGCTGGGAGTGCGAGGCCCAGGGCCAATGGCTTTGAGCTGGGAGAGAGGAGACTGAGTGGAGAGGAGGAAGGAATTCTTGGCAGTGAGGCTGGGGAGACTCTGGCACAGGCTGCCCAGGGAGGCTGTGGCTGCCTCCTGCCTGGAGGGGTTGAAGGCCAGGCTGGATGAGGCCCTGAGCAAGCTGTGCTGGTGGGAGGTGTCCCTGCCCAGGGCAGGGGCTTGGAGTAGATGAGCTCTGAGGTCCCTCCCAACCCAGTCCATGATTCTGTGATCACCCCAGCAGTGCCAGGGCACCATGGATCCACATCCTTCAGCTGCACAGGTTTGAAACCCCTCCAGGGATGGGCACTCCACCACTATTCTGGGCCAGGCTCTAGCAACCCTCTCAGGGAAGAAGTTGTTCCTCATGTCCAACCTAAACCCCCCCTGGTGCAACTTGAGGCCACTTCCTCTTCTCCCAGGGGACAAGTGACAGGAGACCAACCCCCTCCTGGCTTCCAGGAGCTGCAGTGAGGCAGGAGGTCTCCCTTCAGCCTCCTTTCCTCCAGGCTACACAAACACTCCTCAGCTGCTCCTCACCAGCCCTGCTCTCCAGAGCCTTCACCAGCTCCACTGCCCTTCTCTGCACCTGCTCCAGCCCCACTTGAATCAATGGAGCCAGCTCCATCCTATCACAGAGCCCTCCCAGCTGCTCCTGGGCACCCCCAGCCTGGCTCAGGGGCTGCCAGTTCCCCTCCTTCCTCTTCTGATGCTGGAAGAGGAGCTGCAAGTGGCTGTGGATCTGTGATGTGCTTTGGGTTCATGTCAGGAGTTTTGCCTCCAGCTTTCTCCAGCCAGGGAAGGTCCTTTAGAGCAGGTTTGGCATCAGACACCACAGAACAGGAGGGGTTCAGCAAGGGTCCACCCAAGGTTGGCTTCTTCACCAGTGAAGAGCCCCAGCCCTTGCAGAGCTCCCAGCTGGCTTCCATCACAGACTCAGCTGCCCGATGGAGCTGGAGCAGCTCTCCAGGTGCCCTGCTCCACCAGGGAAGCACTGAGAGGGCTTCTCCCTCCCTCTTCACCACCTGCCAGTCCTGGCTCTCCAGGGGCAAGGGCAAGCAAACCCCAGCTGCTCTCAAGAGAAAGCTTCAGAGGGCAGGAAAGACAAACCCAGGTTCTTCCCCCTGGCAAAACCAACCCCAGGGGGCAGAGGGCAGCTCATCCTGCCAGGGCTGCTCTGCCTGCTGCCAGAGGGGCAGCTCTGCTCTGGGGATGCAGACTGGTGTGGCCCAGGCAGGCCTGGCACAGGAGTCCCTGGACAAGCAAGGGAACAGAAAGGCAAGGGTCTCACTTGCTGACTTCCAGGCAGAAGTCTCCCCGGATGGTGCCAGGCCGGGACGCCGCCGGGTCGGTCTCGCCGATCATGGTGCGAACCGTCTTGACCACATCCAGCCCCTGCCAGACCTACAGGGCAGCAAAGCAAGGATCAGCTCCCACCACAATCCCAGGAGATCATCCCCTCTTCTCCCCATTCCCAGCCTGATGGCCTTGGCTGGGAGACAGGGAAGGGTCCCTCCCTCAGCAGCCTTCAAAAGTCGATGCCGGAAGCCATCGGAGTTGTGAGCCGCAGGAACTGCTCCTCATCTGTCAGCCCCTGGCTTGGGCAGCAGCTCTCTGAGCTGGGTGAGGAACTGGCTGGAGGCTGAGCCCAGAGAGTGGTGGTGAATGGTGCCACAGCCAGCTGGCAGCCAGGCACCAGTGCTGTGCCCCAGGGAGCAGTGCTGGGCCCCAGCCTGTTCAATATCTTCATTGATGATCTGGAGGAGGGCATTGAGTCAGGCATCAGCAAATGTGCAGCTGACACCAAGCTGGGAGCAGATGTTGGTCAGTTAGAGGGCAGAAGGGCTCTGCAGAGGAACCTTGCCAGGCTGGGCAGATGGGCAGAGGCCAACAGGATGGCATTCAACAAGTCCCAGTGCCAGGGGCTTCACTTTGGCCACAGCAACCCCAGGCAGAGCTACAGGCTGGGGGCAGAGTGGCTGAGAGCAGCCAGGCAGAGAGGGACCTGGGGGTGCTGATTGACAGCTGCCTGAACATGAGCCAGCAGTGTGCCCAGGGGGCCAAGAAGGCCAAGGGCATCCTGGCCTGCAGCAGGAAGAGTGTGGCCAGCAGGAGCAGGGAAGTCCTTGTGCCCTGTGCTCAGCACTGCTCAGGCCACAGCTTGAGTCCTGTGTCCAGCTCTGGGCTCCTCAGCTCAAGAAGGACATTGAGAGACTTGAAGGTGTCCAGAGAAGGGCAACAAAGCTGGGGAGGGGTCTGGGGCACAGCCCTGGGAGGAGAGGCTGAGGGAGCTGGGGTTGCTTAGCCTGCAGAAGAGGAGGCTCAGGGGAGACCTTCTTGCTCTCTCCCTGAAGGGAGGTTTTAGCCAGGTGGGGGTTGGGCTCTGCTCCCAGGCAGCCAGCAGCAGAACAAGAGGACACAGTCTCAAACTGTGCCAGGGGAGGTTTAGGCTGGAGGTGAGGAGAAAGTTCTTCACTGAGAGAGTTGTTAGCAATTGGAATGTGCTGCCCAGGGAGGTGGTGGAGTCCCCACCCCTGGAGGTGTTCCAGAGGGGCTTGGATGTGGCACTTGGTGCCATGGTTTAGTTGATCAGATGGTGCTGGGTGACAGCTTGGACTTGATGACCTCTGAGGTCCTTTCCAACCTGGTTGATTCTATAGCCACGTTCTGAAGGCAGAGCCTGATGCTGCCACAACTCACCATGGCCACCACGGGCCCGGAGCTCATGTACTTGACCAGGCGGCTGTAGAAGGGCCTGTCCCGAAGGGCGACGTAGTGCTGCTTCAGCAGCTCCTCTGAGGCCTGGGCACAAAGAGCACACAGCTGAGGCTGCTCCCGGCACATCCCAGCGCCCCAGAGGTGCGGGAAAGGCTGGGGGCTGCGGGTGGAGCTGCTGCGGGGACGCTCACTGCCAGCCGTGCCAAGGGCTGCGAGTGAGACCTGCCGGCTTGCGACAGCCCTGTGCCAGGGACAGCCAAGGGCAGGCAGCCTCCCCCCGGCACAGCCAGCCCTCCGCAGGCACCCGGCTGCCAACACTCCCCTCCCACCCGGGGGGGTTCGGTGCCCAAGTGACAGCAGCGGGCTGTGGAAGCTGTAAAGCAGGCAAAACCCCCTCCCCTGCCCCGGGATTCACCGGCAGAGGTAAGGTCAGTAGGACCCCGGGGGACTTGCTCCAGCCTGGGCTCCCCAGCCCCACGGGACCCCCCACGCCATGGTTCACCTGCAGGAGCTTCAGCCCCACCAGCTGCAGCCCCTTCCTCTCGAAGCGCCGGATGATCTCCCCGACCAGGTGCCGCTGGACCCCGTCCGGTTTGATGGCCACGAAGGTTCGTTCGTTGGCGCCGCTGTAGGCTGCGAGGAGAGGACAGAGGGAGCCGCGGATGAGGGAGACAGACCGGGGCCCCTCAGCCGCGGGGTAGGAGTGTCCTGGCCACGGGGTCCCACGGGTAGTGGGGGTTCCTCCTCGGGCCATCAGCCGCGGGGGCGCAGGGGGTGCCGAGCCCTCAGCCCCGGGGGCACGGCGGGAGCGGAGTCCTGGGCCCTTAGCCGGGGGCACACGGAGGAACCTGACCCCAGGACCCGAAGCCGCAGGGACAGAGGGTGTGCGGGGCTCGGCCTCGACCCTGCAGCTGCAGGGGCACAGGGAGAGCGAGACCCGGCCCCGCGGCCGCGGGGACGCGCAGCACACCGGCACCCGGCGCCGGCCCTGCGGCCACGGGGTGGCGGGGGAGGGGAGGGGAGCGGGGCATAACATGCAGGGGGGGGTCCCGCACCGCTGTGGAAGAGGCTGGCGAAGAGCCCCAGCACCAGGCAGATCATGGCGGCGCCGCTCTTGAAAGGTCCCAGAGCGCCGCCCGCTCCCGGCGCCGCCCCCCAGCTCCCGGCGCCGCCCCCCAGCTCCCGGCGCCGCCCCCCAGCTCCCGGCGCCGCCCTCCAGCTCCCGGCACCGCACCGCCCGCTCCCGGCGCCGCCCCCCAGCTCCCGGCACCGCCCCCCCAGCTCCCGGCACCGCCCCTCCCGCTCCCGGCACCGCCCCCCCAGCTCCCGGCACCGCCCCCCAGCTCCCGGCGCCGCCCCCCAGCTCCCGGCGCCGCCCCGCCCGCTCCCGGCGCCGCCCCGCCCGCTCCCGGCACCGCCCCCCAGCTCCCGGCACCGCCCCCCAGCTCCCGGCGCCGCCCTCCAGCTCCCGGCACCGCCCTCCCGCTCCCGGCACCGTACCGCCCGCTCCCGGCACCGCCCCCCCAGCTCCCGGCACCGCCCTCCCGCTCCCGGCACCGTACCGCCCGCTCCCGGCGCCGCCCTCCAGCTCCCGGCACCGTACCGCCCGCTCCCGGCGCCGCCCCCCAGCTCCCGGCACCGCACCGCCCGCTCCCGGCACCGCCCTCCCGCTCCCGGCACCGTACCGCCCGCTCCCGGCACCGCCCCCCCAGCTCCCGGCACCGCCCTCCCGCTCCCGGCACCGTACCGCCCGCTCCCGGCACCGCCCCGCCCGCACCGGCCCCTGCCCCCCAGCTCCCGGCGCCGCCCCGCCCGCTCCCGGCACCGCCCCCAGCTCGCGGCACCGCCCCCCAGCTCCCGGCACCGCCCCCCCAGCTCCCGGTACCGCCCCGCCCGCACCCGGCACCGCCCCGCCCGCACCGGCCCCTGCCCCCCGTTCCCGGCACCGCCCCCCGCTCCCGGCGCCAAGCTGTCACCACAGACCTCACGACCAGACCACGGCACCAAGTGCCACATCCAAGCCCCTCTTGAACACCTCCAGGGATGGGGACTCCACCACCTCCCTGGGCAGCACAGCCCAATGGCGAATGACTCGCTCAGTGAAGAACTTTCTCCTCACCTCCAGCCTAAACTTCTCCTGGCACAGCTTGAGACTGTGTCCTCTTGTTCTGCTGCTGGCTGCCTGGGAGCAGAGCCCAACCCACACCTGGCTCCAACCTCCCTGCAGGGAGTTGCAGAGAGCAAGAAGGTCTCCCCTGAGCCTCCTCTTCTGCAGGCTAAGCAACCCCAGCTCCCTCAGCCTCTCCTCCCAGGGCTGTGCCCCAGACCCCTCCCCAGCTTTGTTGCCCTTCTCTGGACACCTTCAAGTCTCTCCTTCTTGAGCTGAGGAGCCCAGAGCTGGACACAGGACTCCAGGGGTGGCCTGAGCAGTGCTGAGCACAGGGCACAAGGACTTCCCTGCTCCTGCTGGCCACACTCTCCCTGCTGCAGGCCAGGATGCCCTTGGCCTTCTTGGCCCCCTGGGCACACTGTTGGCTCCTGTTTAGGCAGCTCAGTGTTCCAGCTGTGGCCTCCCCAGTGCTGAGTCCAGAGGCACAATCCCTGCCCTGCTTGGTCACCCCAAGTCCTTCTGCACAGGGCTGCTCTCCAACCTGGGTTTGTGCTTGGGATTGCCCTGACACAGGTGCAGGACCTTGCCCATGGCCTTGCTGAACCTCATGAGGATCATGAGCTGCCCACTCCCCCTGCCTTTCCAGGTCCCAGCTCTGGGTGGGCTGACCCTGGCCTGTTCCTCTTCACCAGGCAGCAGCCCTGAGGTGTGAATGCAGAGGCTGTGTGTGAGTGGGGTACCCTGCCTGCAGGTACAGGCAGGAGCAGGCCAGGCAGCAGAGGGAAGCAGAGCCCCAGCTCCCAGCTGGCTCTGACTCAGGAGGAGATAATGGAGGCAAAACTTCTTGCAGCCCTTGAGGTTTCATGTTGCTTGTGGCTGTGCTGTGTGGAAAAGGCTCCTGCTGCTGAGCTCTTGTGTGCATGGAACACTTTGCCAGGGCAGGTGGTGGCAGGCTTGGCCCAGGTGGCATCTCCACACACCTTCCTTCACCCTGGCTAGCAATGGAAAGGGGCTGCAGGCTTCAGGGCAGCCTTTGGAGCCTCCTGATCTCTACCTTGAGGGTGATGAGGCACTGGAACAGGCTGCCTGGAAGTGCTCAAAGCCAGGTTGGATTGAGGCCTTGAGCAGCCTGGGATCATAGAAGACATCCCTGCCCATGGCAGCAGGGGTGAAGAACTGAATGATCCTTAAGGTCCCTTCCAACCCAAGCCCTGCTGTGATTCCCGAGACCATGGCTCAGAGGTGACCTCCCCAGCCTCACCAAGAGCTGCCCAGTGAGCTGTGGTTGTCACTCAGGTCTCTGCCTTGCAGAGCATGTCCCACAGCACTGCTCCCTGGGATGCCACAGCAGCCACAAACTAGGTCAAACACCATCTAGAGCCTTGCTTGATATCCCTTGGACTGCATTGCTGCCCTGCCTGAGGGGGGCTGTGACTCACTGGCTTACTGGGAGCTAAGAGGGATGAGCAGGCTTTGCTGTGCTGCTGTGTAAACACAGCCAGCACCACCCCAGCCCCAGCCCAGCTTCATCCTGCCCAGGGATGCATCCTGCCCCTCTCAGTCACTTTGGTCACTACAGCTGACCCCAGTGCTGCTGCTTGGAAGTGGGCGAGGGTGAGGGCCTCCGCTTGGCCTGGCTCCTGCTGGCCCACCCCAGCCTGCCCTTGTCCCACTGCTCAGCCTGCTGGCTGCGTGTCACTTCTCCTCCAGGCGCTGCTGCAGCTGTGGGGGGACATCAAAGGGCTGCTCCTAGCCCTGTGGCAGTAAGTAACCAGCAGGTGTTCCTCCTCAGCTGTCAGAACATTCTGGCCTTTCTCTGCCAGCTGTGCAGACCCAGAACTTGCTGCCTCCCGAAGCCTGGTATGGTCCTGCTGTTGGCCACCAGCCAGCACAGATGCCCTGGGGCAGCAGGAGGTGCCTCACTCCCAGCTGGCAGGAAAGCAGGGCCCAGCACACCTGGGAGACTCTGCTCTGGTCTGTCAGCCCATGCCTGGTGATCCCTGCCCCAGTCCTGCTGGCCACACCACTGCTGGGCCACGCCAGGACGCTGCTGGCCTTTTCTTCAAGGGCCAGAAGAGGACCAAAAGCCACTTTCTACTTTTATTCTTACAGTTGGATACAGTCTGTATGATACAGCAGAAGCAGCAGGAGCCAACATGCAAAGCAATTAAAGTCACCAGACTCGAGGAAGATCACCACCAGCTCAACCCCACCTCAGGAACTGGGCCACAGAGGCTTCTCTGGAGCCCCTCTCCCTGTGTGCTGCTGCTCAAGTCATGCCCCACAGCGTGAGGAGTCCATGGCAGGCACCAAAGCAACACCCAACAGGCAGCAGGCAGAGGACTGCTCCTGGACTGTGTCTCTTGAAGAGTCCAAGTCAGTTCCCTGACCGGAGTCTAGCACGCCCTGGAGCCAGGAGGCCACCTGACATCTTGTCTGTGCTGACAAGAGAGGAAAGAGATCCCTCAGGAGGAGGTGATGGCAAGGCAGGGGGAGTTGAAGCTCAGGTGGGGGTTTGGGCTGCTTCACAGGGCTGGGACCTCTTGGCCTCAGCAGCTCTCTGCCCAATGCAGGCGATGGATGCAGGCTGAAAGATTTCTAAGAGCAACCTTGGCCAACGAGCAGAAATGGAAGTCCCCCATGAAGAGAAGAGGAGCTGCAGGCCTGGCTGCCCCTCACAGCTGGGGAGGGGAACACCACCCCCAGCCCAACTCCCCCCCAGCAGTCCAGCTGCAGGCACTATGTCCTCCTGCACCTCTTCCTTTGGCAGGCCTCTGCGTCCGAGCTCTCCGAGTCGCTTCCCGACGAGGAGGAGGAGGAGGAGGAGGAAGGCTTCGAGGTGCTATAGTTCATGCTCAAGACCCACCCCAGTTTGTTATGGAGCACCTGCTTGAGGCCTGGGGGCAGGGGCAGCACCTCCAGCGTGTCCACGTAGCCGGGGAGGAGCTGGCGCAGGCGGAAGCAGCAGAGGTACTGCAGGGAGGTGCAGCTGGCGCAGGAGCGAATCACCTTCATGCTGCTCTTGGCCGCCGTGGAGCACACCATGGGGTAGAACCTCTTGTTCTGCAGCTTGGTGGCTGCAACTCCTGAGGGGGGGAGAGCAGCAGGGCAGGGGATCACAGAAACAAGTCAGGTGGGAAGAGAGCCTCAGGGTCACCAAGGCCAACCCAGAGCCCTGCTCTGCAAGGCTCACCCCTAAACCACAGCCCCAAGCACCACAGCCAAACCACCCTGAAACACAGCCAGGCCTGGGCACTCCACCACCTCCCTGGGCAGCACATTCCAAGCTTGGCCTGACCACTCCTGCCCTGAAGAAATGTTTCCTACTGTCCAGTCTGAACCTCCCCAGTGGCAGCTTGGGGCTGCTCCCTCTTGTTCCATCACTAATTGCCTGGGAGAAGAGAGCAGCAGCAGCCTCTCCACAGCTTGCTTTCAGGGAGCTGCAGAGAGCCAGGAGGTCTCCCCTCAGCCTCCTCTGTTTCACACTAACCATCCCCAGCTCCTTCAGTCTCTCCTCACAAGATTTCTTCTCCAGGCCCTTCCCAGCTCCCTTGCCCTGCTCTGCCCTGGCTCCAGCACCTCCACAGCTCTCTTGTGTTGAGCTGCCCCAAACTGGACCCAGCACTCCAGGTGTGGCCTCCCCAGAGCTGATTGCCAGGGGACAATCCCCTCCCTGCTCCTCTGGACACAGCATTGCTGATCCCAGCCAGGAGGCCTTTGGCTTTCTTGGCCCCCTGGGCACACTGCTGGCTCCTCTTCAGCTGCTTGTCCATCAGCACCCCCAGGTCCCTTCCTGCCAGCAGCTTTCCAGCCACACTGCCCCAGGCCTGGAGCCTTGCTTGGGGTTGTTGTGTCCCCCAAGGGCAGGACCTGGCACTAGGCCTTGTTGAAGCTCCTCCTGGGAACCTTGGCCATGGATCCAATCTGTCCAGGTCCCTCTGCAGAGCCTCCCTGCCCTGGTGCAGATCAACCCTGCCACCACCTTGGTGTCACCTGTGACCTCACTGCTGACACACTCTGTGCCTGCATCGAGGTCAGCACTACAGATGTGAAGCAGAAGTGGGCACACCACTGGTGCCTGGCCACCAGCTGGGTGAGGTGACCTTGCTCCTCCCAGCTGCCTAGAGCTTACTAACTGCAGGGATGATGGAAAGCAGCTCCTGGGAATCCCAGCAGATGGCACAGCCAAAGGAACCTTCCTCCCACTGCCTGCACTCCCCTTGAGGACAAGAGGAGATGGCCTCAAACTGCACCAGGGGAGGTGTAGGTTGGACAGGAGAAGAAACTTCTTCCCTGGAAGGGTTCTCAAGCCCTGGCCCAGGCTGCCAGGGGAGGTGGCTGAATCCCCATCCCTGGAGGGGGTTCCAAGAGGCAGAGCTGTGGTGCTGAGGGCCAGGGCTCAGCCCCAGCCTGGGCTGAGTGGGAGAATGGTTGGGCTGGAGGCTCTCCAAGGGCTTAGCCAGCCAGAGTGACTCTGACTCACACCCTGCTCCTCTGCTTTGCTAGGGGCTGCCTGCTCAGGTCAGGGCCTGAGCTCAGGCAGCCCTGCCCTGCTGCCCCCAGGCCCCTGCCCTGCTGCCCCCAGGCCCCTGCCCTGCTGCCCCCAGGCCCCTGCCCTGCCCCTCACCGATGCACTTGCGGTTCTTGAAGAAGGTGAGGGTCCCGTGCCAGGTGTCCAGGTGCACCCCGATGATGGAGCCCTGCCCAAAGCGGGAGGAGAAGCTCATCTTGTCCCCCTTGTGATGCAGCAGCCCTGAAACACACAGCCCAGCAGCTGGGGGAAACCAGCACTCCACAGATCCTCCCCAGGGCTCCTCTAATCCACCCCAGGGCTGCCCAAAACCGCCCCAGGGCTGCCCAAAACCCCCCCAGGGCTGCCCAGATCCTCCCCAGGGCTGCCCAAAAACCTCCCCAGGGCTGCCCAAAAACCTCCCCAGGGCTGCCCAAAAACCTCCCCAGGGCTCCTGTAATCCACCCCAGGGCTGCTCAAAACCCCCCCAGGGCTGCCCAAACCCCCCCCAGGGCTCCTCAGATCCTCCCCAGATCCTCCCCAGGGCTGCTCAAAATCCACCCCAGGCCTCCCCAAATGGCTGCCTCCACCGAGTTCCCCCTGTACAGCCTCACTCCCTGCCCAGAGGCAGCCCAGAGCAGGCAGTGGGCAGGGGGCTGGTGAGGCAGTGCCATGGCCAGCAGCACTGCCCCCCACGGCTGATGTCCCAGCACAGCCCTGCTGCCCTGAGCGTTCACCCAGAGGTTCTGAGGGCTCTGCCAAGCCAGGCAGGGTGCTCCAGGAGCCGAGAGCTGCAGCCAGCCCCTCCTGCTGCCTTTGCTGAGGGCCAGGCTGGGTGAGGCCTCGAGCACCCAGCTGCAGGGGGAGGGGTCCCTGCCCAGGGCAGAGGCGCAGGGGTCCCTCCCGGCCCCAGGCAGGCTGCGAAGGGGCTGGGCTCTGCTGGCCCTTCCAGCCTCAGCTCCAGGCAGAGCCTCCAGCTCTGCAGGCAGCAGCTGTGCCCCTGCAGCCCCCCTGTGGTACCTGTGTAGGAGAGCCCCCAGCTGTCCTCATCCTTGCCCAGCAGGCTGCAGAAGGTGTGCCGGTACTTGTCCAGGTTCACCTCCGACGTCCCGATGCCGACCATCTAGGGGGCAAGGCCAGGGAGAGCAGGGCTTGGGGGCCTGACAGGCACCAAAACACAACCAGCAGCACCTCCCCCCACCTCCTGAAACAGAGCTTTTGCTGAAGCCACAGCAGAGCTCTCAGGCCAGAGCTGAAGCCTCCCCAGCTCCAATTTCCCACGGCCCAGATGGCCCTCAGGAGAAGGCTGCTCTGGGCTGCTCTGCCTGGAGCCAGGGGCTGCTCTGGGCTGCCTGGAGCCAGGGGCTGCTCTGGGCTGCCTGGAGCCAGGGGCTGCTCTGGGCTGCCTGGAGCCAGGGGCTGCTCTGGGCTGCCTGGAGCCAGGGGCTGCTCTGGGCTGCCTGGAGCCAGGGGCTGCTCTGGGCTGCCTGGAGCCAGGGGCTGCTCTGCCTGGAAGGGACCTTCCCAGCTCACCCAGCCCAAGCCCTGCAGCCACAGCAGGCTGCTCCCAGCCCCAACCAACCTGCCTTGCACTGCTGCCAGCCATGGGGCAGCTCCCAGCTCTCTGGGCAGCCTGGCACAGGCTCTCCCCACCCTCAGCACCAAACCTTTCTCCCTTCTCTCCACTCTCAGTCTCCCTCTTGCAGTTCCAACCATCCCCCCTTGGCCTGCCCCAACAGGCCCTGCTCAGCAGTCTGTCCCCAGCTCTCTCCTGGCCTCTTGCAGCCCTGCAAGGCCACCAGGAGGTCTCCCTGGAGCCTTCTCCTCTGCAGGCTGCACAACCCCAACCCTCCCAGCCTGGCCTCCCAGCAGAGGGCTTCCAGCCTCTCAGCACTGCTGTGGCCTCCTCTGGCCCTGCTCTAGCAGCTCCCTGGCTGTGCTGAGGGCTCCAGAGCTGCCCCAGCCCTGCAGGGGAGGTCTCAGCAGGCACAGCAGAGGGGCAGAATCCCCTCCCTGCCCCTGCTGCCCACACTGCTGGGGCTCAGCCCAGGCCAGGCTGGGGCTGGGCTGGCAGCACTCAGTGCCAGCTCCTGGCCAGCTCTGCACCCCAAAGGCCTTCCCCACAGGGCTGCTCCCAGCCCTTCACCCCCAGCCTGGGTTGGTAGTGGGGGTAGCCCCAACCCAGGTGCAGAAGCCTGCACTTGGCTTTGTTGACCCTGATGAGGTCCTCCAGCCTGTCCAGGTCCCTCTGGGTGGATCCCACCCCTCAGGTGTGTCACCCACACCCACCCAAGCCTGCTGTCACCTGAGGGTGCCAGGGCCCACTGCACACACTGGCAGCAAAGAGGTTAAGTTATGCTGGTCCCAGTAGCACAGCCCTGGAGGGACACCACTGCTCCCCACTCAGGGAACTCCTTGAGAGCAACCATCCAAGCAATTCCTTATGCAGCAGGTGCTGTGTGGTAAACCCATGCCAGGGATGCCATGGGGGCCAGCATCAGATGCTTTGCACAAGGCCAGGTAGATGCCAGCAGTGCCCTTCCCTTCCCCACCCCCACTGTGACCCTGCCACTGAAGGCCACCAGAGGTGGCAGGCAGGACTGGCCTGCAGTGAAGCCAGGCTGGCTGCCACCCCTCACCCCTCTGTCCTCCCTGTCCCTTAGCACAGCTTCCAGGAGGACCTGCTCCATGACCTTGCCTGGCACAGAGGTGGCACTGAGCAGCCCTGCACCTCCCTGGGGCTTCCCTTTCAACAATGCTTCTCAGGCTTCCCTTCCCCAGCCCCTGGCAGCTTCTCTGCACTGCCAGAACAGCTCAGAGGTGCTCAGCAGCTTCATCCACCACTTCCCTCAGGCCCCATGGACTTGGGTGCTCTCAGGTGTGCCTTTAGGACAAGAGGCAACGGCCTCAGGCTGCCCCAGGGGAGGTTTGGGTTGGATATCAGGAAAAACTTCTTCCCTGGAAGGGTTCTCAGTGCCTGGCCCAGGCTGCCCAGGGGGGTGGCTGCATCCCCAGCCCTGGAGGTGTTTCCCAGAGGCTCAGCCCCAGCCTGGGCACAGTTAGAGAAGGGTTGGGCTGGAGGAGCTGAGAGGGCTTTGCCAGCCAGAGGAATCCTAAAGTTCTCTAATTGAGGTTCCTTAGATGGCCTCAAGTTTGCTCATCTGTGGTGGGCAGCTCTTGCTTCCCCCAGTCCCTGTTCAGAGCCCCAGACTTCTGAGGAAGGAGTGCTTCAGTAGCAGGCTGGTGAGACACTGGAACAGGCTGCCCTGAGAGGCTCTGGGTGCCTCCTTTCTGGGGGTGTTCAAGGCCAGCTTGGGGTAAGCCTGGAGCAACCAAGCCTGCTTGAGAAAGACCTGATGGGCAGCAAGCTCTGCATGGCACAGCAGAGTGCCCTGGGGGCCAGCAGGGACAACGGGGGGGCAGCAAGAGCAGTGTGGCCAGCAGGGCTGGGGGGGTTCTGCTCCCCCTCTGCTCTGCCCTGCTCAGACCACACCTGCAGTACTGCATCCAGTGCTGGGCTCCAGGGGAGACAGAGACCTGCTGGGGAGAGTCCAAGGGAGAGCCAGGAAGATGATTTGGGGACTTGAGCATCTCTCCTGGGAAGAGAGGCTGAGAGCCCTGGGGCTGGTTAGCCTGGAGAGGAGAAGGCTGAGAGTAGATCTGATCTATGCCTATCAATAGCTGAGGGGTGGAGGGGGCCCAGCTCCTTTGGGTGGTGAGCAGTGGTTAGCCAAGGAGCAAGGGGAGGGGGCCCAGCTCCTTTGGGTGCTGTGCAGTGGTCAGCCAAGGAGCAAGGGGAGGGGGCCCAGCTCCTTTGGGTGGTGAGCAGTGGTTAGCCAAGGAGCAAGGGGAGGGGGCCCAGCTCCTTTGGGTGGTGTGCAGTGGTTAGCCAAGGAGCAAGGGGAGGGGGCCCAGCTCCTTTGGGTGGTGTGCAGTGGTCAGCCAAGGAGCAAGGGGAGGGGGCCCAGCTCCTTTGGGTGGTGTGCAGTGGTTAGCCAAGGAGCAAGGGGAGGGGGCCCAGCTCCTTTGGGTGGTGTGCAGTGGGAAGCCAAGGAGCAAGGGGAGGGGGCCCAGCTCCTTTGGGTGGTGTGCAGTGGGAAGCCAAGGAGCAAGGGGAGGGGGCCCAGCTCCTTTGGGTGGTGAGCAGTGGTTAGCCAAGGAGCAAGGGGAGGGGGCCCAGCTCCTTTGGGTGGTGTGCAGTGGGAAGCCAAGGACCAATGGGTTCAAGCTGGAACACAGAAGGTTTCAGCTCCACATGAAGAGAAACTTCTTTGGTGTGAGGCTGACAGAGCCCTGGAGCAGGCTGCCCAGGGGGGTTGTGGAGCCTCCTTCCCTAGGCACATTCAACCCCCCCTGGATGCATTCCTGTGCAGAACCCCCTGGGTGCTCCTGCTCTGGCAGGGGGCTCAGACCCACCGAGCTCCGGGGGTGCCACCCCGCGAGGGGAGACCCTGCCCGCGGCAAGGAGGGGCCGGAGCAGGCGGTCTCTGAGGAGCCATCCCCCGCCGCCTGCCTGCCCACGAGCCCCCCTGGGCCACCTACCATGTCTGTGCCATAGACTGGAGAGGTCATCTTGATCTCCCAGAAGTGCTGCCCCTCGGCCAGCTCCTTGGTGCCGCGGATGGCGGCGGTGCCGCAGCTGTACTCCGTGTGGAAGTTCACCTTCCGGTTGTCGCAGCTCAGCTGCGTGGCCGTGGACTTGTTCAGCTCGTCCCACACCCACTCAAAGTCTGCTCAGGGGGCACAGAGAGCACAGGGCTGGGCAGGGGGCCCGGGGCAGCCAGCCCCCCAGGCAGGCACGTGCCCTGCTGCCGGGGTTAAGGGGTTTAGGGTGGCAGCAGGAGCAGGGCAGGGATGGTGCCTCTGGGCTGGGCACTGGGGAGGCCACAGCTTGAATGCTGGGTTCAGCTCTGGGCTCCTCACTGCCAGAAGGACCTTGAGGAGCTGGAGCAGGGCCAGAGAAGGGCAAGAGAGCTGGGGAAGGGTCTGGGGAAGAGGGCTGGGGAGGAGCAGCTGAGGGAGCTGGGGGGGTTGAGGCTGGAGAAGAGGAGGCTGAGGGAGACCTCCTTGCTCTCTGCAGCTCCCTGAGAGGAGGCTGCAGCCAGCTGGGGCTTGGGCTCTGCTCCCTAGGCTCAGGGGACAGAAGGAGAGGCAATGGCCTGAAACTGTGCCAGGGGAGGGTTAGGTTGGAGAGGAGGCAAAATGTCTTTGGTGGCAGAGTGGTCAGGGCCTGGCAGAGGCTGCCCCATGCCTGGAGGGGCTCCAGAGCCCTGTGGCCATGGCAGCTGGGGCCAGGGTCTGGGGGCCGTGGTGGGGGTGGGTCAGAGCTGCAGTGGGTGGTCCCAGAGGTCAGGGCTGCAGCCCGGAGCGGGGTCCCCGAGGCCTTACCCTGGTCCTCCTCGCCGCAGCGGCAGTCCTTGAGGCGGTGCAGGCCGTGCAGGCTGGGGCAGTAGGGCGCCTGGCTCTGGCTCTCGCAGTCGCAGAAGGACTCCCCGGTGACAGGCACGGCGCTGGGGATGGAGGCCGGCAGCGGCGCCGGCTCCGCCTCCGAGTCCGAGTCGCTGTGCTGCGGGCGGAGCGCAGCCCCCTGAGGTCTGCCCCGGCGCCGAGCTGTGCCCAGCCCCAGGGGGTCACACGATGGCAGGGCTGACAAAGCCCTCCCAGCTCCTCCGGCCCAACCCTCCTCTCGCTCTGCCCAGGCTGGGGCTGAGCCCTGGCCCTCAGCACCACAGCTCTGCCCCTGGGAGACACCTCCAGGGCTGGGCACTCAGCCCTCCCCCTGGCAGCCTGGGACAGGCACCGAGAACCCTTCCAGGGAAGAAGTTTCTCCTCATGTCCAACCTGAACCTCTGCTGCTGTAACCTGAGGCCATCTCCTCTTCTCCTATCACTTGCAGCAGAGCCCAGCCCCCAGCTGGCTGCAGCCTCCTCTCAGGGAGCTGCAGAGAGCAAGGAGGTCTCCCTCAGCCTCCTCTGCTCCAGCCTCACCACCCCCAGCTCCCTCAGCTGCTCCTCCCCAGCCCTCTTCCCCAGCTCATCTCCGGCCCTGCTCCAGCTCCTCGGTGTCCTGACAGAGCTGGAGGCAGGAGGGCCGCACCGTGCCCAGAGCCGTGCCAGTCCCCCCCCACCGACTGCTCCGGGCTGGAAGGGACCCTTCAGCCCCCTGCACTCAGCAGGGCCATCTGCCCCCAGAGCAGGGCTGTCCCCCCGCTCCCCGGGCGCCAGCCCTACCTGTCCGTCGGAGTCGTAGCCCCAGGCGCGCGGTGCCAGGCCGCCCGCCCGGCCCTCGGCCTCCCGCCGCACGCCGCTCAGCACGAAGCGCCAGGCCCTGCTGCTGCGCGCCCGCCGCGCCATGCCGCTGCCGCGCAGGTAGGCTGGGGGGGAGCAGGGCTGGGGGTCACAGGCTGCACCCACCTCCTGCCCGCCCCCCCCCAGCCCATCCCAGGTCACCACAGGCTCCCCCGGCAATGGGTTGGCACAAAGCGCAGGCTCCGGGCATGGGTAAGTGGCACAGCAGAGTGGGTTGGGGGTGGAAGGGACCTCCAAGACCGTCCAGTGCCACGGGCAGGGACCCCTCCCACCGGCACAGCTTGCTCAGGGCCTCATCCAGCCTGGCCTTCAGCACCTCCAGGCAGGAGGCAGCCACAGCCTCCCTGGGCAGCCTGTGCCAGAGTCTCCCCAGCCTCACTGCCAACAATTTGTTCCTCCTCTCCACTCTCAGTCTCCTCTCTCCCAGCTCCAAGCCATTGTCCAAAGCACTCCCAGCCCTTGTCCAAAGTCCCTTCCCAGCTCTCCTGGAGCCCTTCAGGTACTGGAAGGCTGCTCTGAGGTCTGCCTGCAGCCTTCTCTTCTCCAGGCTGATGAGAATGCTCCAGGCAGACCTTAGAGCTGCCTCAGGGTTATGGTTAGGATCCAGAAGTTCCTCATCATGAGCCTCTGTGAACTTCAAGCTCTTTCTCCACACAGGGAAACCTTCTCCCCAGGCCCAGGCATTTAACTGCCCCTCAGAAACTCCCCCAAGACCCTGGTGCCCCTTCCACAGAGCGCAGATCCAGCATCCAGCCCTCACCCCTGGCCTGAGGAGATGTCAGGGACCGAGGCAGGGCCTCCCCGGTGCCTGCTCTGGCCACCTGCCACGCCATGGCCACCACTATGGTCCTGGACTGCAGGAGAGGCCGTTTGGCCAGCTGCCCACCGCAGGACGACCTTGCTTTCAGTGTCTGGGGCCGGGGAGAGACCACTTTGTGGCTCCCTGAGCTAAAAGCAGCCTTTGCATGGCCGTTTCCCAGCTTGCCCCGAGGCCAGCATGCCGACACAAAGCAGCTGCCTGTCTCCCAGCTCCAGCAGGGAGAGATTTCCACAGGCTCCTGACAGAGCACACCAGCTCCCAGCCACCCCCTGGGAGCACTGCACGGAAGGGGACAGGGGAACCTCAACGCCCAAACTCCTTTGCCCTGAAGTCTCTCTCTGCAGAAAACAACTCCTCACCCAGAGCCTCCTGCAGGGCTGAAAGCCTCCTCCCATCCCCGAAACCTGCTCCCCCTCTCAGCTGCTCTGCACACCCACACCTGCTCTGCTGCTTCCCTGACCTGCAGCAGCTCTGCCCCCCAGCACAGATCCTGCGAACCTGTGGTGGGTCAGCCCCATCCTACCGCCTGCCCCATGCCCCCCTCTGCTCCCAGCGGGCCGGCAGCTCCTGCAAAAGCAGGAGAAACCCAGCCACAACCGCTTGTGCAGGTGTCCATGGATGCTCTGAAGGGCTGGGGGCATCCCACCTGCCGAGATCACAGAACCACAGAGTCGTTTCAGTGGGAAAAGACCTCTCAGACCATCGAGTCCGACCACCAGCCTCACACCACCGCAGCAGCTATCCACCTCCTGCAGCGCCAGGGCCACGTTTCCAAGCGCAGCCGTGCTGGCAAAGCACCAAGACCCACACCAGACCGCCCCTTGTCCTGCTCTGAGAAGCACCCACGGCCGCCGAACACAGATCTGCTCCCCCGGCAGGCCGCTGCGGCCGGGGCTCTCGGGGGACGGCCGGCACCGGCGGCGCCGCGGGCAGAGCCAGGCCCTCTCCCCAGACAGGCCTCGGGGCTGCTGAGACCCCTGCTGGGTCTGGAGCGGCTGGCTGCAGGCCCTGCGCCGCACACTGCCCCGGCCAGCCGCCTCCTCCCCGCTCCTGCGCGCTCCGGCCCGGGGCTGCGCCCGAAGGCAAGCCTGGGCAGCTGCCGGGACAGCGCTGCGCGCCCGCGGCCGGAGCCACCCAGCCCCGGCGAGCAGGGCTTCCCCAGGCGCGGAGCGGCACAGAGCGCGGCGGGGATCCGGGCGGCCCGGCCCGGCCCCATCTGCGGCTCGGCCGGAAAGCAGGCACCGGAGCTCCGCGGTCCCTCGCCTGAGACGCGGCCGGACTAGGCCTGGCCCGGCCAGGCCGCCGCGCTTGGCCCGCGCGACCCCCGCAACCCACCGCGGCCCTCGGCTCCCACCCGTGTCCCGGACCCGGCCCACCTGCCCGGCCCGGCCCGGCCCGGCCCCGCCGCCGCGCTCTGACCTACTTTCCCCTCCCGGGACATAAACAATCCTCTCTCGCTACCACCCCGCAGCCATCTATTGGCTGCGTCTGCGCCGCATCCCTTTCCCATTGGCTGAGCGCCCCGAGGAGAAGGGGAGGTGCCTGCGGGAACCGCAGCACCACTGGCTACGCTGTACGTCAATCTCCGGGGAGCCGCGCCATTGGGGGGGCGCTGTGAGGGGTGAGCGCGGGTCGCGGAGGCATAACACTCATCCTATTGGCTGGTGGGGCGGGGTGTCAGAGGGCTGGGTTTGCTGCGGAGCCCTGAGGGGGCGGTGCTCTCGGTGAGCGCCCCCCTCGCGATTGGACATGGTGCCTGCCAGTCAGCGGGGGCGGGACCTTAACCGGGCGGAAGGCGGAAGCGGATGGAGCCCGGCGGCAGCATGGAGGAGGTGGCTGGGGGTGAGCGGCAATGGGGTTGTGGCCACGCGGTTCCCCGGGGCCGCCGGGCTGGAACCAGCGGGGAGTCGGTCCTCTGTGGGGAGGGAGGATCCCCAGGTGACCTCAAGGTGCGGGGCATGGCGGGGGGGCCCCAGCACACATTGCTGGGGAAGTCCCAGCCGGGGTGTCCGGTCCTGACGGTGGCTCGGGCCCGGTTCCTGGGGAGTTCTGAGGTGGCAGGGCCCGTACGGGTGACGTAGTGATGGGCCCTGGCTCCTGGTGGGGGAAGCTCCGCAGTATCCTGGCCAGGCTGGGACTCTGAGGCGACGGGGCCTGGTTACCGGAGTGGGCGTCCTGATGGTCCCTGCTAGAGGCCTGGGCTGGGCTCGGCTCCAGCTGCGGCGAGCGCCGAGTGGCCGGGCCTGGCGGGGGGCTGTCGGTGTCACCGGGCCGATATCCTGTGAGCACCTTGCTGCGGGGTTCCATCTGCCCCCTCCCCGGCTCCCCTTCTTCCCTCCCTCCCTGTTCTCGGGGCCGAGCATCCTTACCGTCCGTGGAGGTGCGGATGAGGTCTGCCAAGCTGCGGGCGGGCTCCATGCCGCCGGCGCCGGTCCCGGTGTCGGTGTGATGCCGGAGCGACGCGGGGCGGGCAGGCTCTGGCGTGGTGAGTCAGTGACCGGTGGTGACGGGGAGCCCGGGAACGCGGCCCCGGTGGGTGGGTGCTGTTTGTTCGCCTGCGGCTGGAACGCCCTCTCCTCCTCTCCGCCGCCGCTGCAGCCCCGGGCCGAGGAAAGCGGCCCCGTGCGTTCCCCGCGCTCGGCTCCGCGATGGCTGAGCCCGAAGCGGAGCCCCGAGCAGTGCTGACAGCGCAGCAAGGAACGGCTGGGAGGCTGGGCAGGAGCTGGGACCGTGGGGAGATGACTCTGTGGCCGGGAGAGAGGAAACGCCAAGGGCCTGACCTCACCGGGAGCCTCCCAGCCCTTCCCTGGCAGCGCTCAGGCCAAGCCTGGCACAGTCACTGCCTGATGGGGTCCCGTGGGTGGTTATTGCTCTGCTGCCCAGGTGTCACTTAGGTCATCAGGATAAAGCCTTTCCTCCCTGCACACTGCTCACTGCCGTTTCTCCTCTCGTCCGAAGCACTGCGGCACATCCTCCTGTGCTGTCCCTCGCTCTCCTGCCCCAACCTGCCTGCTCAGAGCCACCACGGCCCTCAGAGGAGCCCCCTGGCTCTGTGCTGACCTGGTGTGTGCTGCTGTCTTGCCTCAGAGGAGACTTTTGAGGCCTCTCTATTTCCCCCAGAGAGAAACAACCTGGCCGGGGTGCGGCACATCCTGCTGGTGCTGTCGGGGAAGGGCGGCGTTGGGAAGAGCACCATCTGCACCCAGCTGGCTCTGGCCCTCAGGCACTCTGGCAAGAAGGTCAGTGAGGGGCTCTGAGGTGCCCAGCTCCATCTTCCTCTTCCTCACCTCCAGCTGGGCTGGGATTTGCTCATCCTTTATGTGTGTGTGCCCTGTGTGGCTTCTCCGTGTGAAGACTCTGCTGCTGCTGGTTCCAGTGACTCTTTCTCTCTGTGCCTGCTTGAGGCAGGGCAAGGAGCTGCAGCTGGTTTCCCTTTCAGCCAAGAGATTAAAATCCTCCAGGATTTGTTGTTGCTTTGGAAATGAGCACTTAGGCCCTGGCTGCTTTGTGGTGCAACACAGCTCCCATGCTGGGGTGAAGTGGGTGAGCTAGAGGGTGAAGAGGGCACAGTGTGGGTATGAATGGGGCTGAATTCCTGTGCCACTGGGATTTTGGCCTGGTTTGGGCTGGAAGGCACCTTCCAAGCTCACCCAGTGCAAGCCCTGCAGCCAGCAGGGACAGCTGCAGCCACAGCAGGCTGCTCCCAGCCCCAACCAACCTGCCCTGCACTGCTGCCAGCCATGGGGCAGCTCCCAGCTCTCTGGGCAGCCTGGCACAGGCTCTCCCCACCCTCAGCACCAAACCTTTCTCCCTTCTCTCCACTCTCAGTCTCCCTCTTGCAGTTCCAACCATCCCCCCTTGGCCTGCCCCAACAGGCCCTGCTCAGCAGTCTGTCCCCAGCTCTCTTCTGGCCTTTTGAAGCCCTGCAAGGCCACCAGGAGGTCTCCCTGGAGCCTTCTCCTCTCCAGGCTGCACAACCCCAACCTTCCCAGCCTGGCCTCCCAGCAGAGGGCTTCCAGCCTCCCAGCACTGCTGTGGCCTCCTCTGGCCCTGCTCCAGCAGCTCCCTGGCTGTGCTGAGGGCTCCAGAGCTGCCCCAGCCCTGCAGGGGAGGTCTCAGCAGAGCACAGCAGAGGGGCAGAATCCCCTCCCTGCCCCTGCTGCCCACACTGCTGGGGAGCAGCCCAGGCCAGGCTGGGGCTGTCCCAGTCTTTTCTGTAGGGCCTTTAAGCACTGAAAAGCTCCAAGAAGCTCTCCCCTGAGTTAATAAAAGAAAGATCTCCCTGGAGGTAGCCTGGAGGTGCTCTTTGTTGGGCAGGAGGCCCAGGGGGGTGTCAGAGTTGGAAGCAGTTCTTTGTGTTTCTCATCTGGCTGCTGAAGTGCTGGGAGCAGCTGGAAGCCCAAGCCAGGGAAGGTTCCCAGCTGGGTGCTGCTGCTGTGCTCACTGCATCTGAAGGGCTCTGGCTCTTGGCCCACAGGTGGGGATCCTGGACGTGGACCTGTGTGGGCCCAGCATCCCCCACATGCTGGGGGTGCAGGACAGGGATGTGCACCAGTGTGACAGTGGCTGGGTCCCTGTCTTTGTGGACCAGGACAGGAGCATCTCCCTCATGTCCATTGGCTTCCTGCTGGAGAGGCCAGATGATGCTGTGGTGTGGAGAGGACCCAAGAAAAATGGTAAGCTTGGCTTCTGCCCTGGGCCCCTTCCACCTGCTGGGAGCCCTCCCAGGAGTGGAGCTGGCTCCTGCCTGGGCCCAGCCTCTCCCAGTGGGAGCAACCTGCTGGGAGCCCTCCCAGGAGTGCAGCTGGCTCCTGCCTGGGCCCAGCCTCTCCCAGTGCGAGCAACCTGCTGGGAGCCCTCCCAGGAGTGCAGCTGGCTCCTGCCTGGGCCCAGCCTCTCCCAGTGCGAGCAACCTGCTGGGAGCCCTCCCAGGAGTGCAGCTGGCTCCTGCCTGGGCCCAGCCTCTCCCAGTGGGAGCAACCTGCTGGGAGCCCTCCCAGGAGTGCAGCTGGCTCCTGCCTGGGCCCAGCCTCTCCCAGTGGGAGCAACCTGCTGGGAGCCCTCCCAGGAGTGGAGCTGGCTCCTGCCTGGGCCCAGCCTCTCCCAGTGGGAGCAACCTGCTGGGAGCCCTCCCAGGAGTGCAGCTGGCTCCTGCCTGGGCCCAGCCTCTCCCAGTGGGAGCAACCTGCTGGGAGCCCTCCCAGGAGTGCAGCTGGCTCCTGCCTGGGCCCAGCCTCTCCCAGTGCGAGCAACCTGCTGGGAGCCCTCCCAGGAGTGCAGCTGGCTCCTGCCTGGGCCCAGCCTCTCCCAGTGGGAGCAACCTGCTGGGAGCCCTCCCAGGAGTGGAGCTGGCTCCTGCCTGGGCCCAGCCTCTCCCAGTGGGAGCAACCTGCTGGGAGCCCTCCCAGGAGTGGAGCTGGCTCCTGCCTGGGCCCAGCCTCTCCCAGTGGGAGCAACCTGCTGGGAGCCCTCCCAGGAGTGGAGCTGGCTCCTGCCTGGGCCCAGCCTCTCCCAGTGGGAGCAACCTGCTGGGAGCCCTCCCAGGAGTGCAGCTGGCTCCTGCCTGGGCCCAGCCTCTCCCAGTGGGAGGAGCCTGCTGGGAGCCCTCCCAGGAGTGGAGCTGGCTCCTGCCTGGGCCCAGGCTCTCCCAGTGTGAGGAGCCTGCTGGGAGCCCTCCCAGGAGTGGAGCTGGCTCCTGCCTGGGCTCAGGCTCTCCCAGTGTGAGGAGCCTGCTGGGAGCCCTCCCAGGAGTGGAGCTGGCTCCTGCCTGGGCCCAGGCTCTTCTGGGCAGGTCATTCCTTGGAGGAAGAAGGCTGCTGGTGTGCAGGAGTGGGCTCAGGTCCCTTGGCTGGGGGGGAGCACAGCACATGTGGTGCTGACAGATAGCTCTGGGCCCTCGTCACCCAAGGTGGCACCAGCCCCCTGCCCCACAGCTCTCCCCACCTGCTGAGGCATGCTGTGGGGGGTTTTTCCCCTGCCCTTTCTCTTCCTGTAGCTCTGATCAAGCAGTTTGTTGCTGATGTGGCCTGGGGGGACCTGGACTTCCTGCTGGTGGACACCCCCCCGGGCACGTCGGATGAGCACATCTCCTCTGTGGAGGCCTTGAGGCCCTACAGGCCGCTTGGAGCGCTCCTGGTCACAACCCCCCAGGTAGGGCAGCTGCCTGGGGCTCAGCTGGAGCTCCTGGGCAGGCTTCTGCCTCCAGGCACGGCTCAGTGGGTGGCATTCTGGACCCCAGGTGGGTGTTTGTGCCTGCCCACGGCTCCTGGCTCTATAGAGGTCTGCCTGTCCTCTGCAGCCCCCCAGCTGGGCTCCCCCAACCTCTGCTGGTGTCTGCTGCAGGCTGTGTCCGTGGGAGATGTGAGGAGGGAGCTGACCTTCTGCAGGAAGACAGGGCTGGAGGTGCTGGGCATCGTGGAGAACATGAGCGGCTTCGTGTGCCCGCACTGCGCGGTGAGGGGCTGGGGGCTGCTGGGCTGGGGGGGGCTGCTGGGCTGGGGGCTGCAGGATGTGTGCCTGGGATGGCAGGGCAGTGGTGCTGGGCAGATGGGAAGCTGCTGGGTGCCAGCTGCTGTCCTGCAGGGCTGGAGGGAGGGCAGGGGCAGCGCCCTGGGGCTGGAGGCTGGATGGGAGCTGCCCTGTGCAGCAGGGCTGCCTGGGTTGGGACTCGACAGCTTTTGCTCTTCCTCCCTCAGGAGTGCACCAACATCTTTTCCAAGGGGGGAGGTGAGGAGCTGGCCAGGCATGCAGGAGTCCCCTTCCTGGGTGAGTTGGCTGCTGAGCAGAGCTCTCTGTGCTTGGAGCTGGGGTGCAGAGCTGCAGCAGCACAGGGCAGCTGGGCTGGGCTCTGCTCCCCATGAGCCTCTGGCAGCTGCTCAGAGGGCAGCTGTGGCTCTTGCTTCGTTTCTCTGCCATCCAAAACTGCTCAGGGGGCATCTGGCCCTGCTGGGGCAGAGGTGGTGGTAAGCAGCAGCCTGCTGATGTGGGGCTGACAGAGCAAGCAGGCCTGGAGCCTGCAGGAGAGCTACCCTGAAATGCCTCCCTGAGAAGCTGGGGGGTGAGGGCTGCCCCCTGCCCTCCAGACAGGGCTGGGCTCAGGGGCAGAGTCTCTCCTGAAGCCCTGTGGTGAGGTCTTGGGCCCAGAGGAAGCAGTTGCAGGCAATGGGTAGCTCCTGGAGAGCTCAGTGAGGGCAGGGGGGTGCTCCCACTTCTCCTGGGGGTGCCTGGCAGGGTGTCTCTTTGCACTGACCACTCCATCTCCCCATTTCTCCTTGTTCCACAGGCTGTGTTCCCCTGGACCCCCAACTCAGCCAGAGCTTGGAAGAAGGCAGAGACTTCATCCAAGAGTTTCCCAAGAGCTCTGCCTTCTCTGCCTTGGCTCACATTGCTCAGCAGGTCTTGGGCAGGGCATCACAGCAGCGCTCCTGAGGAGGCTGTGGAGCTGGCCCTGCCCACCTGAGCCCACTCCAGCAAGGGAAGGGGACTCCAGGAGCTGTTTAACTACAACACAATCACAGTGAGGGCTGCTGGAGGGTGAGGGAAGCACAGCATCGGTGCTGCTCACGGTGACCCAAGAAGGGAAGGGCTGCTCCACCTCCCTGCACCTGCAGGGCTCCTGTGTGGGTGCTGCTGCCTGCACAGCCTCTGCCTTCCCAGCATGGTGCTGCTCAGCCCAGTGCAGCTGCTCTGCACCTTCCTCCCCAGCCAGCTCTTGTGGGGCTGTTGGATGGTCCCCAGGCTGTGTCCACGGCGTCACAGCCCCTGCAGTGCTCCTGGAGGTCACCTGGAAGGTGGCTTCCTGTGCTGCTGCCTTCTCCTGCCACATCCTTTGGGTCAGGGCTGGGCTGGTGCCTGCCTCAGCAGCTGGTGCTGCCCTGCTGGGGAGCCAGGGCAGGCCAGCTGGCTGTGACAGCTCAGTCACTGCTGCTGCTGGGCTGGTGAGGAGGCAGGGTGTGTGCTTCCCAGCAGCCAAAGCCTCTCTGGGCTGCTGGGGATTAGCACTCAGGAATGTTTGGAGGTTTCAGGCAGTAAACACTTCCAATCCAGGTCTGTGGGTTCTGCTGTTCTGTGGCTTCATGCCTCCTCTGAGGAGCTCTGAGCCTTGGCCCTTCCCTGGGTGTTTCCTGCTTCTCCTTGCTGGGTCCAGCCAAGGCTTCCTTCCTTCCACAGCAGCTTCCAGCTCCAGCCAGGCCCTTGCTGAAGGCTGGTCCCAGCCCCTGCCAGCTGCTTTGCCACTGCTGCTCTCCACAGCCCTGCCACACCTTGGGCTCCTCTCTGTCCCCAGGTGGTTCTTGCCTGCTTGCTCCAAGTGTCCCATTCCCAGGGCTCCTCTTTCCCAGAAGCTGCTGCTCCTGTGGGCCCTGCCCTCCCCCTGCAGGGAGGGATTCAGCTGGGGAAGCAGGAGGGGGTGGTGTCTCCTTGCATCTTATCTCCCTCCCTTCTGGACTCTGAGCCCCTCCTGCCCCTCCTTCATGCTCAGGGCTCACCCTCACAGGGCTCTTTTGGGGAGGGGAGGGTGCAGGGCCGGAGGGGAAACTCAAATTCCTGGTAACCAAAGTGGATTAGAGCTGGGGCAGAGCAGGAGGAGCATCTGTCCCTGCTCCTGCTGCACCCACAGCACAGACACCAAGAGGCTTCCCCCTCCCTCCCCCCTCCCAGTGCAGCTTTCCTGACCTTTGGTCACTCCTCTGGGAGCTGGAGAGCTGGACAGAGGTGCTGGAGCCTGAGCAGGCTGCTGGGACAGCTGAGGAACCTCTCCCTCCCTGGGCACACACCACCCAGCAGGGCTTGCAGACAACCCTCTGCCTGCTGCAGGCCTTGAGGGGCTCTGCCTGGTGTCCCCCCACCCCCCCAGCCTGTGCCTTGGAACAGAGATAACTGCCAGGAGGGGTTGCAAGAGCTCCAAAGGTTTATTTGTCTGCTGCCATTTATCAGTGACCTGGGAGCAGCTTTCTGCTCCCTGCTGGCACCTGCTAGTGCAAGAAGCCAGCACAGCAACTCAGCTGCTGCCTTCCCTAGCCCTACCCAGGGGGCTTTGAGGACTTCCTGGGTGCTCTGTGGCAGGAAGATGCTTTGGCTTTGTCCTGCTGCTCAGTCCTGGGCCCCAGCAGGGATGTCCCAGCAGGCTGGGGTGCAGCTTGTGCTCATCCTCTGGCTTCACCTGCAGAACTCTGCCCAGTGCTGGGCTCCCCAGCTCAGGAAGGACAAAGAACTGCTGGGGAGAGTCCAGCACAGGGACACTGAGCTGCTGAGGGCACTGCAGCAGCTCTGAGCAGAGGCTGAGGGAGCTGGGGCTGGGCAGCCTGCAGAAGAGGAGGCTGAGGGGGGTCTTGTGGCTGCTTGCAGATATCTGAGGGGTGGGTGGCAGGAGGCTGGGGCCAGGCTCTTCTCAGTGGTGCCCAGGGACAGGACAAGAGGCACTGAGCACAAACCTGACCAGATGGAAGCTCCATCTAAACATGAGGAGGAACTTCTGCCCTGTGAGGGTGGCAGAGGCCTGGAGCAGGCTGCCCAGAGAGGCTGTGGAGTCTCCTTGTGTGGAGAGCTTCCAACCCCCCCTGGCTGTGTTCCTGTGTGCCCTGCCCTAGGTGAATCTTCCTTGGCAGGGGGGGGTTGGACTCCTTGGTTCTTCAGAGGTCCCTTCCAACCCCCTCCCAGTGCTGGGATCCTGGAGGCTGAAGAGCTGCCGCTGCTCCTGCTGGGATCCTGGAGCAGCCACGCAGCTCCTGGGGCAGCTCTTGAGACGTCTGAGGGCTAAACCGTCGCGGTTGGAGGCGTGGGGAGCCGGTGCCCACCGGCACCGTCCAGGCACACCTCCCCTTGGCTGCAGCACCACCCCGGCTGGGCAGCTGCAGGCGGCGGCAAACTGGAGCTGAACTGGGGCGGCCGCAGAGCCGCCGCCGCCCTGGGGGCACCCAGGGCCAGGGAGGTGGCAGGGGAAGGGTCCACAGCAGGGAAAGGAAACGTTCCCCAGGCAGGGAGAAGAGCTCCTCAGCAGTGGGCAAAGCTGTCCTCGGCGGTGTCCCGCAGGTCCAGGCCCGCCAGGGCCGGGGGGTGGCGGCAGGTGAGGTTGTTGTAGGTGTAGACGGGCGGGTGGCCGTCGTCCCCCTCGGCCACCGACTGCACGAAGCGGGGCACCGCCGCCGCGTGCCGCAGGGCGAACGCCCGCAGGCCCTGCAGCGAGCAGTTGCAGTGCCAGTTGTTGCCCCCCAGCCACAGCTGCTCCAGGGCGAAGGAGGAGGGGCGGAGGAAGCCCACCGAGAAGGTCTCCAGGGAGTTATTGCTGAGGCTGAGGTAGCGCAGGTTGGCCAGGGGGGAGATGGCTTCGCTGTCCAGCGCCTGCAGCCGGTTGTGGGAGAGGTCGAGCCAGAAGAGCCTCTGGAGCGGCCTGAAGGCGTCGCGGGAGACCTCGAGGAGCTGGTTGGAGGAGAGGAAGAGGTACTCCAGGTTGCTGAGCCCCTGGAAGAGCTGCGGGGCCAGGCGGCTGAGCCGGTTGTGCTTGAGGTCCAGCTCCAGCAGCTCGCGCAGGTCGCCGAAGCTCTGCTCCTCGATGGCGGCGATGGAGTTGTGCTGCAGGAAGAGGCGCCGCAGCCCCCGCAGCCCCGAGAACGTCTTGGCCCTCACCCTGCCCAGGCAGCTGCGCTCCAGGTGGAGGCTGTGCAGCTTGGTGACCCCCTTGAAGACGTGGTCGGGGAGGGCCTCGATGCAGTTGGCGGAGAGGTGCATGACGGCCACGTTGTGCAGCCCCAGGAAGGCGCCGGCCCTGACGTCCTGCAGCTGGTTGTGGTTGAGGCTGAGCACCTCCAGCTGGCCCAGCCCCTCGAAGGTCCTTTCGGCCAGGCTCTGGATCCTGTTGTGCCCCAGCTGCAGCTCCTCCAGGAACTGGAGGTCCCTGAAGGTCCTGGGCCGGAGGCCGGCGATGGAGTTGGCGGAGAGGCGCAGGACGTGCAGGCTGAGGAGGCCCAGGAAGGTGTCCTCGAAGAGGGAGACCAGCCTGTTGTGGGAGAGGTCCAGCCAGCGCAGGGCCTTCATGCCCATGAAGGCGCGGGGGGCGATGGCGGTGATCTGGTTGTGGTTCAGGTAGAGCTTCTGCAGCTTCTGCAGCTTGACGAAGACGTTGAGCTTGATGCCCTTCAGCGCGTTGCCGCTCAGGTCCAGCTCCTTCAGCTCGGTGAGGCTGCAGAAGAGCTGGTGCTGCAGGTAGGGCAGCTTGTTCCCCGCCAGGATCAGCTCCCTCAGGTTGGGCAGGTCGTGGAAGACCTTGTCGGGCAGGACCACCAGGGAGTTCCAGCCCAGGTTGAGGTACCAGAGGTTGGAGAGGCCGGCGAAGAGCCCTTCCTCCACCTTGCTGAAGTGGTTGTTGTTGAGGCTGAGGGAGACCAGGTTCTGGGTGTGCAGGAAGGTGTGGGGGGCCAGGTGCTTGAGGCGGTTGCGCTCCAGGTGGAGGTGGAAGAGGCTGCGGAGCCCGTGGAAGGCGTGCTGCTCCACCCCGGCCAGCTGGCAGCCCTGCAGGTCCAGGAAGTCCAGCCCCGAGAGGTTCCTGAAGGCGGCGGCCGGCAGCAGGGTGAAGTTGTTGCCGTCCAGCCACAAGGCTTTGGCGTTGGGCGGCAGGTCCGCGGGCAGCCGCGACAGGTTGCGGCCGCTGCAGAAGACGTTGAGCTCCTCGCTGTCCTCGTCCAGGCTGCAGGCGCAGGCGCCGGGGCAGCGAGGGGGCTCTGCCTCCCCCTGCTCCTTCGGCGCCTCCCCGCCAGGGGCTTGGGAGGCGGCGGCTAGCAGCAGGGCCAGGGCGAGCAGGAGGGCGATGCCCGCTGCGGGGTGTAGAGGAAAGAGGGGAGGTGGTCAGTGGGGGCGGGGGGAGGGGGGGAGACCCTTCTGGGCCCCCCCTGCCTGGGTGCCTGCACCGCTGGGAGGGGGGTGGGGAGGAGGGGTCGATCCAGCGTGCTGCAGGCAAGCTGTGGGAGGTGTTAGGAGCTGGATCTGCCCCGGGGAGAGGGGGTGGGATTTGGGATCGCCCCTAACTCCTGCCGCAGCTCAGACACCCACCCCCACCCCCCCAAATTCATCATCTCTGGCGGCAGCTTCCACGGGGGAAGCTCCCAAGCCCCTCTCTTCCTTCCTCCCCAGCCACCCCCCAGGAAGCCGCTCTTGAGCGAGGGGGTCTTGCTGCCACAGCCCCTGCAGCCCCCCAGCTAGCTCCGGTGCCTCCCCCGGGGGACCTCCCCGGAACGTCTTGCGAGCGGAGGAAGGGGCAGCAAAGCACAGCGCTGAGCCCAGCGGAGGTTTGGCGTCTCCTCCGTGCCCGTGTCCATCGTCTCCCTGCAGGGCCGGGGCAGCAGGCAGGGTCCCCAGGCTTACCTTTGCCTGTGCTCATGGTGGCAGGCAGGGCCGAGCTCCCTCTGGGCTCTCCGGGCCCCGCCGACTGCGCAGGGATGGAGCAACCACCTTGCCGCCTGGCCGGCCGCCCGCCCGCCCTTAACCCCAGCGCTGCTGGCAGGGGACGCAGCCTGGCCCCCAGGCTGGGCTCCTGCCTTCCCCCGCCTGCCCTGGCCCTGCCTTCGCCGCAGCCTGGGCGGGGTAGACGCCCGGGACAGGCTGCGCTGGGCACGGTGCCCTCCGGCGGGGTGGTCCTGCCCTGGGCTTTGTGTGAGCAGTGAGCAGGGAGGGAGGGAAGGAAGGAGGGAGGGAGGGAGCAGCCTCCTGGTACAGCTCTGCCCTGGCTTCAGAGAGGTCCTGAGGAGCGGCTCTGACCCTTCCCTAGGTGTCCTCATCCTGCACTGGGACACGACCCCCACCCCCCCAAAAAAAAAAACCCCGCAGGCTTGTGGCACCTCCATGGCACAGAGAGGTAGGGGTGGGGGTGGGAGGGGGGAGGCTGAGCCAGGGGCTGTGGCGAGGGGAACGGGAAATGGGGACCAAGCTCTCCTCAAGGTGGCCCTGGAAGCCTCGGGGCTGAACTTGCAGCCCTCTCCCGTGGGGGTCTCCGACTTGGAGGGGGGTTGGGGGTGGTGCTGGGAGCACTACAGGCTGCTCGGCTCTGTGCTTTCGAGCCCCAGCAGAGAGCCGAGCCCGGCTCCCACCAGCGAGGCGACAGCAGTGGAGGTCCTCCGGCGCTTGGCTCCTCCGCCAGCCCCCCCTGGAGGGTGGGATGGTGGTGCCTGATGCTGCAGGGCTGCTGGATCATCAGCCTCTCCGCCTGGCAGCTCATCAGAACCACCCCAGGGGAGGCTGGTGACCTCACTCTGTGCACCAGGTCGTTTCCCTGCCCCTCTCCAACGTGGCTTCTGCAGAACCTTTTCCCGATTTCTAGGAAAGGAAAAAAAAAAAGGGGGGGGGGGGGAAGAAAACAATAAATAAACCTCACTGCTGGCCCAGGGACAGCAGGAGCCTGGGGGGGGCAGCAGCTGCTGGCTCAACAAAGCCATGGCCAACCCCTCATGGTGGTGTCCTGGTGGCCCTGTTCCTCCTTGAAGCTGCACTAACCCTTCCTGATGCTGTCAGGGCTGGAAGGGAGCTCAAGGCTCAGCCAGCTCCAACCCCCTGCCATGGCCAGGGACACCTCACACTGCAGCAGGTTGCTCACAGCCACCTCCAGCCTGGCTGCAAACACCTCCAGGCAGGAGGCTTCCACCACCTCCCTGGGCAGCCTGTGCCAGGCTCTCGCCACCCTCCTGGCCAACAACTTCTTCCTCACAGCCAATCTCCATCTCCCCACTTCTAGTTCTGCTCCATCCCCCTCAGTCCTATCCCTCCCTGACACCCTCCAAAGTCCCTCCCCAGCTTTCCTGGAGCCCCCTGCAGATCCTGGAAGGCCACAATGAGGTCTGCTGGGAGCCTTCTCCTCTCCAGCCTGCACAACCCCAACTCCCTCAGGTTGTCCTCACAGCAGAGCAGCTCCAGCCCTCTGCTCCTCCTCCTAGCCCTGCTCTGGACACCTTCCAGCCCCTCCAGATCCTTCCTGGCACAGAAGCTGCAGATGTCCTGGTAGCCCTTTCCTTCCTCTTAGCTGCACCAGCCCTTCCTGATGATATCTTGGTAGCTCTGTTCCTCCTCCAGGCTGCACCAGGACAGGGCTGGCACCCTCCACACCTCCAGGGCTGAGCCTCTCCTGCTGCTGCTGAAGCTCTTCCCAGCATTGCTTCCCCACGTGCTGGACCCTGAGGTGGAGCAAGGATGTTCAGCAGCAGCAGCAGCCTCAAGCCATGGACACCTCTAGCATGTTCTCTCTTCCTCCATCCCCTTGGCATCTCCAGAGGCCTTCTGTCAGCTCTTCACCACCTAACCTGGGCACCTTTAAGCCAACCTTCGCAGTGGCCAAGGTGGGACCATGGCCAGGGGAGGAGGGGGTAGAGGCAGCCCAACTTTCCCACAAGCACAGCTTTCTCCCTGGCTTTTCTGGCCCTGGGTGGCCCTCTCCTCCCCCTCTATTTTTATCCTCTCTTCTGGGAAGTTCTGGGTCAGGAGCTGGATCTGCAGGACACATATTGACACAAGGCCGAATCAATCTGCAGGCGAAAAGAGCTGAACCAGCAGGGCCTGGCCAGCCAAACCCCAGCCCTGCTGCTGGGGAAGCCTCAGCCAGCCCCCACCTGCAGCTGGCAGCAGCCCTGGCAGGGTCACCAGCACAGGACCCTCCTTGCATCCAGCAGACCTGGCAGGGTCACCAGCACAGGACCCTCCTTGGCTCCAGCAGGCCTGGCAGGGTCACCAGCACAGGACCCTCCTTGGCTCCAGCAGACCTGGCAGGGTCACCAGCACAGGACCCTCCTTGGCTCCAGCAGACCTGGCAGGGTCACCAGCACAGGACCCTCCTTGGCTCCAGCAGGCCTGGCAGGGTCACCAGCACAGGACCCTCCTTGGCTCCAGCAGACCTGGCAGGGTCACCAGCACAGGACCCTCCTTGGCTCCAGCAGGCCTGGCAGGGTCACCAGCACAGGACCCTCCTTGGCTCCAGCAGACCTGGCAGGGTCACCAGCACAGGACCCTCCTTGGCTCCAGCAGGCCTGGCAGGGTCACCAGCACAGGACCCTCCCTGGCTCCAGCAGACCTGGCAGGGTCACCAGCACAGGACCCTCCCTGGCTCCAGCAGACCTGGCAGGGTCACCAGCACAGGACCCTCCTTGGCTCCAGCAGGCCTGGCAGGGTCACCAGCACAGGACCCTCCCTGGCTCCAGCAGACCTGGCAGGGTCACCAGCACAGGACCCTCCCTGGCTCCAGCAGACCTGGCAGGGTCACCAGCACAGGACCCTCCCTGGCTCCAGCAGACCTGGCAGGGTCACCAGCACAGGACCCTCCTTGGCTCCAGCAGGCCTGGCAGGGTCACCAGCACAGGACCCTCCCTGGCTCCAGCAGACCTGGCAGGGTCACCAGCACAGGACCCTCCCTGGCTCCAGCAGACCTGGCAGGGTCACCAGCACAGGACCCTCCTTGGCTCCAGCAGGCCTGGCAGGGTCACCAGCACAGGACCCTCCCTGGCTCCAGCAGGCCTGGCAGGGTCACCAGCACAGGACCCTCCTTGGCTCCAGCAGGCCTGGCAGGGTCACCAGCACAGGACCCTCCTTGGCTCCAGCAGGCCTGGCAGGGTCACCAGCACAGGACCCTCCCTGGCTCCAGCAGGCCTGGCAGGGTCACCAGCACAGGACCCTCCTTGGCTCCAGCAGACCTGGCAGGGTCACCAGCACAGGACCCTCCTTGGCTCCAGCAGACCTGGCAGGGTCACCAGCACAGGACCCTCCTTGGCTCCAGCAGGCCTGGCAGGGTCACCACCATGGTTTGTCCCTGCCTCCTGCAGCCTTCTTTGAGGGCAGATCTCACCTGGGTGGAGGACCAAAGAGGGGGCAAGAAGCCAAATCCTTTCCCAGCATGGCTGCAGGGCAGGGCAGCAGCAAGCCTGGGTCTACATCTCCACCTCTGAACCTGCTTGAAGGCCTCTCCTCCAGACACATCCCATGGGGCAAGCTCAGCACTGCTGCTTAGAGCCTCACAGCTGCTCAGTGCACTGCAGCACTGCAGCCACCCTGGGGCCAGCAGTTTGGGGGCTGTGCTGCTCAGCAGTTGTGTCCCTGCTAGAGACAGCAGGATGCAGGCAGCAGCAGCAGTGTGCAGAGGGCACCAGGCTGAGTGCTGCTGTCCATCCCCCAGAGGGGCCTGGGCAGGCTGCAGAGGTGGTGCCCAGGGCAAGCTCCTGAGGCTCAAGCAGAGCAAGGGCAGGTCCTGCACCTCCTCACTGTCAGCACAGGCTGGGGGAGGAGGGCAGAGAAAGCAGCCCTGAGGAGAAGGCCTTGGGGGTGCTGGTGGGGAGAAGCTGGCCAGGGGCAGGCAGGGTGAGATGCAGCACAGGAGGCCAAGGGCAGCCTGGGCTGCACCCAGAGCAGCATTGCCAGAGAGCCAGAGAGGAGATCCTGGCACTGTGCTCTGCTCTGGGCAGACCTCCCCTGCAGGGCTGTGTGCAGGGCTGGAGCCCTCAGCACAGGGAGGACCTGGAGCTGAGGGAGAGGCTCCAGAGGAGGCCAGGAGAATGCTCAGGGGCTTGGAGCAGCTCTGCTGTGGGGACAGGCTGAGGGGGCTGGGGGGGTTCAGCCTGGAGAGGAGAAGGCTCCAGGGAGAGCTCAGAGCAGCCTGGCAGGACCTGAAGGGAGCTACAGGAAGGCTGCAGAGGGACTGTTGCAAAGGCCTGCTGGGACAGCCCCAGGGGCAATGGTTTGAGATGAGAGCAGAGCAGATGGAGATTGGATGTGAGGAACAAGTTGTGCAGCAGGAGGCTGCTGGAGCACTGCAGCAGGCTGCCCAGGGAGGGGGCTGAGGCTCCAGCCCTGGAGAGATTCCAGGTGAGGCTGGAGAGGGCTGTGGGCAGCCTGAGCTGGTTGGGGATGTCCCTGCTGAGGGCAGGGGCTTGGGCTGGGTGAGCTCTGGAGCTCCCTTCCAGCTCAACCCATTCTCTATCCTCTTCCCACCAGAGCCCCAGGCAGTGTGGCCCTCCCCAGCTGACCCTCCCCCATCCCAGCTCTGCTAGCTCATCCCCTTGGCTGGGACTCACTTGGCTGCCCTGGGGAGGGCTGCAATGGTGCTGGAGGGAAGGCAGCAGCAGCACAAAAAGCCTCTTCTGAGCTCTGAGGAGCCACCAGCTGGGCCAGCTGCCCTCCCATGCCTGCAGGGCCCTCCCCAGGAGCTGCCCTGCTCCCATCCTGCCCCTGGCTCCCTGCTCCTGCCCCAGCTCTGTGAGCTGCCCAGGACAGGGAGGGTGCTGTGCCAGGGCTGCTGGACATGGGGAGGGTCCTGTGCTGGTGGCCCTGCTGGATGTGCTGGATCCAGGGAGGTTGGCTGGACATGAGGAGCTCCCTGGTCCATTCCCTCCGTCTGGGGTGGGTGTCCCAGGCCAGCACTGACCCATTCTGAGCCCCTGGGGGCAGGGCTGGGGCAGGAGGGGGCAGGAGGGGGCAGCAGGGGGCAGGAGGGGGCAGGAGGGGGCAGTAGGGGGGCAGCAGGGGGCAGGAGGGGACAGGGCTGTGGCAGCAGGGGGCAGGAGGGGGCAGGAGGGGACAGGGCTGTGGCAGCAGGGGGCAGGAGGGGGCAGGAGGGGACAGGGCTGTGGCAGCAGGGGGCAGGAGGGGGCAGGAGGGGACAGGGCTGTGGCAGCAGGGGGCAGCAGGGGGCAGGAGGGGACAGGGCTGTGGCAGCAGGGGGCAGGAGGGGGCAGGAGGGGACAGGGCTGTGGCAGCAGGGGGCAGCAGGGGGACAGGGCTGTGGCAGCAGGGGGGCAGGAGGGGACAGGGCTGTGGCAGCAGGGGGCAGGAGGGGGCAGGAGGGGACAGGGCTGTGGCAGCAGGGGGCAGGAGGGGGCAGGATGGGACAGGGCTGTGGCAGCAGGGGGCAGGAGGGGGCAGGAGGGGACAGGGCTGTGGCAGCAGGGGGCAGGAGGGGGCAGGATGGGACAGGGCTGTGGCGGCAGGGGGCAGGAGGGGGCAGCAGGGGGACAGGGCTGTGGCAGCAGGGGGCAGGAGGGGACAGGGCTGTGGCAGGAGGGGGCAGGAGGGGACAGGGCTGTGGCAGCAGGGGGGCAGCAGGGGGCAGGAGGGGACAGGGCTGTGGCAGCAGGGGGCAGGAGGGGGCAGGAGGGGACAGGGCTGTGGCAGCAGGGGGCAGGAGGGGGCAGGATGGGACAGGGCTGTGGCGGCAGGGGGCAGGATGGGACAGGGCTGTGGCGGCAGGGGGCAGGAGGGGGCAGGAGGGGACAGGGCTGTGGCAGCAGGGGGGCAGGAGGGGGCAGGAGGGGACAGGGCTGTGGCAGCAGGGGGCAGGAGGGGGCAGCAGGGGGACAGGGCTGTGGCAGCAGGGGGCAGGAGGGGGCAGGGCTGTGGCAGCAGGGGGCAGGAGGGGGCAGCAGGGGGACAGGGCTGTGGCAGCAGGGGGGCAGCAGGGGGCAGGAGGGGACAGGGCTGTGGCAGCAGGGGGCAGGAGGGGGCAGGAGGGGACAGGGCTGTGGCAGCAGGGGGGCAGGAGGGGGCAGGAGGGGACAGGGCTGTGGCAGCAGGGGGCAGGAGGGGACAGGGCTGTGGCAGCAGGGGGCAGGAGGGGGCAGGAGGGGACAGGGCTGTGGCAGCAGGGGGCAGGAGGGGGCAGGAGGGGACAGGGCTGTGGCAGCAGGGGGCAGCAGGGGACAGAAGGGGGCAGGGCTGTGGCAGCAGGGGGGCAGGAGGGGACAGGGCTGTGGCAGCAGGGGGCAGGAGGGGACAGGGCTGTGGCAGCAGGGGGGCAGGAGGGGACAGGGCTGTGGCAGCAGGGGGCAGGAGGGGACAGGGCTGTGGCAGCAGGGGGGCAGGAGGGGACAGGGCTGTGGCAGCAGCGCTGTTGTCACAGCTCAGGAGGTATTTTTAGCAGCTCTTGCCAAGCCTGGTCCCTGTCTGGAGGAGAACTTCTCCCATTGCCAAGGCAACCAGCGCTGCTGCTCCCCATCCTGGGCCCCAGTGTGCCAACCCTGCTGCTGCTGCTGCCGCCCCACGGACCCGGGGGGGTGGCACCGGCAGCCCAGCGCTGTGCTGCCCCCCTGGGGGCACCTGCAGGGCCCAGGCTGCCTCCTGCCAGGCCTCTCCTGGCGGAGGTGGTCTCTGCCTGGGGCTCAGTGCCCCTCTGCCCGTGCCTGCCTGCTGAGCTGCTGGGGTTCTCACTCACACATTCCCACCGGCTGCAGCTGGGGGCCTGCCAGTGCTGGCCCAAGGGCTGGGCAGCTGCTGCTGAAGGGCTGCAGGCTGGGGAGGCCATGAGAGAGGCAGCCAGGGAGGCAGCAGCTCCTGGGGGCGCTCATTGCCGTGGGGGTGGCCGTGTGGAGCTGTGCCACCCCCACTCTGGCCCAGGCTGCTTGGGCTGGGGGGGTGAGGACAGCCCTGAGCCCTGCCTCAACACCCCCAGGACCGCTGCTGGAGGCGTGGGTGGGAGATGCCCCCAGCCCTGAGCTCTGGGGGGGAAAGGAGGAGGCTCCAGGAGCTGAGGCCTGAGCTGCCTGGGTGCAGCAGGAGAGCTGCTGGGGTGGGGGGAGCAGCCTGGTGCCCAGCTGAGGGAGCTGCCAGGAGCTGCGTGGCCCTGACCCTCTGTGCTGCCCCCTGCCTGCCCCAGCCCAGCCCTCCTCAGCCCCACAGGGAAGCAGCTGAAGGTGCTTGGGGGGTGACAAATGGCACATGAGGCAGCAGTGACTTCAGCAGAGCCACCATCTCCTGAGCTGCACCGCAGGCAGAGTGCTGGGCAGGGCAAGGGAGGTGAAGCTGCCCTTGGGCTCTGGCCAGACCCCCCCCCCCATGGAGCATACATCCAGCTGCAGGGGCCCAGCACCTTGCACCTGTCAGAGTGGGTCCAGATGGGACCATGACAATGGGCAGGAGCTTGGGAAAGCCTCTCCTGTGGCTGAAAGAGTTCTGCAGCCTGGGGCAGGACCTTGCAGCCTGTCAGTGTGTCAGGGGGCTTGAAAGAAGCATGGAGAGAGGACTCAGCAGGAGCAGGGGGGATGGGTTTAGACTCACAGACTGCTTTGGCTGGAAGGCACCTTCCAAGCTCACCCAGAGCAAGCCCTGCAGCCAGCAGGGACAGCTGCAGCCACAGCAGGCTGCTCCCAGCCCCAACCAACCTGCCCTGCACTGCTGCCAGCCATGGGGCAGCTCCCAGCTCTCTGGGCAGCCTGGCACAGGCTCTCCCCACCCTCAGCACCAAACCTTTCTCCCTTCTCTCCACTCTCAGTCTCCCTCTTGCAGTTCCAACCATCCCCCCTTGGCCTGCCCCAACAGGCCCTGCTCAGCAGGCTGTCCCCAGCTCTCTTCTGTCCCCTTGAAGCACTGCAAGGCCACCAGGAGGTCTCCCTGGAGCCTTCTCCTCTGCAGGCTGCACAACCCCAACCCTCCCAGCCTGGCCTCCCAGCAGAGGGCTTCCAGCCTCCCAGCACTGCTGTGGCCTCCCCGCAATGTCCCCAGGCACAATGTCCCCAGGCAGAGGCTGGGCAGGAGGTGGGGCGAAGGGAGGCTGGGGCAGGGTCCCGGGGGTGCTGTGGGTGCCGATCCCTGGGGGCTGGGGCAGGGTCCCGGGGGTGCTGTGGGTGCTGATCCCTGGAGGCTGGGGCAGGGTCCCGGGGGTGCTGTGGGTGCCCAGCTCTGGAGGCTGGGGCAGGGTCCCGGGGGTGCTGTGGGTGCCCAGCCCTGGAGGCTGGGGCAGGGTCCCGGGGGTGCTGTGGGTGCCGATCCCTGGGGGCTGGGGCAGGGTCCCGGGGGTGCTGTGGGTGCCCAGCCCTGGGGGCTGGGGCAGGGTCCCGGGGGTGCTGTGGGTGCCCAGCTCTGGAGGCTGGGGCAGGGTCCCGGGGGTGCTGTGGGTGCCCAGCCCTGGAGGCTGGGGCAGGGTCCCGGGGGTGCTGTGGGTGTCGATCCCTGGAGGCTGGGGCAGGGTCCCGGGGGTGCTGTGGGTGCCCAGCCCTGGAGGCTGGGGCAGGGTCCCGGGGGTGCTGTGGGTGCCCAGCTCTGGAGGCTGGGGCAGGGTCCCGGGGGTGCTGTGGGTGCCCAGCCCTGGAGGCTGGGGCAGGGTCCCGGGGGTGCTGTGGGTGCCCAGCTCTGGAGGCTGGGGCAGGGTCCCGGGGGTGCTGTGGGTGCCCAGCTCTGGAGGCTGGGGCAGGGTCCCGGGGGTGCTGTGGGTGCCCAGCCCTGGAGGCTGGGGCAGGGTCCCGGGGGTGCTGTGGGTGCCCAGCTCTGGAGGCTGGGGCAGGGTCCCGGGGGTGCTGTGGGTGCCCAGCTCTGGAGGCTGGGGCAGGGTCCCGGGGATGCTGTGGGTGCCGATCCCTGGGGGCTGGGGCAGGGTCCCGGGGGTGCTGTGGGTGCCGATCCCTGGGGGCTGGGGCAGGGTCCCGGGGGTGCTGTGGGTGCCGATCCCTGGAGGCTGGGGCAGGGTCCCGGGGATGCTGTGGGTGCCCAGCCCTGGAGGCTGGGGCAGGGTCCCGGGGGTGCTGTGGGTGCCGATCCCTGGGGGCTGGGGCAGGGTCCCGGGGGTGCTGTGGGTGCCGATCCCTGGGGGCTGGGGCAGGGTCCCGGGGGTGCTGTGGGTGCCGATCCCTGGAGGCTGGGGCAGGGTCCCGGGGGTGCTGTGGGTGCCGATCCCTGGGGGCTGGGGCAGGGTCCCGGGGGTGCTGTGGGTGCCGATCCCTGGAGGCTGGGGCAGGGTCCCGGGGGTGCTGTGGGTGCCCAGCCCTGAAGGCTGGGGCAGGGTCCCGGGGGTGCTGTGGGTGCCGATCCCTGGGGGCTGGGGCAGGGTCCCGGGGGTGCTGTGGGTGCCCAGCCCTGGAGGCTGGGGCAGGGTGCCGGGGGTGCTGTGGGTGCCGATCCCTGGAGGCTGGGGCAGGGTCCCGGGGGTGCTGTGGGTGCCCAGCCCTGAAGGCTGGGGCAGGGTCCCGGGGGTGCTGTGGGTGCCGATCCCTGGAGGCTGGGGCAGGGTCCCGGGGGTGCTGTGGGTGCCCAGCTCTGGAGGCTGGGGCAGGGTCCCGGGGGTGCTGTGGGTGCCGATCCCTGGGGGCTGGGGCAGGGTCCCGGGGGTGCTGTGGGTGCCGATCCCTGGAGGCTGGGGCAGGGTCCCGGGGGTGCTGTGGGTGCCGATCCCTGGAGGCTGGGGCAGGGTCCCGGGGGTGCTGTGGGTGCCCAGCCCTGGGGCGCTCCCGGCGCCGCGGGACGGGGCTGGAGCGGGGCGCCGCGCGGCCTCCCGCCGCCAGGGGGCGCTGGCTGCACGCAGCTGCTTACCATGGAGGCGGGACCGGGGCCAGCCCCGGGCTGAGCCCCAGCTTCGGCCGCAGCCTGAGGCGGGGGCCGCGGGGGCCGCGGGGGCCAGCTCCGCACCAGGGGCGGGGCGGGGCGGGGCGCAGGGCATCAGGGAGGCTCCGGGGGGTCCGAGCCGCCCCTGCCCCGCCCGGCCTGAGCGGGCAGCCCCGGGCCGGCCGCCCCGGAGCGGCGTGCGGGAGCCGCGGGAGGACGGAGCTGCCCTGTGCCGGCGCTGGGAGCCAGCTGCAGCCCGCGGGTGCGCCGAGCCCTGCCGCAGGCTCCCGCCGTGCCGGGGGGGGCGGCCGCGGCTCCGCTCCGGGCTGGCCCCGGGGGCCGGGGCAGAGGCAGGGCGAAGCGTGCGGCCTGCCCGGGGCCGCCTGCCGCTGGAGCAGAGGTGCTAATAAACAGCAGGGGCAGGCGTGCTGGGCTGCCGGCTCCTCAGCTGCTTCCCTCTTCAGCCTCTCTGTGCTTGGGCAGCGTTTCCATGCCTTCGAGCTGCGTCCCGGTGAGGGTTTCCTGCCTCGGAGCTCCCCGGTGGCCCAGCGTCAGTTCTGCGAGCTTGATGAGAAGAGGGAATGGAAACCTAAGGGGAAGCTCCCTGCGGCTCCCTGGAAGCTGGAGCCGGCTGGGGTTGGGCTCTGCTCCCGTGGAGCAAGGGAGAGCACAAGCAGCAGCAGCCTCAGGATGCCCCCCGGCAGGTTCAGGCTAGACAATGAGGAGCAATTCCTTCCCCAGAAGGGTTCTCAAGGCCTGGCCCAGGCTGCCCAGGGCAGTGGTAGAGTCCTCATCCCTGGAGGGGTTTCAGAGCTGTGGGGATGTGGTGCTGAGGTTCGTTGGTGACCTGCAGTGCTGGGTTAGTCAGAGCCACTGAATGGTGCAGGCCAGAAGGGACCTCCACAGCTCAGCCAGTCCAACCCCCTGCACTCAGCAGGGACATCCTCCACTAGATCATGTTGCCCAGAGCCCTCTCCAGCCTCACCTGGAATCTCTCCAGGGCTGGAGCCTCAACCACCTCCCTGGGCAGCCTGCTGCAGTGCTCCAGCAGCCTCCTGCTGCACAACTTGGTCCTCACATCCAATCCAAATCTGCTCTGCTCTTAATTTGAAGCCATGGTTGGGCTCAAGGTGCTTAGAGGAGTTTTCCAGCCTAAACCATCCCCAGACTCAGCAAAGTCTGTACTGAGCTGGCATTGCAGCTCTTGCTGGGGTTAACAAAACACATCCTTTCTGTTTGGCTTCACTCTGGGAGGCTTGGGGCTGCAATAGCACCCTAAAACTTCGCTCCTGTGCCCCAAAACCTCTCTCCTCTGCCCCCAAACCTCACTACTCTGCCCCTAAATCTCTCTCCTTTCCCCCAAAACCTCTCTCCCCTGCCCCAAACCTCTCTTCTCTACCCTAAACCCTCATTGCTCTGCCCTAAGCCTCCCTGCTCTGCCCCCAAGCCTCCCTGCTCTGCCCCAAAACCTCCCTGCTCTGCCCCCAAGCCTCCCTGCTCTGCCCCAAAACCTCCCTGCTCTGCCCTAAGCCTCCCTGCTCTGCCCCCAAGCCTCCCTGCTCTGCCCCTAAGCCTCCCTGCTCTGCCCCCAAGCCTCTCTGCTCTGCCCCTAAGCCTCTCCGCTCTGCCCAGCTTTGCAGCTTGCAGTGTCAAGAGGACAGAGTTTGCTTTGTGTTCCCTAAGCTCAGCCAAAGTGCTCACTTGCTTGTGGAGCTGGAGCAGCAGCAGCCCCAAGGGTGGCTTCCCATGGCTGTCCCCTGCCCTGCAGGAGCACAAACAGCCCTGGCTGTGGCTGTGTTCATCAGGCTGGCTGGGGGTGAAGTGGGCACTCAGGCAGCTCAGCTTTGCCACCATCATTCATAGAACCATGGAACTGTTTGGGTTGGAAAAACTCTCCAAGCTCACCCAGCCCAACATCAACCCAACCCCACCATGGCCACCAAACCCTGGCCCCAGCTGCCATGGCCACAGGGGTCTGGGACACCTCCAGGCATGGGGACTCCACCACCTCCCTGGGCAGCCTGGGCCAGGGCCTGAGAACCCTTGCTGGGAAGAGATTGTTCCTCCTGTCCTATCTGAACCTGCCCTGGGGCAACTTGAGGCTGTGTCCTCTTGTCCTGTCCCTTGTTCCTTGGGAGCAGAGCCCAAGCCCCAGCTGGCTGCAGCCTCCTCTCAGGGAGCTGCAGAGAGCAAGGAGGTCTCCCTCAGCCTCCTCTTCTCCAGCCTCAACCCCCCCAGCTCCCTCAGCTGCTCCTCCTGCAGCCCTCTTCCCCAGACCCTTCCCCAGCTCTCTTGCCCTTCTCTGGCCCTGCTCCAGCTCCTCAGTGTCTGGGGAATGAGGGGCCCAGAGCTGACCCAGCACTGCTCCCAGGACTGGAGGTGCAGCCTCACAGCTCCCAGATCACAGAGTCCAAGCACAACCCAAGGCCTCCCTGCAGACCACATCCAAACGGCTTTGAAACCCCTCCAGGGGTGGGGACTCCATCACTGTCCTGGGCAGTGCCTTCCAGGCCTGGACAGCCCTCAAGGGGAAGAAACTGTTCCTCATGGCCAACCCAAACCTGCCCTGGGGCAGCCTGGGGCTGGTTCCTCTCCTCCCATCCTCTGCCCGCACCGTGCTGGCCTGGGCTCTGTTCCCCCGGGCTGGGCTCTGGGCCAGGGCTGCCTGGGGCAGTGCTTGGGCCCCAGGGGGCTGTGAGGGTTTGTCCTTGGGGGGCTGGGGGGGCAGCACGTGGCTGCCTGGGGAGCAGAGCCGGGGCTGGGGCCGGGGCTGGAGCTGGGGCTGGAGCAGAGCCGGGGCTGGGGCTGGGGCCGGGGCTGGAGCAGAGTCGGGGCTGGAGCAGAGCTGGGGCTGGGGCAGAGCTGGGGCTGGGGCAGAGCCGGGGCTGGAGCAGAGCTGGGGCTGGGGCAGAGCTGGGGCTGGGGCAGAGCTGGGGCTGGGGCAGAGCCGGGGCTGGAGCAGAGCTGGGGCTGGGGCCGGGGCTGGAGCAGAGCTGGGGCTGGGGCTGGAGCAGAGTCGGGGCTGGAGCAGAGCCGGGGCTGGGGCTGGGGCCGGGGCTGGAGCTGGGGCTGGAGCAGAGCCGGGGCTGGAGCTGGGGCTGGAGCAGAGCTGGGGCTGGGGCAGAGCTGGGGCTGGGGCAGAGCCGGGGCTGGGGCTGGGGCTGGAGCAGAGCTGGGGCTGGAGCAGAGCCGGGGCTGGGGCTGGAGCAGAGCCGGGGCTGGAGCAGAGCTGGGGCTGGGGCTGGAGCAGAGCCGGGGCTGGGGCTGGAGCAGAGCCGGGGCTGGGGCTGGAGCAGAGCTGGGGCTGGGGCTGGAGCAGAGCCGGGGCTGGGGCTGGAGCAGAGCCGAGGCTGGGGCTGGAGCAGAGCTGGGGCTGGGGCTGGAGCAGAGCCGGGGCTGGGGCTGGAGCAGAGCCGAGGCTGGGGCTGGAGCAGAGCCGGGGCTGGAGCAGAGCTGGGGCTGGAGCAGAGCCGAGGCTGGGGCTGGAGCAGAGCCGGGGCTGGGGCTGGAGCAGAGCCGGGGCTGGGGCTGGAGCAGAGCCGGGGCTGGGGCTGGAGCAGAGCCGAGGCTGGGGCTGGAGCAGAGCCGGGGCTGGGGCTGGAGCAGAGCCGGGGCTGGGGCTGCAGCAGCCCTGAGCTCCGCGGGGCTGGGGGCGGGCTGTGAACGTGGCTGGGCTGCGGGGGTGAGGAGTGTGAATCCTCCAGCAGCTCTTGCATTACCTTAATAAAAGCACTCCAGGTCTGTCAAGTCCTTTCTTTGGCGGGGGGGGGGGGGGGGGGGGGGGGGGGGAAGCCGAGCAAGGAGCTGTAACTGCAAGGCTTGGGAGCTGCCTCTGCCCCCCCCGGCCCCGCGGCAGCTCTGCCCCCTCCTGGGACATCCACGTTGCGAGGCCACGGGAGCTGGGGGCCCGGCCCAGGGCGGGGAGTGGGGAACTCAGAGCTCCTAGCAGGGTGGTCCCTCTCCTTCTCCCATCCTCTTGGCTTTGACAGATGCTAAGGAGTTATTCAGAGGCTTTTTTGAGCGTTGTGTTGTCAAAGCTTTTCTTCTGGAAGAGACAAGTTCTTACCTAACCTCACCCACTCCCCAGGAATAGCTCTGATCATTAGCCTGAGCTGAGGAGATGAAGAGCTGGCAACCCTTCTGCTGCAGGCCTGCCCTTCACCAAGGTCTCAAAGCCTTCTCCAGCTCTCCATCTCCCTCACCAAGGTCTCAAAGCCTTCTCCAGATCTCCATCTCTCTCACCAAGGTCTCAAAGCCTTCTCCAGCTCTCCATCTCTCTCACCAAGGTCTCAAAGCCTTCTCCAGATCTCCATCTCTCTCACCAAGGTCTCAAAGCCTTCTCCAGCTCTCCATCTCCCTCACCAAGGTCTCAAAGCCTTCTCCAGCTCTCCATCTCCCTCACCAAGGTCTCAAAGCCTCCAGCTCACCGTTTCCCTCTCTCTTGGAGGCTGTGCTCGTTGTGCAGGGCCCTGGGAGCTGTCCCATGCAGGGCTGGGTGGTTGCTGGGGTCAGCAGCAGTGTGCAGAGCAGCACAAACCAGCTTAGAGCTGGCAGGGCTGGGCAGAGTGTTCAGTGTGGTCTTTGCTGTGAAGTCTTCCATCCAGCATCTCTGGTGGGAAGGATCAAAGGGGGAAGGCCTTGGGGGTGCTGGGGGTGCAGAGCTGGCCAGGAGCTGGCACTGAGTGCTGCCAGCCCAGACCCAGCCTGGCCTGGGCTGAGCCCCAGCAGTGTGGGCAGCAGGGGCAGGGAGGGGATTCTGCCCCTCTGCTGTGCCTGCTGAGACCTCCCCTGCAGTGCTGGGGCAGCTCTGGAGCCCTCAGCACAGCCAGGGAGCTGCTGGAGCAGGGCCAGGGGAGGCCACAGCAGTGCTGGGAGGCTGGAAGCCCTCTGCTGGGAGGCCAGGCTGGGAGGCCAGGCTGGGAGGGTTGGGGTTGTGCAGCCTGCAGAGGAGAAGGCTCCAGGGAGACCTCCTGGTGGCCTTGCAGGGCTTCAAGGGGACAGAAGAGAGCTGGGGACAGACTGCTGAGCAGGGCCTGTTGGGGCAGGCCAAGGGGGGATGGTTGGAACTGCAAGAGGGAGACTGAGAGTGGAGAGAAGGGAGAAAGGTTTGGTGCTGAGGGTGGGGAGAGCCTGTGCCAGGCTGCCCAGAGAGCTGGGAGCTGCCCCATGGCTGGCAGCAGTGCAGGGCAGGTTGGTTGGGGCTGGGAGCAGCCTGCTGTGGCTGCAGCTGTCCCTGCTGGCTGCAGGGCTTGCACTGGGTGAGCTTGGAAGGTCCCTTCCAACCCAACCCAGGCCATGATCCTATGATTTCCTGTCACCAGCTGAAGCTGCTTGGAGCTCAAAGCTCCTGGTGCCCTTTGGATGCATCATGGGCACAGGAGACAGGAGGGATGAGGAGGAAGCTGCCTAGAAGTGAGTTGGTGAGATGCTGCTGGAGGGTCTCAGAGCAGATGGCTGGATGAATGAATTAATGAAGGAGTGAATCAGATCTTAAATGCCCCAAAGCTTCCTGCAACACAGAGGGAGGTCACCCTGCAGCTGGCCTTGGGGCACAGGCCACAAGCTAAAGAGTGGTACCTGCAGCATGGCTGCCCTGGGGGTGTCTGCTGAGCTTGCTGTGTGCTGCCTGAGGCATGCAGAAGCCTCCTGACAAGCCCCTAGCAGCTCCTGGAGCGGCTGCAACCAGCGGCTCCACCTTAAACCCCGTGGGGATGCCTTCCACACCCTCTGGTAACCAAAGTTGATAGCAACAGGCAGGACCTCGAGGGGAAGGTTCCTGCCTTGGAGCTCCCCAGAGCCTTCCTTGGCTCTGCAGTCCCTGCCTGAGCCCCTGCAGAGCTTCTGACCTCCAAGCAGATGGATGTGGGAAGTGGTGCAGAGAATGAGGATGTGAGTACTGGGAGAGAGCTCCTCGTGGGTGTGTGAGGGTCTGCAGCCCCTTCCCAGCTCCAGGGAGGGGATTCTGCCCCTCTGCTGAGACCTCCCCTGCAGGGCTGGGGCAGCTCTGGAGCCCTCAGCACAGCCAGGGAGCTGCTGGAGCAGGGCCAGAGGAGGCCACAGCAGTGCTGGGAGGCTGGAAGCCCTCTGCTGGGAGGCCAGGCTGGGAGGGTTGGGGTTGTGCAGCCTGCAGAGGAGAAGGCTCCAGGGAGACCTCCTGGGGGCCTTGCAGTGCTTCAAGAGGCCAGGAGAGAGCTGGGGACAGCCTGCTGAGCAGGGCCTGTTGGGGCAGGCCAAGGGGGGATGGTTGGAACTGCAAGAGGGAGACTGAGAGTGGAGAGAAGGGAGAAAGGTTTGGTGCTGAGGGTGGGGAGAGCCTGTGCCAGGCTGCCCAGAGAGCTGGGAGCCCTCTGCAGATGAAATCCTAATTGCAAGAGGGAAATGGCAGCTGAGGATCCCTGCTGCACTCTGGAGAAGCTCTGAAGAGCTGCAGGTGCCAGGCTTTGCCTCCAGTGCTGAGAGCAGAGCCTGGGGGCCAGGATGGCTCTGCTGGCTGGCTCCAAGCTTCTCTCTGTGTCTCTAGGTGAAGCTGCAGGACAGGGGAGAGGAGCTGAAGCAGCTCAGAGACCTGCAGGAGAGGCCAGGGAAGCTGAATGGCTCCAGACCAGACCTGCCTGCCAGGGTGGGCTTCAGTGAGGAGGAAAAACTGAAGGTAAAGCCAACCCCCTGGAGAAATACAGGAGAGAGGTGAGCTGTGAAGCCAGCAGCTGTGCAGTGACAGATGTGGTGGGAAGTAGTGGACCTTCCTTCCAGGGCTGTGTTTGTTAGAGTCACTTCAGCTGGAAAAGGCCTCCAAGATCATCAGCTCCAACCCTCATCCCAGCACTAAACCCTGGCCCTGAGCTGTGCTGTGCTCACCTTCCCCAGCACAGCCTGCTGGAGGAGTTCCACTGGCCTCAGGGGCTGTCCTTGCCCTTGCTAAGGTCCTTTCTCTCTCCTAGATGGCCAAAGACCTCCTTGATGTCCAGATTGAGGCAAACAAAATGAAGGAGCAGTACGAGATGGAGAACTTTGAGCTGAAAAACAAGGTAAGGAAGGTGCCCAGGAGTGGGAAGGAGCAGTTTGCAGCTCTGCCAGGACTGATCTCCACACCTGCAGATCCACTTTGGCTTTGCTTGGCTTCTCCTGGCTTTAGCCAGAGCAGTGGTGTCCCCCTTGCTGTCCCCCACATCATCAACCTCATCCCCACCTAAACAGGAGGAGAAACAACTTCTCTGTGAGGGTGCTCAGGAAGCTTCCTGTGAGGCATGACTGCAGCACAGAGGGCTGCCCAAGACCTCCCCCCCAGGAGGAGTGTGTCCAGCAGGAAGAGAATTCCAGGAGAGGACAACTGCCAAGGGCTGTCAGTGTCTGCTGGCTGGGGAGGGAACCAAGGCTGGGATCCACCAGCAGGCACCACAGCAAGAGAGAGACTCCCTGTGTGGGAAAGGAGAGCAGGAGAAGGCCATTAGGGCTGCTCTGCCCTGGTCAGGCCACAGCTGCAGTCCTCCTGGGTCCACCTCTGGGCTTCCCAGTTCAGGAGAGACAGAGAAGTGCTGGAGAGAGTCCAGGGCAGGCTGCAGAGCTGCTGAGGGGCCTGGAGCAGCTCTGGGAGCAGCAAAGGCTGAGAGCCCTGGGGCTGAGAGCCTGCAGAAGAGCAGCCCCAGAGGGCAGCTGAGCAATGCTCAGCAAGAGCTAAAGGAGCTGTGGGGGGCAGGAGGCTGGGGCCAGGCTCTGCTGAGTGCTGCCCAGGGCCAGCACAAGGGGCAAGGGGCAGCAAGTGTCAGGCAGGAGGTTGGAGCTGAGCAGGAGGAGAAAGTTGTTTGGGGTGAGGCTGTTGGAGGCCTGGAGCAGGCTGCCCAGAGAGGTTGTGGAGTGTCCTGGTGTGGAGAGCTTCCAACCCCCCCTGGGCACTGTGCTGCTGGGCAGGGTGCTGGGGGTGCCCTGCTGGGGCAGGGCTTGGGCTGGGGGAGCTCCCGAGCTCCCTTCCAGCCTCACCCTGCCTGGGATGTCTCTAAGCCCTAGCCTGCCAGGAGCTGCTTGGCCAAAGCCATGCTCTGCGTTGCTGCTGCGCTGTGCCGTGGCTGCGTTGTGCTGTCCCTGTGCAGGTGCTGGCGCTGGAGCAGCGAGCGGCGGAGCTGGAGCGCTGCCGCCGGCAGGGCAGCAGGGAGCGCAGTGCCCTGCGGGAGCAGCTGCAGGCGCTGCAGGGCCGGCGGCAGGAGCTGGCCGAGGAGTACATCGCTCTGAAAGGCAATTACCTGGCCCTAAGCAAACAGCTGGAGCGGGAGGTGAGGCCATCTGCAGGCTCCTTGACTCCTCCCCACCCTAACCTGAGCTCCAGGCGCTTGTGAGTTGCTGTCTCTTGTCCCAGATCATCCCAGGAGCAGGGTGGGCAGAGGGCAGCAGAGGGGATCCTGCCCCTGGGCTCTGCTCTGCTCAGACCTCACCTCCAACCCTGCCTCCAGCTCTGCTGGCCCCAGCAGCAGAAGGACACAGAGCTGCTGCAGAGAGGCCAGAGGAGGCCCCAGAGATGCTGCCAGGGCTGGAGCAGCTCTGCTGGGAGCACAGGCTGAGGGAGCTGGGGCTGTGCAGCCTGCAGAGGAGAAGGCTCCAGGGGCTCCTCAGAGCTGCTGCCAGCACCTGAAGGGATCCTGCAGGAAGGCTGCAGAGGAACTTTTGCTGAGGGGGTCTGAGCCAGGCCAAGGGGGAAGGGTTTGGAGCTGAGGCAGAGCAGGGTTAGAGTGGAGCTGAGGAAGAAGTTGTGGAGTGGGAGGCTGGGGAGCCTCTGGCCCAGGCTGCCCAGGGAGGCTGTGGCTGCCTCCTGCCTGGGGGTGCTGAAGGCCAGGCCTTAAGCAAGCTGTGCTGGTGAGAGGGGTCTCTGCCCATGGCAGGGGGATGGAGGAGATGATCTCTGGGGTCTCTTCCAACCTGAGCCAGTCTGTGATCCTTACCCCAAGTCTACCTTCCCAGGCAGTTTGCTTTCACTTCCTGGCAGGATCTGCTGAAGTTACCTGGGGGACTGCTACCAAAGCTTTGCTCTTCCATCCAGGTCAGCTTGGTTTCCAAACAGGCTCCTCATGGCTGGCCTGAGGCTGTGATTCTATGGCTACCTGAGGCTGATCATTTGAGCTTTTCACTCCACATTATGTCCATGTCAGAGCTCAGCTCCAAGAGGGTTTGTGAGCTGTCAGACAGCACAGCTTGGCCACAGGAGCAGAGAAGCACCTGGTTGGAAAAGAGCTCTCAGATGATGGGGTTCAGCCTTCCACCCAGCCCCTCCATGGCCACTAAAGTATATCCCCAAGTGCCATGGCCACACATTGCTTGAACCCCTGCAGGGATGGGGACTGCACCACTGCCCTGGGCAGTGCCTTCCAGGCCTGGACAGCCCTCAAGGGGAAGAAATTCTTTCTTCATGGCCAACCTAAACCTCCCCTGGGGCAACCTGAGGCTGTTTCCTCTCATCCTGTCCCTTGTTCCTAGGGAGCAGAGCCCAAGCCCCAGCTGGCTGCAGCCTCCTCTCAGGGAGCTGCAGAGAGCAAGGAGGTCTCCCTCAGCCTCCTCTTCTCCAGGCTCAACCCCCCCCAGCTCCCTCAGCTGCTCCTCACAGTGCCTGTGTCCAGGACTTCACTTTGTGCAGGACTGGAGTGCCCAGAGCTGCCCTGCACCCTGCTGCCCCTCTCCCCCAGCTGCCCCTCTCCCCCTGCTCCTCCTCTCCCCCTGCTCCTCCTCTGCCCCCACTGCCCCTCTCCCCCTGCTGCCTCTCTCTCCCTGCTCCCCCTGCTCCCCCTCTCCCCCCCGCTGCTTCTCTCCCCCTCCTCCTCTTCTCCCCCTGCTCCTTCTCTCCCCCCGCTGCCCCTCTCCCCCCACTCCTCCTCTCCCCCTGCTCCTCTGCCCCCACTGCCCCTCTCCCCCTGCTGCCCCTCACCCCCTGCTGCCCCTCTCCCCCCACTCCTCCTCTCCCCCTCCTGCCCCTCTCCCCCTCCTGCCCCTCTCCCCCCCCTCCTCCTCTCCCCCTCCTGCCCCTCTCCCCACACTCCTCCTCTCCCCCTTCTGCCCCCTCCCCCTGCTGCCCCTCTCCCCCTGCTCCCCCTGCTCCTTCTCTCCCCCCACTCCTCCTCTCCCCCCGCTGCCCCTCTCCCCCTGCCCATCTCGGCAGGCTGTGCGGAGCCCACGCTGACCCCGGCGCTCCGGGGGGCACCCTGCTGGCACAGCCTTTCTCTCCAGCCAGCGCAGAGCCCCTCGGTGGCGGGGGGGAGGGGGTCACGGCGGGGCTGGGCACGGGGCCCCCCGGCCGCCACCAGCCTTTGTTTGCCTTTCTTCTGCATGGCTTGCGCGGGCGGCGGGGCCGGGCTGGAGCCGCTGCGGGCTCCGGGGGAAGGGCCCTGCCTGCTCTGGGGGGCAGCAGCTTCACAAAGCCTCCCCATGCGAGCGGCTTGCCGAGAGCTCCCTCAGACCCTCTGCTCGCTGGGGGCTCAGCAGTCGGCAGCTCCAGCTCCTGGAGCCAGGATCGTGCCTGTCTTTGGCTAAAACACAGCAACTTCAAGAGGTCTTCCTCTCTTCCCTCCCTGCCTCCCTCCCTGCCTCCTTCCCCCTCCTGCTTCTCTTGGAGCTGGAGCAGATGAGTGACACCCTGCAGCCTGCCCCCCCAGCAGGCAGCTCAGCCGAGGGAGCTGCTCTGCCCTGCTGGGGGATGAGAGGCTGGAGCCAGATGTGCTGACCCAGTTCTGCAGTGCCCACTCTGCCTTGGGAGCTTCATGCAAGCGTTCCACTTGGAAAAGACCTTTGAGGCCCTGGAGTCCAACTCCCAAGTCTGTGCTGAGCCATGGCCCTGGGGAGCACTGCTCTGCTGAGCTCCAGGAGAGGAGCATGTGAGGGGATCCTGCCCCTCTGCTCTGCTCTGCTGAGCTCCAGGAGAGGAGCATGTGAGGGGATCCTGCCCCTCTGCTCTGCTCTGCTGAGCTCCAGGAGAGGAGCATGAGAGGGGATCCTGCCCCTCTGCTCTGCTCTGCTGAGCTCCAGGAGAGGAGCATGTGAGGGGATTCTGCCCCTCTGCTCTGCTCTGCTGAGCTCCAGGAGAGGAGCATGTGAGGGGATTCTGCCCCTCTGCTCTGCTCTGCTGAGCTCCAGGAGAGGAGCATGTGAGGGGATCCTGCCCCTCTGCTCTGCTCTGCTGAGCTCCAGGAGAGGAGCATGTGAGGGGATCCTGCCCCTCTGCTCTGCTCTGCTCAGGCCCCACTGGCAGCACTGCCTCCAGCTCTGGGGCCCCCAGCACAGGAAGGACCTGGAGCTGCTGGAGAGGGACCAGAGGAGGCCACAGAGATGAGCAGAGGCTGCAGAACCTCCCCTGTGGGGCCAGGCTGGGAGAGCTGGGGCTGTGCAGCCTGGAGAAGAGAAGGCTGCAGGCAGACCTCAGAGCAGCCTCCCAGTACCTGAAGGGCTCCAGGAGAGCTGGGGAGGGACTTGGGACAAGGGCTGGGAGTGCCAGGCCCAGGGCCAATGGCTTTGAGCTGGGAGAGAGGAGACTGAGAGTGGAGAGGAGGAAGAAATTCCTTGCAGTGAGGCTGGGGAGACTCTGGCACAGGCTGCCTAGGGAGGCTGTGGCTACCTCCTGCCTGGAGGTGTTGAGGGCCAGGCTGGATGAGGCCCTGAGCAAGCTGTGCTGGTGGGAGGGGTCCCTGCCCATGGCAGGGGCTTGGAGCTGGATGAGCTTTTAAGGTCCCTTCCAACCCATTCCGTGATAGGAGCTCACAATCAGGACAGGAGCTCAGGACCATCCTGCTGCAGTTGCAGTGAGTTAGTGGCTGTTGGGCAGCTCCTGTCTGCCTCCCCCCAGCTGAGCCATGGCAGTGGCTCTGGAGGAGGGGAGCTCAGCTGCTGGCAGGGTGTGAAGCTGTGCTGGGTGCTGCCAGAGCACGAGGCAGGGCACATGCAGCCTACTGCCAGCCTGCTGCTGAGGCACAGCTCAGCATTCAACAAGCCTGCTGGCTGCTCATCCCCAGGGGGGTGCAAGATGTTTGTCAAAGCTGAGATCTTCTCAGGTGGTTGAAGCCTCTGAAGGATGGGTTGAGCAGGTGAGCAGCAGCAGCAGGCTGCTTTCACAGGGACCCTGGGGTGCTGCAGGACCTGGAAGCACAGGGAAGGAGCTCTGTGCCCAGACAGCATCCTGAGGATGTGGTGGAGCAGGGTCCAGAAGCCAAAGGTGAACTCCTTGGCTGTAACCTCAGAGAGACAGAGAAGTGCTGGAGGCTGCAGAGCTGCTGAGGGGCCTGGAGCAGCTCTGGAAGCAGCAAAGGCTGAGAGCCCTGGGGCTGAGAGCCTGCAGCAGAGCAGCCCCAGAGGGCAGCTGAGCAATGCTCAGCAAGAGCTAAAGGAGCTGTGGGGGGCAAGAGGCTGGGGCCAGGCTCTGCTGAGTGCTGCCCAGGGCCAGCACAAGGGGCAAGGGGCAGCAAGTGTCAGGCAGGAGGTTGGAGCTGAGCAGGAGGAGAAAGTTGTTTGGGGTGAGGCTGCTGGAGGCCTGGCCCAGGCTGCCCAGGGAGGCTGTGGCTGCCTCCTGCCTGGGGGTGCTGAAGGCCAGGCTGGATGAGGCCCTGAGCAGCCAGGTCTAGCTGAGAGCTGCCCCTGGGCATGGCAGGGGGTTGGAGCAGATGCTCTCTGAGCTCCCTTCCAACCTGAGCCATTCTGTGGCTCTTTGAGCACAGCTGAGCACAGCAGCCCATGGCAGTGAGGGGAACTGGCTGGCCTGCAGCTTCCCCCCTGCTTCCTGGCCGAGGCAAGCACCTGGCTTGCCTCAGAACAGCCCTGCCAGGGGGAAATTCGCTGTTCCTGGAACAGAGCAAGGCTTGGGAATGGCAGACATCCTGGAGGGGACCTCCTGGGGACCTCTCCTGTGCACAGGAGCACTCAGGGCCTGGAGCAGGCTGCCCAGAGAGGTTGTGGTGTAGAGAGCTTCCAACCCCCCCTGGGCACTGTGCTGCTGGGCAGGGTGCTGTGGGTGCCCTGCTGGGGCAGGGGCTTGGGCTGGGGGAGTCCAGAGCTCCCTTCCAGCCCCTGCCAGGCTGCTGGGCATCTGTAATGCACAGGCTGAGAGGCTCACCGCAGGTTCTTGGCTCCAGCTCCTGCCTATCCCTGCCTGAGGCACAAGAGGCTCCAGCTTGGCAGGCTGGGCCTCGTCACAGCCTGGGCCTCTTGCTCATTATTTCCCCAGTGTGGACTTTCCCAAAGGAAATGGGAAAAGCAGCCTGGGGTTCTGCCCCCCCCCCAGCTCCCTTCTGAGGGCAGACAATGAGCCCTTTACACATTCCCAATTACAAGTGCTACTTGTGACCCTGCCAATATGTTGTCATGGCTGCTGGGTGCAGAGGCAGCCCGGGGAGCTCATTCACGGCCCCTTGGCCGGGGCCGGCCCCAGCCCCCCTGGCTGGTCCCCGCGCTGTCCCTGCTGCCATTGTGGGGCTGGCTGCACGCACGGCGCCGCGGCTGCCGCAGCCGAGGAGCAGGGAGCTGCCCCCCGGGAGGATGCCAGCCCGGCTCTTGCTGCCTGTTCTCCGGCTCGCTGTAAATTCTTCCCTTTCAAGGCTCTGACCTTTCCTCCCCTCCCGGTTTCCTCCTCCTCCTCCTCCTCCTCCTTTCTTCCTCAGCCTCTGGCTGGCTGCACAAAGCCGGGCTCCTGGAGGCGACCCAGACGGCTCAGCGCCGTGCTGCGGGGAGACCCGCAGAGCCAGGCCAGGGCTGGGGGGCGCAGGGCAGCCAGCGAGGGCCGGCCCGGCCCCGGGGCTACCTCTGCTGGAGCGGAACCTGCTGCCCGGGGGCTGCCGTGAGCCCCCTCCGCTCTGCCCGCCGCTGGGCGGCTGCGGGGCGGGGGAAGGAGCAGGGGGCTGCCTCTGCCTGGCTGGCAGCTTTCACAGCTGCACCTCTCACCTCTTTGTCAGCCTCTTTTTCTCCTCTCCTCTCTCCCCCAGCCCACCCTGTGCTATCTTTTGATAAGCTATTCTCTCCACGGATGACTCAGATGACCTCTGCCTCCCATCCTCCCGATTCACTGCCATGGTAACAATTACTCAAGCTTGTCCCCAGCCATAAACCTCATCAGAGCTTTGTGAGCTACAGAGAAACCCTCCCGGGGGACATGAATTCCCCCCAGTGTTGCTGGCAGATCACCTGTAACAGAGCTGTGCTCATTCAGCTCCTCTTCCTCTTTTGGGAACGCTGTCACTCTGCACCAGCAGGGCTTTGAAGCTGGCTGCCTACACAGGGCTGTGGGCTGGCTGCTGCTGCTGCTGCTGCTGCTGCTGCAGGGATGCTTCCCAGCCCCACTGCAGAGAGCTGGCTGCTCTCAGCACAGAGGGATCATGGAGTCACAGCACTGTCAGGGCTGGAAGGGAGCTCAAGGCTCAGCCAGCTCCAACCCCCTGCCATGGCCAGGGACACCTCATACCGCAGCAGGTTGCTCACAGCCACCTCCAGCCTGGCTGCAAACACCTCCAGGCAGGAGGCTTCCACCATGGAGATGAGGCCCTTCCCTCACATCATGGTGGCCAGCACTCCTTCACAGCTGTTGGGCATCCCAATGAGCTCTGGGAAGGGAGGGCACAGGAGGGAGGTCAGGATGGAGAGGTGCACCGGGATCTGGAGCTGAAGGGGAGTGAGGTGGCCAGAGGGAGTGAGGTTACAGGTGGCCAAGGAGGACAACAGCATCCTGGCTGGTGGCAGCAGGAGCAGGGCAGGGGTTGTGCCCCTGGGCTGGGCAGTGCTGAGGCCACAGCTCAAATCCTGGGTTCAGTTCTGGGCCTTTCATTCCAAGAAGGACATTGAGGAGCTGGAGCAGGGCCAGAGAAGGGCAAGAGAGCTGGGGAAGGGTCTGGAGAAGAGGGCTGGGGAGGAGCAGCTGAGGGAGCTGGGGGGGGTGAGGCTGGAGAAGAGGAGGCTGAGGGAGACCTCCTTGCTCTCTGCAGCTCCCTGAGAGGAGGCTGCAGCCAGCTGGGGCTTGGGCTCTGCTCCCTAGGAACAAGAGACAGGACAAGAGGCAATGGCCTCAAGCTGCCCCAGGGGAGGTTTAGGTTGGCCATGAGGAACAATTTCTTCCCCTTGAGGGCTGTCCAGGCCTGGCCCAGGCTGCCCAGGGGGGTGGTGGAGACCCCCTCCCTGGAAGGGACTCAGAGCTGTGTGGCTGTGGTGCTGAGGGCCTTGGCTTAGCCTCAGCCTTGGTAGAGTCAGAGCATGGTTGGACTCCATGACCTTAAAGGCCTCTTCCAACCCAACTGATTCTGGGTTTGCATGAAGCACCCAGGTGCCTGGGGGTGGTTCTGTGCCTTTCCATCACTGATAGCTTTGGCCATCAGGGGCAGAAGCAGGAGCTCAGGCTTGCTGCCGGGGGGGGCCATGAGCTCCTGCCTCATGTACACCCCAGGAGCAGCAGCAATGTGCTGAGCAGCCTTCATCAGCCTCCTTCCCTTCTCCTTTCACCTGGCAGGTGGTGAAGAATGAAGAGCTCAGCACAGAGCTGCTCAGCCTGGCCAAGAGCAGGGGCAGCCTTCCCCACACAGAGAGCAACCACCCCACAGCCATGGCTGGGGAGGCCTCTGCTGAGCTGGGAAGAGCCAGAGCCAGGCTGCGCCGTGACTCTGCTCGGAGGGTGAAGGTGAGGACCTCACCTCCCTGCCCTCCCAGCAGCTCCTTGGCCAGCAGAGATCTAACAGGCACCTTCTGTCTCCTGCTCAAACCAGGCAGAGGAAGCAGCTCCCTCTGAACACCAGCAGCAGGAGCTGGAGGCAAACGTGAGTGTGGGGGGGGATCTGCTGCTGGCTCCCTTGGGGAGGCACAGGGGGGGATCTGCTCCTGGTGATCCTGCTCCTGTCCTGCCTTTTGTGGAGGGGTTTTGTGCCTTCAGCTGGTTTACATTCTTTGCTGTTGTTAAGCTGTGCAGCTACAAAAGGAGCCTGGAGTAACTGCAGAGGGGTGGGAGAGAGCAGCTGTGGTGCCCTGGATGAACAGAGGCAGGAGTTTAAAGGCCTCCCAGAGCAGAGGGCACTTCTTTTCCTCTGGCTGATGCTGGAGAAGGCTGAGGGTGATGAAGGACCCAAGCTGCTCCCTGCCCCCTTCCCATCTGCAGCCCTGCAAAACCAGCTGCTCCCACCCCAGGCAGCTCCTGCTGGGGATGTGCCTCTCAGTGTGAGGGTTTCCCCTGGCAGAGGGACTCTGTGAGCTGCCAGTGCCCTGCCTCCAGCTCACACACTGCTGCTGCTGGGCCCTGGGGTGCTCCCATTAACCCCAGCCCTGCCCCACTCTGCCCCTGCCCAGCTGGAGGCTCTCCTCACTTCAGCCCTGTGGAGCAGGGCCTGGGGAGTGCTGGGGGGCAGCAAGGGCTGCAGGGCACAGCAATGTGCCCTGGGGGCCAAGGAGGCCAAGGGGGTCCTGGGGGGCATTCAGCAGAGTGTGGCCAGCAGGGCCAGGGAGCTTCTCCTCCCCCTCTGCCCTGCCCTGCTGAGACCTCCCCTGGAAGCTTGCAGCCAGCTCTGGGCTCCCCAGCTCAGGAGGCACAGGGAGCTGCTGCAGAGAAGCCAAGGGAGGCTCCAAGGATGCTGCAGGGACTGCAGCACTGCCTGGGGAGGAGAGGCTGAGAGCCCTGGGGGGGTTCAGTCTGGAGAGGAGAAGGCTGGGAGGGATCTGATCAATGTCTATCAATAGCTGAGGGCTGGGGGTCAGGAAGGAAGGGCCAGGGCCAGGCTCTGCTCACTGTGCCCTGGGATAGGCCAAGGGGCAGTGATGGAAACTGCAGCCCAGGAGGTTCCACCCCAACAGGAGGAGGAACTTCTGCCCTGGGAGGCTGCCAGAGGCCTGGAGCAGGCTGCCCAGAGAGGTTGTGGAGTCTCCTTCCCTGGAGCCTTCCCAGACCCCTCTGGGTGCATTCCCCATCCCAACTCCCTCTCTGAGCTCATCTCATCTTCCTCTTTCTGTGTCCTGCAGTTGCCTGGAGACCAGGATCACATCAAAGGGGAGCTTGAGAAGCTGAAGAAAACCTATGACTGGCAGCAGCAGAAGCTGGAAGAGAGAGTGTGAGTGTCTGCTGCTGGCCTGGGGCTGTGTGGAGCTCAGGGAAAGCAGAATGAGCTCCATGGGAAGAGGAAGAGGAGGCAGCCTGCCTTTGGTGGGATACAGGGGGAGACATGAGGAGTCACCCTCAGAAGAAGTGAGGCCTGCAAGCAAAAGCTGGTGCTTGCAGGGCTCTTGAGACAGTTGGCTGCCTGCCTAAAGTTGGTGCTGGCTGTTCAGGGGGCTGCAGAACCTCCCCTGTGGGGCCAGGCTGGGAGAGCTGGGGCCGTGCAGCCTGGAGAGGAGAAGGCTGCAGGGAGACCTCAGAGCAGCCTCCCAGGACCTGAAGGGCTCCAGGAGAGCTGGGGAGGGACTTGGGACAAGGGCTGGGAGTGCCAGGCCCAGGGCCAATGGCTTTGAGCTGGGAGAGAGGAGACTGAGAGTGGAGAGGAGGAAGAAATTCCTTGCAGTGAGGCTGGGGAGACTCTGGCACAGGCTGCCCAGGGAGGCTGTGGCTGCCTCCTGCCTGGAGGTGCTGAAGGCCAGGCTGGATGAGGCTCTGAGCAGCCTGTGCTGGTGGGAGGGGTCCCTGCCCATGGCAGGGGGCTGGAGCTGGCTGATCTCTGAGGTCCCTTCCAACCCAACCCATTCTCTGATTCTATGGAAGTGCCAAACTGGCCTTTGAGCATCCACCTTGTGCACCAACACAGCAGGCAGGGCACAGCCCAGAGGGGAGTCCAGCCCCTACCCCCTCAGTGGGCTGGGATGGAGTCAGTGCCCCAGCAAAGGGCCTCTGCAGCAGCAGCCTCTGCCTGGGGAGGACATTCAGCTCTGGCTGCAGGAGCTCTGTGGCTGCTGGTTGGCAAACAGCTAAGGGCTGGCAGCTGCTGCTGAGAGGTTTCTGGCCTCCTGTGGTGATCCCCTTCCCCAAGCTGGTGCTGGTGGACCTGTGGAGCAGTTTGAGGGGGTGAAACTGAGCCCCACTTCTTCCTGTGTGCCCAGGGTGGCGATGGAGAAGGAGCTGCAGGAGGCCAAGGCAGCGGCTGGGCACAGCCAGCAGAAGCTGGTGGAGCAGTCTGCGGTAAGGGAAGGCTTCCTTCCAGCCTCTTCCTGCTGCTCCTGGGTGCCAGCAGCTTCTCCTGCAGCTGGCAGGGGGTGGGTGCCTGCTGCTGAGGTACTCCAACACCTCTCCCCCTACAGGGAGGTGCCAGGGTGCTGCTCCCTGCTCAGGTTCCCTCCGCTGGGGTGTGAGGCACATGGTGGAAGGTGCTGCTTGCCAGGGCTGGTGGGAGGAAGCTTCTTCACTGAGCTGGTGAAAGCACTGAGGGGGGCTTGAGGGGGGGATTGCAAGTGGCAGAATAGAGGCTCTGACCATTCCCTGGGGGCTCCTGGGCACAGCCAGCACCATCTCAGCTGCCCATGAAGCCCCCTCCCCTCCCGCCCCATCCCCATCCCCATCCCCATCCCCATCCCCATCCCCATCCCCATCCCCGGCCCCACCTCCTGGGGGGGGCTTCTCAGCGCCCCTTGCTTGTCCCGAGAGCGAAGGCAGCAGGGAGGTGTTTGCTGTCCCTAGGTGCTGCTGAGCTCCCAGAGGCAGCTGCAGGAGGTGGAGGCAGAGAACTCGCAGCTGCAGCTGCGGCTGAAGGAGCTGCAGGAGGAATATCGCTGCCGGCTGGCTCGCAGCCTCCGGGAGCTGGCGGTGGGTACCCGGCCCCAGGCTCAGCAGGGGGCAAGCAGGCGAACGTCCTGAGGCAGTCTGCTGCTTGACCTCTCGGGCAGTGGCGCCTCCAAACACTGCTGGAGCTTACTGACCAAGGATATTCACAGCTTTGATCGTTGTGGGGGGGATACCACAGCCCACAGGTAGAGGCAGCTCAGGGAGGCAGTGATTCACAGCCCACAGGTAGAGGCAGCTCAGGGAGGCAGTGATTCACAGCCCACAGGTAGAGGCAGCTCAGGGAGGCAGTGATTCACAGCCCACAGGTAGAGGCAGCTCAGGGAGGCAGTGATTCACAGCCCACAGGTAGAGGCAGCTCAGGGAGGCAGTGATTCACATCCCACAGGTACAGACAGCTCAGGGAGGCAGTGATTCACAGCCCACAGGTAGAGGCAGCTCAGGGAGGCAGTGATTCACAGCCCACAGGTACAGACAGCTCAGGGAGGCAGTGATTCACAGCCCACAGGTACAGGCAGCTCAGGGAGGCAGTGATTCACAGCCCACAGGTAGAGGCAGCTCAGGGAGGCAGTGATTCACAGCCCACAGGTACAGACAGCTCAGGGAGGCAGTGATTCACAGCCCACAGGTAGAGGCAGCTCAGGGAGGCAGTGATTCACAGCCCACAGGTAGAGGCAGCTCAGGGGGGCAGTGATTCACAGCCCACAGGTACAGACAGCTCAGGGATGCAGTGATTCACAGCCCACAGGTAGAGGCAGCTCAGGGAGGCAGTGATTCACAGCCCACAGGTAGAGGCAGCTCAGGGAGGCAGTGATTCACAGCCCACAGGTACAGACAGCTCAGGGAGGCAGTGATTCACAGCCCACAGGTAGAGGCAGCTCAGGGAGGCAGTGATTCACAGCCCACAGGTACAGACAGCTCAGGGAGGCAGTGATTCACAGCTCACAGGTACAGACAGCTCAGGGAGGCAGTGATTCACAGCCCACAGGTACAGACAGCTCAGGGAGGCAGTGATTCACAGCCCACAGGTACAGACAGCTCAGGGAGGCAGTGATTCACAGCTCACAGGTACAGACAGCTCAGGGAGGCAGTGATTCACAGCCCACAGGTAGAGGCAGCTCAGGGAGGCAGTGATTCACAGCCCACAGGTAGAGGCAGCTCAGGGGGGCAGTGATTCACAGCCCACAGGTACAGACAGCTCAGGGAGGCAGTGATTCACAGCCCACAGGTACAGACAGCTCAGGGAGGCAGTGATTCACAGCCCACAGGTAGAGGCAGCTCAGGGAGGCAGTGATTCACAGCCCACAGGTACAGACAGCTCAGGGAGGCAGTGATTCACAGCCCACAGGTACAGACAGCTCAGGGAGGCAGTGATTCACAGCCCACAGGTACAGACAGCTCAGGGAGGCAGTGATTCACAGCCCACAGGTAGAGGCAGCTCAGGGATGCAGTGATTCACAGCCCACAGGTACAGACAGCTCAGGGAGGCAGTGATTCACAGCTCACAGGTAGAGGCAGCTCAGGGAGGCAGTGATTCACAGCCCACAGGTAGAGGCAGCTCAGGGGGGCAGTGATTCACAGCCCACAGGTACAGACAGCTCAGGGAGGCAGTGATTCACAGCCCACAGGTAGAGGCAGCTCAGGGAGGCAGTGATTCACAGCCCACAGGTAGAGGCAGCTCAGGGGGGCAGTGATTCACAGCCCACAGGTACAGACAGCTCAGGGAGGCAGTGATTCACAGCCCACAGGTACAGACAGCTCAGGGAGGCAGTGATTCACAGCCCACAGGTACAGACAGCTCAGGGAGGCAGTGATTCACAGCCCACAGGTACAGACAGCTCAGGGAGGCAGTGATTCACAGCCCACAGGTAGAGGCAGCTCAGGGAGGCAGTGATTCACAGCCCACAGGTACAGACAGCTCAGGGATGCAGTGATTCACAGCCCACAGGTAGAGGCAGCTCAGGGATGCAGTGATTCACAGCCCACAGGTACAGACAGCTCAGGGAGGCAGTGATTCACAGCCCACAGGTAGAGGCAGCTCAGGGAGGCAGTGATTCACAGCCCACAGGTACAGACAGCTCAGGGAGGCAGTGATTCACAGCCCACAGGTAGAGGCAGCTCAGGGAGGCAGTGATTCACAGCCCACAGGTACAGACAGCTCAGGGAGGCAGTGATTCACAGCCCACAGGTAGAGGCAGCTCAGGGAGGCAGTGATTCACAGCCCACAGGTAGAGGCAGCTCAGGGAGGCAGTGATTCACAGCCCACAGGTACAGACAGCTCAGGGAGGCAGTGATTCACAGCCCACAGGTAGAGGCAGCTCAGGGAGGCAGTGATTCACAGCCCACAGGTACAGACAGCTCAGGGAGGCAGTGATTCACAGCCCACAGGTAGAGGCAGCTCAGGGATGCAGTGATTCACAGCCCACAGGTACAGACAGCTCAGGGAGGCAGTGATTCACAGCCCACAGGTACAGACAGCTCAGGGATGCAGTGATTCACAGCCCACAGGTAGAGGCAGCTCAGGGAGGCAGTGATTCACAGCCCACAGGTACAGACAGCTCAGGGAGGCAGTGATTCACAGCCCACAGGTAGAGGCAGCTCAGGGATGCAGTGATTCACAGCCCACAGGTACAGACAGCTCAGGGAGGCAGTGATTCACAGCCCACAGGTACAGACAGCTCAGGGAGGCAGTGATTCACAGCCCACAGGTACAGACAGCTCAGGGATGCAGTGATTCACAGCCCACAGGTACAGACAGCTCAGGGAGGCAGTGATTCACAGCTCACAGGTACAGACAGCTCAGGGATTCAAGCACAGCTCTAAGAATTCCCAACTGGAACAGAAACTGGCACTACAGGTGCTGGGATCTGGGCTTTTCCACAAGGGGATTCTGTGGCAGGTAGCTGGGGACTCACTCCAGTGGCTGTCCAGAGAGGTTGGAGGGCAGCCAAGCAGAAAGGGACCTGGGGGTGCTGGCAGACAGCAGCTGAACAGGAGCCAGTAGTGTGGCCAGGGGGCCAAGAAGGCCAAGGGCATCCTGGCCTGCAGCAGGCAGAGTGTGGCCAGCAGGAGCAGGGAAGTCCTTGTGCCCTGTGCTCAGCACTGCTCAGGCCACCCCTTGAGCCCTGTGTCCAGCTCTGGGCTCCTCAGCTCAAGGAGGACACTGAGAGACTTGAAGGTGTCCAGAGAAGGGCAACAAAGCTGGGGAGGGGTCTGGGGCACAGCCCTGGGAGGAGAGGCTGAGGGAGCTGGGGTTGCTTAGCCTGCAGAAGAGGAGGCTCAGGGGAGACCTTCTTGCTCTCTGCAACTCCCTGCAGGGAGGTTGGAGCCAGCTGGGGGTTGGGCTCTGCTCCCAGGCAGCCAGCAGCAGAACAAGAGGACACAGTCTCAAGCTGTGCCAGGGGAGGTTTAGGTTGGATGTTAGGAAGAAATTCTTCCCAGCAAGAGAGATTGGCCACTGGGCTGTGCTGCCCAGAGGGGTGGTGGAGTCCCCATGCCTAGAGATGTTCAAGAAGAGCCTGGCTGAGGCCCTTGGTGCCATGGTTGAGTTGATCAAATGGTGCTGGGGGATAGGTTGGCCTTGGTGATCTCCAAGGCCTTTCCCCACCTGGTCCATTCTGTATTCTGTATCTTCCCAGGTGCTGTGGCTATAGTTCCAGCAGTCCCTGGCCCAGAGAGGGCTGGGAGCCTCCCTCTTGTGTGCTTTGTTGCCCCTTCTGGGATTCAGTTCCCTTGGAGCTTTTCCCCTTTCAGCCTCTGGGCAGGTGTAAGGCCTGGGGGTGGCTGTTGCCTGCTGGGGCAGACCCTGCAGCTGCCCCTCTGGCAGCATCTGGCTCTAGTTGCTGTCTGGGTGAGCACAGGGCAAGCTGCCTGACTTCTTGGCTGCTTCAAACACTGTCCCAGGGCAATTCATGCCCTCTGGTAGCACAGGACCCTGACCCCTGGACCTATCCAAACGTGGCCAGGGGCACACACAGCTCCCAGCTGTGTCCCACAGTGAATCACAGCTGCTGGAGCCCAGGAAGTGGCCAGGTGAGCACCTTCAGAGGTGCTTAGCCATGGTCTGGGCTGGGGCATGTTTGGGGGTTTGAGCCTTCAGGACACAGGGACAGCACACAGCAGGGACCCTGGGGTGCTGCAGGACCTGGAAGCACAGGGAAGGAGCTCTGTGCCCAGACAACATCCTGAGGATGTGGTGGAGCAGGGTCCAGAAGCCAAAGGTGAACTCCTTGGCTGTAACCTCAGGGAGACAGAGAAGTGCTGGAGGCTGCAGAGCTGCTGAGGGGCCTGGAGCAGCTCTGGGAGCAGCAAAGGCTGAGAGCCCTGGGGCTGAGAGCCTGCAGAAGAGCAGCCCCAGAGGGCAGCTGAGCAATGCTCAGCAAGAGCTAAAGGAGCTGTGGGGGGCAAGAGGCTGGGGCCAGGCTCTGCTGAGTGCTGCCCAGGGCCAGCACAAGGGGCAAGGGGCAGCAAGTGTCAGGCAGGAGGTTGGAGCTGAGCAGGAGGAGAAAGTTGTTTGGGGTGAGGCTGCTGGAGGCCTGGAGCAGGCTGCCCAGAGAGGTTGTGGAGTGTCCTGGTGTGGAGAGCTTCCAACCCCCCCTGGGCACTGTGCTGCTGGGCAGGGTGCTGTGGGGGCCCTGCTGGAGCAGGGCTTGGGCTGGGAGAGCTCCAGAGCTCCCTTCCAACCCTCAGCCTGCTCTACTGGCCCAGTGGCAGAGTCTCTCAGTGCTGGCTGCAGGCTGTTTCCCCTCCAGGCTGAGGAGGGGCAGCCCTGCTAGCTGCTGGGAGAGGACTCTGTGCCCTCAGATTGGGCTGAGGCAGCTGGCAGCAGCCCTTCTGCTCAGCCAGGTTTGCTCTATAGCCACAGGAAAAGGTCTCTGAGCTTCTGCTGGGACATCTCTTGGTCACATCACTTGGACTGGAAGCTTATTTACTGTGGCTGCCTTCCAGTTGGCGTCCAGTCTCCATTGCCCTGGCAACCTCCCTCACCAGGCTGGGCAGCCAAGGGGACAGAGCTCTGTCACACCAGTGCTGGGAGCTGCCAGCCAAGGGGACAGAGCTCTGTGACACCAGTGCCTGGGAGCTGCCAGCCCCCATGGGGACAGAGCTCTGTGACACCAGTGCCTGGGAGCTGCCAGCCCCCATGGGGACAGAGCTCTGTGACACCAGTGCCTGGGAGCTGCCAGCCAAGGGGACAGAGCTCTGTGACACCAGTGCCTGGGAGATGCCAGCCAAGGGGACAGAGCTCTGTGACACCAGTGCCTGGGAGCTGCCAGCCATGGGGACAGAGCTCTGTGACACCAGTGCCTGGGAGCTGCCAGCCATGGGGACAGAGCTCTGTGACACCAGTGCCTGGGAGCTGCCAGCCCCCAAGGGGACAGAGCTCTGTGACACCAGTGCCTGGGAGCTGCCAGCCCCCAAGGGGACAGAGCTCTGTGACACCAGTGCCTGGGAGCTGCCAGCCCCCATGGGGACAGAGCTCTGTGACACCAGTGCCTGGGAGCTGCCAGCCAAGGGGACAGAGCTCTGTGACACCAGTGCCTGGGAGCTGCCAGCCCCCATGGGGACAGAGCTCTGTGACACCAGTGCCTGGGAGCTGCCAGCCCCCAAGGGGACAGAGCTCTGTGACACCAGTGCCTGGGAGCTGCCAGCCCCCAAGGGGACAGAGCTCTGTGACACCAGTGCCTGGGAGCTGCCAGCCCCCATGGGGACAGAGCTCTGTGACACCAGTGCCTGGGAGCTGCCAGCCCCCAAGGGGACAGAGCTCTGTGACACCAGTGCCTGGGAGCTGCCAGCCCCCATGGGGACAGAGCTCTGTGACACCAGTGCCTGGGAGCTGCCAGCCCCCAAGGGGACAGAGCTCTGTGACACCAGTGCCTGGGAGCTGCCAGCACCCAAGGGGACAGAGCTCTGTGACACCAGTGCCTGGGAGCTGCCAGCCCCCATGGGGACAGAGCTCTGTGACACCAGTGCCTGGGAGCTGCCAGCCATGGGGACAGAGCTCTGTGACACCAGTGCCTGGGAGCTGCCAGCCCCCATGGGGACACAGCTCTGTGACACCAGTGCCTGGGAGCTGCCAGCCCCCATGGGGACAGAGCTCTGTGACACCAGTGCCTGGGAGCTGCCAGCCATGGGGACAGAGCTCTGTGACACCAGTGCCTGGGAGCTGCCAGCCAAGGGGACAGAGCTCTGTGACACCAGTGCCTTGGAGCTGCCAGCCATGGGGACAGAGCTCTGTGACACCAGTGCCTGGGAGCTGCCAGCCATGGGGACAGAGCTCTGTGACACCAGTGCCTGGGAGCTGCCAGCCAAGGGGACAGAGCTCTGTGACACCAGTGCCTGGGAGCTGCCAGCCATGGGGACAGAGCTCTGTGACACCAGTGCCTGGGAGCTGCCAGCCAAGGGGACAGAGCTCTGTGACACCAGTGCCTGGGAGCTGCCAGCCAAGGGGACAGAGCTCTGTGACACCAGTGCCTGGGAGCTGCCAGCCCCCAAGGGGACAGAGCTCTGTGACACCAGTGCCTGGGAGCTGCCAGCCCCCAAGGGGACAGAGCTCTGTGACACCAGTGCCTGGGAGCTGCCAGCCCCCATGGGGACAGAGCTCTGTGACACCAGTGCCTGGGAGCTGCCAGGCCCCATGGGGACAGAGCTCTGTGACACCAGTGCCTGGGAGCTGCCAGCCCCCAAGGGGACAGAGCTCTGTGACACCAGTGCCTGGGAGCTGCCAGCCCCCAAGGGGACAGAGCTCTGTGACACCAGTGCCTGGGAGCTGCCAGCCAAGGGGACAGAGCTCTGTGACACCAGTGCCTGGGAGCTGCCAGCCAAGGGGACAGAGCTCTGTGACACCAGTGCCTGGGAGCTGCCAGCCAAGGGGACAGAGCTCTGTGACACCAGTGCCTGGGAGCTGCCAGCCCCCAAGGGGACAGAGCTCTGTGACACCAGTGCCTGGGAGCTGCCAGCCATGGGGACAGAGCTCTGTGACACCAGTGCCTGGGAGCTGCCAGCCCCCATGGGGACAGAGCTCTGTGACACCAGTGCCTGGGAGCTGCCAGCCAAGGGGACAGAGCTCTGTGACACCAGTGCCTGGGAGCTGCCAGCCCCCAAGGGGACAGAGCTCTGTGACACCAGTGCCTGGGAGCTGCCAGCCCCCAAGGGGACAGAGCTCTGTGACACCAGTGCCTGGGAGCTGCCAGCCCCCATGGGGACAGAGCTCTGTGACACCAGTGCCTGGGAGCTGCCAGCCATGGGGACAGAGCTCTGTGACACCAGTGCCTGGGAGCTGCCAGCCAAGGGGACAGAGCTCTGTGACACCAGTGCCTGGGAGCTGCCAGCCAAGGGGACAGAGCTCTGTGACACCAGTGCCTGGGAGCTGCCAGCCCCCAAGGGGACAGAGCTCTGTGACACCAGTGCCTGGGAGCTGCCAGCCATGGGGACAGAGCTCTGTGACACCAGTGCCTGGGAGCTGCCAGCCCCCATGGGGACAGAGCTCTGTGACACCAGTGCCTGGGAGCTGCCAGCCAAGGGGACAGAGCTCTGTGACACCAGTGCCTGGGAGCTGCCAGCCCCCAAGGGGACAGAGCTCTGTGACACCAGTGCCTGGGAGCTGCCAGCCCCCAAGGGGACAGAGCTCTGTGACACCAGTGCCTGGGAGCTGCCAGCCCCCATGGGGACAGAGCTCTGTGACACCAGTGCCTGGGAGCTGCCAGCCATGGGGACAGAGCTCTGTGACACCAGTGCCTGGGAGCTGCCAGCCAAGGGGACAGAGCTCTGTGACACCAGTGCCTGGGAGCTGCCAGCCAAGGGGACAGAGCTCTGTGACACCAGTGCCTGGGAGCTGCCAGCCCCCAAGGGGACAGAGCTCTGTGACACCAGTGCCTGGGAGCTGCCAGCCATGGGGACAGAGCTCTGTGACACCAGTGCCTGGGAGCTGCCAGCCCCCATGGGGACAGAGCTCTGTGACACCAGTGCCTGGGAGCTGCCAGCCAAGGGGACAGAGCTCTGTGACACCAGTGCCTGGGAGCTGCCAGCCCCCAAGGGGACAGAGCTCTGTGACACCAGTGCCTGGGAGCTGCCAGCCCCCATGGGGACAGAGCTCTGTGACACCAGTGCCTGGGAGCTGCCAGCCATGGGGACAGAGCTCTGTGACACCAGTGCCTGGGAGCTGCCAGCCATGGGGACAGAGCTCTGTGACACCAGTGCCTGGGAGCTGCCAGCCAAGGGGACAGAGCTCTGTGACACCAGTGCCTGGGAGCTGCCAGCCCCCATGGGGACAGAGCTCTGTGACACCAGTGCCTGGGAGCTGCCAGCCCCCAAGGGGACAGAGCTCTGTGACACCAGTGCCTGGAAGCTGCCAGCCCCCAAGGGGACAGAGCTCTGTGACACCAGTGCCTGGCAGCTGCCAGCCCCCATGGGGACAGAGCTCTGTGACACCAGTGCCTGGGAGCTGCCAGCCCCCAAGGGGACAGAGCTCTGTGACACCAGTGCCTGGGAGCTGCCAGCCCCCAAGGGGACAGAGCTCTGTGACACCAGTGCCTGGGAGCTGCCAGCCATGGGGACAGAGCTCTGTGACACCAGTGCCTGGGAGCTGCCAGCCATGGGGACATAGCTCTGTGACACCAGTGCCTGGGAGCTGCCAGCCCCCAAGGGGACAGAGCTCTGTGACACCAGTGCCTGGGAGCTGCCAGCCATGGGGACAGAGCTCTGTGACACCAGTGCCTGGGAGCAGCCAGCCCCCATGGGGACAGAGATCTGTGACACCAGTGCCTGGGAGCTGCCAGCCCCCAAGGGGACAGAGCTCTGTGACACCAGTGCCTGGGAGCTGCCAGCCAAGGGGACAGAGCTCTGTGACACCAGTGCCTGGGAGCTGCCAGCCCCCAAGGGGACAGAGCTCTGTGACACCAGTGCCTGGGAGCTGCCAGCCAAGGGGACAGAGCTCTGTGACACCAGTGCCTGGGAGCTGCCAGCCATGGGGACAGAGCTCTGTGACACCAGTGCCTGGGAGCTGCCAGCCCCCGAGGGGATAGAGCTCTGTGACACCAGTGCCTGGGAGCTGCCAGCCAAGGGGACAGAGCTCTGTGACACCAGTGCCTGGGAGCTGCCAGCCAAGGGGACAGAGCTCTGTGACACCAGTGCCTGGGAGCTGCCAGCCCCCAAGGGGACAGAGCTCTGTGACACCAGTGCCTGGGAGCTGCCAGCCAAGGGGACAGAGCTCTGTGACACCAGTGCCTGGGAGCTGCCAGCCAAGGGGACAGAGCTCTGTGACACCAGTGCCTGGGAGCTGCCAGCCCCCATGGGGACAGAGCTCTGTGACACCAGTGCCTGGGAGCTGCCAGCCCCCATGGGGACAGAGCTCTGTGACACCAGTGCCTGGGAGCTGCCAGCCCCCAAGGGGACAGAGCTCTGTGACACCAGTGCCTGGGAGCTGCCAGCCAAGGGGACAGAGCTCTGTGACACCAGTGCCTGGGAGCTGCCAGCCCCCATGGGGACAGAGCTCTGTGACACCAGTGCCTGGGAGCTGCCAGCCCCCATGGGGACAGAGCTCTGTGACACCAGTGCCTGGGAGCTGCCAGCCAAGGGGACAGAGCTCTGTGACACCAGTGCCTGGGAGCTGCCAGCCCCCAAGGGGACAGAGCTCTGTGACACCAGTGCCTGGGAGCTGCCAGCCATGGGGACAGAGCTCTGTGACACCAGTGCCTTGGAGTTGCCAGCCATGGGGACAGAGCTCTGTGACACCAGTGCCTGGGAGCTGCCAGCCCCCAAGGGGACAGAGCTCTGTGACACCAGTGCCTGGGAGCTGCCAGCCCCCAAGGGGACAGAGCTCTGTGACACCAGTGCCTGGGAGCTGCCAGCCCCCAAGGGGACAGAGCTCTGTGACACCAGTGCCTGGGAGCTGCCAACCCCCAAGGGGACAGAGCTCTGTGACACCAGTGCCTGGGAGCTGCCAGCCCCCATGGGGACAGAGCTCTGTGACACCAGTGCCTGGGAGCTGCCAGCCCCCATGGGGACAGAGCTCTGTGACACCAGTGCCTGGGAGCTGCCAGCCCCCATGGGGACAGAGCTCTGTGACACCAGTGCCTGGAAGCTGCCAGCCCCCAAGGGGACAGAGCTCTGTGACACCAGTGCCTGGCAGCTGCCAGCCCCCATGGGGACAGAGCTCTGTGACACCAGTGCCTGGGAGCTGCCAGCCCCCAAGGGGACAGAGCTCTGTGACACCAGTGCCTGGGAGCTGCCAGCCATGGGGACAGAGCTCTGTGACACCAGTGCCTGGGAGCTGCCAGCCATGGGGACAGAGCTCTGTGACACCAGTGCCTGGGAGCTGCCAGCCATGGGGACAGAGCTCTGTGACACCAGTGCCTGGGAGCTGCCAGCCATGGGGACAGAGCTCTGTGACACCAGTGCCTGGGAGCTGCCAGCCCCCATGGGGACAGAGCTCTGTGACACCAGTGCCTGGGAGCAGCCAGCCCCCATGGGGACAGAGATCTGTGACACCAGTGCCTGGGAGCTGCCAGCCCCCATGGGGACAGAGCTCTGTGACACCAGTGCCTGGGAGCTGCCAGCCAAGGGGACAGAGCTCTGTGACACCAGTGCCTGGGAGCTGCCAGCCAAGGGGACAGAGCTCTGTGACACCAGTGCCTGGGAGCTGCCAGCCCCCAAGGGGACAGAGCTCTGTGACACCAGTGCCTGGGAGCTGCCAGCCAAGGGGACAGAGCTCTGTGACACCAGTGCCTGGGAGCTGCCAGCCAAGGGGACAGAGCTCTGTGACACCAGTGCCTGGGAGCTGCCAGCCAAGGGGACAGAGCTCTGTGACACCAGTGCCTGGGAGCTGCCAGCGCCCAAGGGGACAGAGCTCTGTGACACCAGTGCCTGGGAGCTGCCAGCCAAGGGGACAGAGCTCTGTGACACCAGTGCCTGGGAGCTGCCAGCCCCCATGGGGACAGAGCTCTGTGACACCAGTGCCTGGGAGCTGCCAGCCCCCAAGGGGACAGAGCTCTGTGACATCAGTGCCTGGGAGCTGCCAGCCCCCATGGGGACAGAGCTCTGTGACACCAGTGCCTGGGAGCTGCCAGCCATGGGGACAGAGCTCTGTGACACCAGTGCCTGGGAGCTGCCAGCCCCCAAGGGGACAGAGCTCTGTGACACCAGTGCCTGGGAGCTGCCAGCCATGGGGACAGAGCTCTGTGACACCAGTGCCTGGGAGCTGCCAGCCATGGGGACAGAGCTCTGTGACACCAGTGCCTGGGAGCAGCCAGCCCCCAAGGGGACAGAGCTCTGTGACACCAGTGCCTGGGAGCTGCCAGCCCCCATGGGGACAGAGATCTGTGACACCAGTGCCTGGGAGCTGCCAGCCCCCAAGGGGACAGAGCTCTGTGACACCAGTGCCTGGGAGCTGCCAGCCAAGGGGACAGAGCTCTGTGACACCAGTGCCTGGGAGCTGCCAGCCAAGGGGACAGAGCTCTGTGACACCAGTGCCTGGGAGCTGCCAGCCCCCATGGGGACAGAGCTCTGTGACACCAGTGCCTGGGAGCTGCCAGCCCCCAAGGGGACAGAGCTCTGTGACACCAGTGCCTGGGAGCTGCCAGCCCCCAAGGGGACAGAGCTCTGTGACATCAGTGCCTGGGAGCTGCCAGCCCCCATGGGGACAGAGCTCTGTGACACCAGTGCCTGGGAGCTGCCAGCCCCCATGGGGACAGAGCTCTGTGACACCAGTGCCTGGGAGCTGCCAGCCATGGGGACAGAGCTCTGTGACACCAGTGCCTGGGAGCTGCCAGCCATGGGGACAGAGCTCTGTGACACCAGTGCCTGGGAGCTGCCAGCCATGGGGACAGAGCTCTGTGACACCAGTGCCTGGGAGCAGCCAGCCCCCAAGGGGACAGAGCTCTGTGACACCAGTGCCTGGGAGCTGCCAGCCCCCATGGGGACAGAGATCTGTGACACCAGTGCCTGGGAGCTGCCAGCCCCCAAGGGGACAGAGCTCTGTGACACCAGTGCCTGGGAGCTGCCAGCCCCCATGGGGACAGAGCTCTGTGACACCAGTGCCTGGGAGCTGCCAGCCAAGGGGACAGAGCTCTGTGACACCAGTGCCTGGGAGCTGCCAGCCAAGGGGACAGAGCTCTGTGACACCAGTGCCTGGGAGCTGCCAGCCCCCATGGGGACAGAGCTCTGTGACACCAGTGCCTGGGAGCTGCCAGCCCCCATGGGGACAGAGCTCTGTGACACCAGTGCCTGGGAGCTGCCAGCCCCCATGGGGACAGAGCTCTGTGACACCAGTGCCTGGGAGCTGCCAGCCCCCAAGGGGACAGAGCTCTGTGACACCAGTGCCTGGGAGCTGCCAGCCATGGGGACAGAGCTCTGTGACACCAGTGCCTGGGAGCTGCCAGCCAAGGGGACAGAGCTCTGTGACACCAGTGCCTGGGAGCTGCCAGCCATGGGGACAGAGCTCTGTGACACCAGTGCCTGGGAGCTGCCAGCCATGGGGACAGAGCTCTGTGACACCAGTGCCTGGGAGCTGCCAGCCAAGGGGACAGAGCTCTGTGACACCAGTGCCTGGGAGCTGCCAGCCATGGGGACAGAGCTCTGTGACACCAGTGCCTGGGAGCTGCCAGCCATGGGGACAGAGCTCTGTGACACCAGTGCCTGGGAGCTGACAGCCAAGGGGACAGAGCTCTGTGACACCAGTGCCTGGGAGCTGCCAGCCCCCAAGGGGACAGAGCTCTGTGACACCAGTGCCTGGGAGCTGCCAGCCCCCAAGGGGACAGAGCTCTGTGACACCAGTGCCTGGGAGCTGCCAGCCCCCATGGGGACAGAGCTCTGTGACACCAGTGCCTGGGAGCTGCCAGCCCCCAAGGGGACAGAGCTCTGTGACACCAGTGCCTGGGAGCTGCCAGCCCCCAAGGGGACAGAGCTCTGTGACACCAGTGCCTGGGAGCTCCCAGCCATGGGGACAGAGCTCTGTGACACCAGTGCCTGGGAGCTGCCAGCCCCCATGGGGACAGAGCTCTGTGACACCAGTGCCTGGGAGCTGCCAGCCCCCATGGGGACAGAGCTCTGTGACACCAGTGCCTGGGAGCTGCCAGCCCCCATGGGGACAGAGCTCTGTGACACCAGTGCCTGGGAGCTGCCAGCCCCCAAGGGGACAGAGCTCTGTGACACCAGTGCCTGGGAGCTGCCAGCCAAGGGGACAGAGCTCTGTGACACCAGTGCCTGGGAGCTGCCAGCCAAGGGGACAGAGCTCTGTGACACCAGTGCCTGGGAGCTGCCAGCCAAGGGGACAGAGCTCTGTGACACCAGTGCCTGGGAGCTGCCAGCCAAGGGGACAGAGCTCTGTGACACCAGTGCCTGGGAGCTGCCAGCCCCCAAGGGGACAGAGCTCTGTGACACCAGTGCCTGGGAGCTGCCAGCCATGGGGACAGAGCTCTGTGACACCAGTGCCTGGGAGCTGCCAGCCCCCAAGGGGACAGAGCTCTGTGACACCAGTGCCTGGAAGCTGCCAGCCCCCAAGGGGACAGAGCTCTGTGACACCAGTGCCTGGCAGCTGCCAGCCCCCATGGGGACAGAGCTCTGTGACACCAGTGCCTGGGAGCTGCCAGCCCCCAAGGGGACAGAGCTCTGTGACACCAGTGCCTGGGAGCTGCCAGCCCCCAAGGGGACAGAGCTCTGTGACACCAGTGCCTGGGAGCTGCCAGCCATGGGGACAGAGCTCTGTGACACCAGTGCCTGGGAGCTGCCAGCCATGGGGACATAGCTCTGTGACACCAGTGCCTGGGAGCTGCCAGCCATGGGGACAGAGCTCTGTGACACCAGTGCCTGGGAGCAGCCAGCCCCCATGGGGACAGAGGTCTGTGACACCAGTGCCTGGGAGCTGCCAGCCCCCAAGGGGACAGAGCTCTGTGACACCAGTGCCTGGGAGCTGCCAGCCAAGGGGACAGAGCTCTGTGACACCAGTGCCTGGGAGCTGCCAGCCATGGGGACAGAGCTCTGTGACACCAGTGCCTGGGAGCTGCCAGCCCCCGAGGGGATAGAGCTCTGTGACACCAGTGCCTGGGAGCTGCCAGCCAAGGGGACAGAGCTCTGTGACACCAGTGCCTGGGAGCTGCCAGCCAAGGGGACAGAGCTCTGTGACACCAGTGCCTGGGAGCTGCCAGCCCCCAAGGGGACAGAGCTCTGTGACACCAGTGCCTGGGAGCTGCCAGCCAAGGGGACAGAGCTCTGTGACACCAGTGCCTGGGAGCTGCCAGCCAAGGGGACAGAGCTCTGTGACACCAGTGCCTGGGAGCTGCCAGCCCCCATGGGGACAGAGCTCTGTGACACCAGTGCCTGGGAGCTGCCAGCCCCCATGGGGACAGAGCTCTGTGACACCAGTGCCTGGGAGCTGCCAGCCCCCAAGGGGACAGAGCTCTGTGACACCAGTGCCTGGGAGCTGCCAGCCAAGGGGACAGAGCTCTGTGACACCAGTGCCTGGGAGCTGCCAGCCCCCATGGGGACAGAGCTCTGTGACACCAGTGCCTGGGAGCTGCCAGCCCCCATGGGGACAGAGCTCTGTGACACCAGTGCCTGGGAGCTGCCAGCCAAGGGGACAGAGCTCTGTGACACCAGTGCCTGGGAGCTGCCAGCCCCCAAGGGGACAGAGCTCTGTGACACCAGTGCCTGGGAGCTGCCAGCCCCCATGGGGACAGAGCTCTGTGAAACCAGTGCCTGGGAGCTGCCAGCCCCCATGGGGACAGAGATCTGTGACACCAGTGCCTGGGAGCTGCCAGCCAAGGGGACAGAGCTCTGTGACACCAGTGCCTTGGAGTTGCCAGCCATGGGGACAGAGCTCTGTGACACCAGTGCCTGGGAGCTGCCAGCCCCCAAGGGGACAGAGCTCTGTGACACCAGTGCCTGGGAGCTGCCAGCCCCCAAGGGGACAGAGCTCTGTGACACCAGTGCCTGGGAGCTGCCAGCCCCCAAGGGGACAGAGCTCTGTGACACCAGTGCCTGGGAGCTGCCAACCCCCAAGGGGACAGAGCTCTGTGACACCAGTGCCTGGGAGCTGCCAGCCAAGGGGACAGAGCTCTGTGACACCAGTGCCTGGGAGCTGCCAGCCCCCATGGGGACAGAGCTCTGTGACACCAGTGCCTGGGAGCTGCCAGCCCCCATGGGGACAGAGCTCTGTGACACCAGTGCCTGGAAGCTGCCAGCCCCCAAGGGGACAGAGCTCTGTGACACCAGTGCCTGGCAGCTGCCAGCCCCCATGGGGACAGAGCTCTGTGACACCAGTGCCTGGGAGCTGCCAGCCCCCAAGGGGACAGAGCTCTGTGACACCAGTGCCTGGGAGCTGCCAGCCATGGGGACAGAGCTCTGTGACACCAGTGCCTGGGAGCTGCCAGCCATGGGGACAGAGCTCTGTGACACCAGTGCCTGGGAGCTGCCAGCCATGGGGACAGAGCTCTGTGACACCAGTGCCTGGGAGCTGCCAGCCATGGGGACAGAGCTCTGTGACACCAGTGCCTGGGAGCTGCCAGCCCCCATGGGGACAGAGCTCTGTGACACCAGTGCCTGGGAGCTGCCAGCCAAGGGGACAGAGCTCTGTGACACCAGTGCCTGGGAGCTGCCAGCCAAGGGGACAGAGCTCTGTGACACCAGTGCCTGGGAGCTGCCAGCCCCCAAGGGGACAGAGCTCTGTGACACCAGTGCCTGGGAGCTGCCAGCCAAGGGGACAGAGCTCTGTGACACCAGTGCCTGGGAGCTGCCAGCGCCCAAGGGGACAGAGCTCTGTGACACCAGTGCCTGGGAGCTGCCAGCCAAGGGGACAGAGCTCTGTGACACCAGTGCCTGGGAGCTGCCAGCCATGGGGACAGAGCTCTGTGACACCAGTGCCTGGGAGCTGCCAGCCCCCATGGGGACAGAGCTCTGTGACACCAGTGCCTGGGAGCTGCCAGCCCCCAAGGGGACAGAGCTCTGTGACACCAGTGCCTGGGAGCTGCCAGCCAAGGGGACAGAGCTCTGTGACACCAGTGCCTGGGAGCTGCCAGCCCCCAAGGGGACAGAGCTCTGTGACACCAGTGCCTGGGAGCTGCCAGCCCCCATGGGGACAGAGCTCTGTGACACCAGTGCCTGGGAGCTGCCAGCCCCCAAGGGGACAGAGCTCTGTGACATCAGTGCCTGGGAGCTGCCAGCCCCCATGGGGACAGAGCTCTGTGACACCAGTGCCTGGGAGCTGCCAGCCATGGGGACAGAGGTCTGTGACACCAGTGCCTGGGAGCTGCCAGCCATGGGGACAGAGCTCTGTGACACCAGTGCCTGGGAGCAGCCAGCCCCCAAGGGGACAGAGCTCTGTGACACCAGTGCCTGGGAGCTGCCAGCCCCCATGGGGACAGAGATCTGTGACACCAGTGCCTGGGAGCTGCCAGCCCCCAAGGGGACAGAGCTCTGTGACACCAGTGCCTGGGAGCTGCCAGCCCCCATGGGGACAGAGCTCTGTGACACCAGTGCCTGGGAGCTGCCAGCCCCCAAGGGGACAGAGCTCTGTGACACCAGTGCCTGGGAGCTGCCAGCCCCCATGGGGACAGAGCTCTGTGACACCAGTGCCTGGGAGCTGCCAGCCCCCATGGGGACAGAGCTCTGTGACACCAGTGCCTGGGAGCTGCCAGCCCCCATGGGGACAGAGCTCTGTGACACCAGTGCCTGGAAGCTGCCAGCCCCCAAGGGGACAGAGCTCTGTGACACCAGTGCCTGGCAGCTGCCAGCCCCCATGGGGACAGAGCTCTGTGACACCAGTGCCTGGGAGCTGCCAGCCCCCAAGGGGACAGAGCTCTGTGACACCAGTGCCTGGGAGCTGCCAGCCATGGGGACAGAGCTCTGTGACACCAGTGCCTGGGAGCTGCCAGCCATGGGGACAGAGCTCTGTGACACCAGTGCCTGGGAGCTGCCAGCCATGGGGACAGAGCTCTGTGACACCAGTGCCTGGGAGCTGCCAGCCATGGGGACAGAGCTCTGTGACACCAGTGCCTGGGAGCAGCCAGCCCCCATGGGGACAGAGCTCTGTGACACCAGTGCCTGGGAGCTGCCAGCCCCCAAGGGGACAGAGCTCTGTGACACCAGTGCCTGGGAGCTGCCAGCCAAGGGGACAGAGCTCTGTGACACCAGTGCCTGGGAGCTGCCAGCCAAGGGGACAGAGCTCTGTGACACCAGTGCCTGGGAGCTGCCAGCCCCCATGGGGACAGAGCTCTGTGACACCAGTGCCTGGGAGCTGCCAGCCCCCAAGGGGACAGAGCTCTGTGACACCAGTGCCTGGGAGCTGCCAGCCCCCAAGGGGACAGAGCTCTGTGACACCAGTGCCTGGGAGCTGCCAGCCCCCATGGGGACAGAGCTCTGTGACATCAGTGCCTGGGAGCTGCCAGCCCCCATGGGGACAGAGCTCTGTGACACCAGTGCCTGGGAGCTGCCAGCCATGGGGACAGAGCTCTGTGACACCAGTGCCTGGGAGCTGCCAGCCCCCATGGGGACAGAGCTCTGTGACACCAGTGCCTGGGAGCTGCCAGCCCCCATGGGGACAGAGCTCTGTGACACCAGTGCCTGGGAGCTGCCAGCCCCCAAGGGGACAGAGCTCTGTGACACCAGTGCCTGGGAGCTGCCAGCCAAGGGGACAGAGCTCTGTGACACCAGTGCCTGGGAGCTGCCAGCCCCCATGGGGACAGAGCTCTGTGACACCAGTGCCTGGGAGCTGCCAGCCCCCATGGGGACAGAGCTCTGTGACACCAGTGCCTGGGAGCTGCCAGCCCCCAAGGGGACAGAGCTCTGTGACACCAGTGCCTGGGAGCTGCCAGCCAAGGGGACAGAGCTCTGTGCCACCAGTGCCTGGGAGCTGCCAGCCCCCATGGGGACAGAGCTCTGTGACACCAGTGCCTGGGAGCTGCCAGCCCCCATGGGGACAGAGCTCTGTGACACCAGTGCCTGGGAGCTGCCAGCCAAGGGGACAGAGCTCTGTGACACCAGTGCCTGGGAGCTGCCAGCCCCCAAGGGGACAGAGCTCTGTGACACCAGTGCCTGGGAGCTGCCAGCCCCCATGGGGACAGAGCTCTGTGAAACCAGTGCCTGGGAGCTGCCAGCCCCCATGGGGACAGAGATCTGTGACACCAGTGCCTGGGAGCTGCCAGCCAAGGGGACAGAGCTCTGTGACACCAGTGCCTTGGAGTTGCCAGCCATGGGGACAGAGCTCTGTGACACCAGTGCCTGGGAGCTGCCAGCCCCCAAGGGGACAGAGCTCTGTGACACCAGTGCCTGGGAGCTGCCAGCCCCCAAGGGGACAGAGCTCTGTGACACCAGTGCCTGGGAGCTGCCAGCCCCCAAGGGGACAGAGCTCTGTGACACCAGTGCCTGGGAGCTGCCAACCCCCAAGGGGACAGAGCTCTGTGACACCAGTGCCTGGGAGCTGCCAGCCAAGGGGACAGAGCTCTGTGACACCAGTGCCTGGGAGCTGCCAGCCCCCATGGGGACAGAGCTCTGTGACACCAGTGCCTGGGAGCTGCCAGCCCCCATGGGGACAGAGCTCTGTGACACCAGTGCCTGGAAGCTGCCAGCCCCCAAGGGGACAGAGCTCTGTGACACCAGTGCCTGGCAGCTGCCAGCCCCCATGGGGACAGAGCTCTGTGACACCAGTGCCTGGGAGCTGCCAGCCCCCAAGGGGACAGAGCTCTGTGACACCAGTGCCTGGGAGCTGCCAGCCATGGGGACAGAGCTCTGTGACACCAGTGCCTGGGAGCTGCCAGCCATGGGGACAGAGCTCTGTGACACCAGTGCCTGGGAGCTGCCAGCCATGGGGACAGAGCTCTGTGACACCAGTGCCTGGGAGCTGCCAGCCATGGGGACAGAGCTCTGTGACACCAGTGCCTGGGAGCTGCCAGCCCCCATGGGGACAGAGCTCTGTGACACCAGTGCCTGGGAGCTGCCAGCCAAGGGGACAGAGCTCTGTGACACCAGTGCCTGGGAGCTGCCAGCCAAGGGGACAGAGCTCTGTGACACCAGTGCCTGGGAGCTGCCAGCCCCCAAGGGGACAGAGCTCTGTGACACCAGTGCCTGGGAGCTGCCAGCCAAGGGGACAGAGCTCTGTGACACCAGTGCCTGGGAGCTGCCAGCGCCCAAGGGGACAGAGCTCTGTGACACCAGTGCCTGGGAGCTGCCAGCCAAGGGGACAGAGCTCTGTGACACCAGTGCCTGGGAGCTGCCAGCCATGGGGACAGAGCTCTGTGACACCAGTGCCTGGGAGCTGCCAGCCCCCATGGGGACAGAGCTCTGTGACACCAGTGCCTGGGAGCTGCCAGCCCCCAAGGGGACAGAGCTCTGTGACACCAGTGCCTGGGAGCTGCCAGCCAAGGGGACAGAGCTCTGTGACACCAGTGCCTGGGAGCTGCCAGCCCCCAAGGGGACAGAGCTCTGTGACACCAGTGCCTGGGAGCTGCCAGCCCCCATGGGGACAGAGCTCTGTGACACCAGTGCCTGGGAGCTGCCAGCCCCCAAGGGGACAGAGCTCTGTGACATCAGTGCCTGGGAGCTGCCAGCCCCCATGGGGACAGAGCTCTGTGACACCAGTGCCTGGGAGCTGCCAGCCATGGGGACAGAGGTCTGTGACACCAGTGCCTGGGAGCTGCCAGCCATGGGGACAGAGCTCTGTGACACCAGTGCCTGGGAGCAGCCAGCCCCCAAGGGGACAGAGCTCTGTGACACCAGTGCCTGGGAGCTGCCAGCCCCCATGGGGACAGAGATCTGTGACACCAGTGCCTGGGAGCTGCCAGCCCCCAAGGGGACAGAGCTCTGTGACACCAGTGCCTGGGAGCTGCCAGCCCCCATGGGGACAGAGCTCTGTGACACCAGTGCCTGGGAGCTGCCAGCCCCCAAGGGGACAGAGCTCTGTGACACCAGTGCCTGGGAGCTGCCAGCCCCCATGGGGACAGAGCTCTGTGACACCAGTGCCTGGGAGCTGCCAGCCCCCATGGGGACAGAGCTCTGTGACACCAGTGCCTGGGAGCTGCCAGCCCCCATGGGGACAGAGCTCTGTGACACCAGTGCCTGGAAGCTGCCAGCCCCCAAGGGGACAGAGCTCTGTGACACCAGTGCCTGGCAGCTGCCAGCCCCCATGGGGACAGAGCTCTGTGACACCAGTGCCTGGGAGCTGCCAGCCCCCAAGGGGACAGAGCTCTGTGACACCAGTGCCTGGGAGCTGCCAGCCATGGGGACAGAGCTCTGTGACACCAGTGCCTGGGAGCTGCCAGCCATGGGGACAGAGCTCTGTGACACCAGTGCCTGGGAGCTGCCAGCCATGGGGACAGAGCTCTGTGACACCAGTGCCTGGGAGCTGCCAGCCATGGGGACAGAGCTCTGTGACACCAGTGCCTGGGAGCAGCCAGCCCCCATGGGGACAGAGCTCTGTGACACCAGTGCCTGGGAGCTGCCAGCCCCCAAGGGGACAGAGCTCTGTGACACCAGTGCCTGGGAGCTGCCAGCCAAGGGGACAGAGCTCTGTGACACCAGTGCCTGGGAGCTGCCAGCCAAGGGGACAGAGCTCTGTGACACCAGTGCCTGGGAGCTGCCAGCCCCCATGGGGACAGAGCTCTGTGACACCAGTGCCTGGGAGCTGCCAGCCCCCAAGGGGACAGAGCTCTGTGACACCAGTGCCTGGGAGCTGCCAGCCCCCAAGGGGACAGAGCTCTGTGACACCAGTGCCTGGGAGCTGCCAGCCCCCATGGGGACAGAGCTCTGTGACATCAGTGCCTGGGAGCTGCCAGCCCCCATGGGGACAGAGCTCTGTGACACCAGTGCCTGGGAGCTGCCAGCCATGGGGACAGAGCTCTGTGACACCAGTGCCTGGGAGCTGCCAGCCAAGGGGACAGAGCTCTGTGACACCAGTGCCTGGGAGCAGCCAGCCCCCATGGGGACAGAGCTCTGTGACACCAGTGCCTGGGAGCTGCCAGCCCCCATGGGGACAGAGCTCTGTGACACCAGTGCCTGGGAGCTGCCAGCCCCCATGGGGACAGAGCTCTGTGACACCAGTGCCTGGGAGCTGCCAGCCCCCATGGGGACAGAGCTCTGTGACACCAGTGCCTGGGAGCTGCCAGCCCCCATGGGGACAGAGCTCTGTGACACCAGTGCCTGGGAGCTGCCAGCCCCCATGGGGACAGAGCTCTGTGACACCAGTGCCTGGGAGCTGCCAGCCCCCATGGGGACAGAGCTCTGTGACACCAGTGCCTGGGAGCTGCCAGCCCCCATGGGGACAGAGCTCTGTGACACCAGTGCCTGGGAGCTGCCAGCCCCCATGGGGACAGAGCTCTGTGACACCAGTGCCTGGGAGCTGCCAGCCCCCATGGGGACAGAGCTCTGTGACACCAGTGCCTGGGAGCTGCCAGCCATGGGGACAGAGCTCTGTGACACCAGTGCCTGGGAGCAGCCAGCCCCCAAGGGGACAGAGCTCTGTGACACCAGTGCCTGGGAGCTGCCAGCCCCCATGGGGACAGAGATCTGTGACACCAGTGCCTGGGAGCTGCCAGCCCCCAAGGGGACAGAGCTCTGTGACACCAGTGCCTGGGAGCTGCCAGCCCCCATGGGGACAGAGCTCTGTGACACCAGTGCCTGGGAGCTGCCAGCCAAGGGGACAGAGCTCTGTGACACCAGTGCCTGGGAGCTGCCAGCCCCCAAGGGGACAGAGCTCTGTGACACCAGTGCCTGGGAGCTGCCAGCCCCCATGGGGACAGAGCTCTGTGACACCAGTGCCTGGGAGCTGCCAGCCCCCATGGGGACAGAGCTCTGTGACACCAGTGCCTGGGAGCTGCCAGCCCCCAAGGGGACAGAGCTCTGTGACACCAGTGCCTGGGAGCTGCCAGCCATGGGGACAGAGCTCTGTGACACCAGTGCCTGGGAGCTGCCAGCCCCCATGGGGACAGAGCTCTGTGACACCAGTGCCTGGGAGCTGCCAGCCATGGGGACAGAGCTCTGTGACACCAGTGCCTGGGAGCTGCCAGCCAAGGGGACAGAGCTCTGTGACACCAGTGCCTGGGAGCTGCCAGCCAAGGGGACAGAGCTCTGTGACACCAGTGCCTGGGAGCTGCCAGCCAAGGGGATAGAGCTCTGTGACACCAGTGCCTGGGAGCTGCCAGCCCCCATGGGGACAGAGCTCTGTGACACCAGTGCCTGGGAGCTGCCAGCCCCCAAGGGGACAGAGCTCTGTGACACCAGTGCCTGGGAGCTACCAGCCATGGGGACAGAACTCTGTGACACCAGTGCCTGGGAGCTGCCAGCCCCCATGGGGACAGAGCTTTGTGACACCAGTGCCTGGGAGCTGCCAGCGCCCAAGGGGACAGAGCTCTGTGACACCAGTGCCTGGGAGCTGCCAGCCCCCAAGGGGACAGAGATCTGTGACACCAGTGCCTGGGAGCTGCCAGCCCCCATGGGGACAGAGCTCTGTGACACCAGTGCCTGGGAGCTGCCAGCCCCCAAGGGGACAGAGCTCTGTGACACCAGTGCCTGGGAGCTGCCAGCCATGGGGACAGAGCTCTGTGACACCAGTGCCTGGGAGCTGCCAGCCCCCAAGGGGACAGAGCTCTGTGACACCAGTGCCTGGGAGCTGCCAGCCCCCAAGGGGACAGAGCTCTGTGACACCAGTGCCTGGGAGCTGCCAGCCAAGGGGACAGAGCTCTGTGACACCAGTGCCTGGGAGCTGCCAGCCATGGGGACAGAGCTCTGTGACACCAGTGCCTGGGAGCTGCCAGCCCCCATGGGGACAGAGCTCTGTGACACCAGTGCCTGGGAGCTGCCAGCCCCCAAGGGGACAGAGCTCTGTGACACCAGTGCCTGGGAGCTGCCAGCCAAGGGGACAGAGCTCTGTGACACCAGTGCCTGGGAGCTGCCAGCCCCCAAGGGGACAGAGCTCTGTGACACCAGTGCCTGGGAGCTGCCAGCCCCCATGGGGACAGAGCTCTGTGACACCAGTGCCTGGGAGCTGCCAGCCCCCAAGGGGACAGAGCTCTGTGACATCAGTGCCTGGGAGCTGCCAGCCCCCATGGGGACAGAGCTCTGTGACACCAGTGCCTGGGAGCTGCCAGCCATGGGGACAGAGGTCTGTGACACCAGTGCCTGGGAGCTGCCAGCCATGGGGACAGAGCTCTGTGACACCAGTGCCTGGGAGCAGCCAGCCCCCAAGGGGACAGAGCTCTGTGACACCAGTGCCTGGGAGCTGCCAGCCCCCATGGGGACAGAGATCTGTGACACCAGTGCCTGGGAGCTGCCAGCCCCCAAGGGGACAGAGCTCTGTGACACCAGTGCCTGGGAGCTGCCAGCCAAGGGGACAGAGCTCTGTGACACCAGTGCCTGGGAGCTGCCAGCCCCCATGGGGACAGAGCTCTGTGACACCAGTGCCTGGGAGCTGCCAGCCCCCAAGGGGACAGAGCTCTGTGACACCAGTGCCTGGGAGCTGCCAGCCCCCATGGGGACAGAGCTCTGTGACACCAGTGCCTGGGAGCTGCCAGCCCCCATGGGGACAGAGCTCTGTGACACCAGTGCCTGGGAGCTGCCAGCCCCCATGGGGACAGAGCTCTGTGACACCAGTGCCTGGAAGCTGCCAGCCCCCAAGGGGACAGAGCTCTGTGACACCAGTGCCTGGCAGCTGCCAGCCCCCAGGGGGACAGAGCTCTGTGACACCAGTGCCTGGGAGCTGCCAGCCCCCAAGGGGACAGAGCTCTGTGACACCAGTGCCTGGGAGCTGCCAGCCATGGGGACAGAGCTCTGTGACACCAGTGCCTGGGAGCTGCCAGCCATGGGGACAGAGCTCTGTGACACCAGTGCCTGGGAGCTGCCAGCCATGGGGACAGAGCTCTGTGACACCAGTGCCTGGGAGCTGCCAGCCATGGGGACAGAGCTCTGTGACACCAGTGCCTGGGAGCAGCCAGCCCCCATGGGGACAGAGCTCTGTGACACCAGTGCCTGGGAGCTGCCAGCCCCCAAGGGGACAGAGCTCTGTGACACCAGTGCCTGGGAGCTGCCAGCCAAGGGGACAGAGCTCTGTGACACCAGTGCCTGGGAGCTGCCAGCCAAGGGGACAGAGCTCTGTGACACCAGTGCCTGGGAGCTGCCAGCCCCCATGGGGACAGAGCTCTGTGACACCAGTGCCTGGGAGCTGCCAGCCCCCAAGGGGACAGAGCTCTGTGACACCAGTGCCTGGGAGCTGCCAGCCCCCAAGGGGACAGAGCTCTGTGACACCAGTGCCTGGGAGCTGCCAGCCCCCATGGGGACAGAGCTCTGTGACATCAGTGCCTGGGAGCTGCCAGCCCCCATGGGGACAGAGCTCTGTGACACCAGTGCCTGGGAGCTGCCAGCCATGGGGACAGAGCTCTGTGACACCAGTGCCTGGGAGCTGCCAGCCATGGGGACAGAGCTCTGTGACACCAGTGCCTGGGAGCAGCCAGCCCCCAAGGGGACAGAGCTCTGTGACACCAGTGCCTGGGAGCTGCCAGCCCCCATGGGGACAGAGATCTGTGACACCAGTGCCTGGGAGCTGCCAGCCCCCAAGGGGACAGAGCTCTGTGACACCAGTGCCTGGGAGCTGCCAGCCCCCATGGGGACAGAGCTCTGTGACACCAGTGCCTGGGAGCTGCCAGCCAAGGGGACAGAGCTCTGTGACACCAGTGCCTGGGAGCTGCCAGCCCCCAAGGGGACAGAGCTCTGTGACACCAGTGCCTGGGAGCTGCCAGCCCCCATGGGGACAGAGCTCTGTGACACCAGTGCCTGGGAGCTGCCAGCCCCCATGGGGACAGAGCTCTGTGACACCAGTGCCTGGGAGCTGCCAGCCCCCAAGGGGACAGAGCTCTGTGACACCAGTGCCTGGGAGCTGCCAGCCATGGGGACAGAGCTCTGTGACACCAGTGCCTGGGAGCTGCCAGCCCCCATGGGGACAGAGCTCTGTGACACCAGTGCCTGGGAGCTGCCAGCCATGGGGACAGAGCTCTGTGACACCAGTGCCTGGGAGCTGCCAGCCAAGGGGACAGAGCTCTGTGACACCAGTGCCTGGGAGCTGCCAGCCAAGGGGATAGAGCTCTGTGACACCAGTGCCTGGGAGCTGCCAGCCCCCATGGGGACAGAGCTCTGTGACACCAGTGCCTGGGAGCTGCCAGCCCCCAAGGGGACAGAGCTCTGTGACACCAGTGCCTGGGAGCTACCAGCCATGGGGACAGAACTCTGTGACACCAGTGCCTGGGAGCTGCCAGCCCCCATGGGGACAGAGCTTTGTGACACCAGTGCCTGGGAGCTGCCAGCCCCCAAGGGGACAGAGCTCTGTGACACCAGTGCCTGGGAGCTGCCAGCCAAGGGGACAGAGCTCTGTGACACCAGTGCCTGGGAGCTGCCAGCCAAGGGGACAGAGCTCTGTGACACCAGTGCCTGGGAGCTGCCAGCCAAGGGGACAGAGCTCTGTGACACCAGTGCCTGGGAGCTGCCAGCCCCCAAGGGGACAGAGCTCTGTGACACCAGTGCCTTGGAGCTGCCAGGCATGGGGACAGAGCTCTGTGACACCAGTGCCTGGGAGCTGCCAGTCCCCATGGGGACAGAGCTCTGTGACACCAGTGCCTGGGAGCTGCCAGCCCCCATGGGGACAGAGCTCTGTGACACCAGTGCCTGGGAGCTGCCAGCCAAGGGGACAGAGCTCTGTGACACCAGTGCCTGGGAGCTGCCAACCCCCAAGGGGACAGAGCTCTGTGACACCAGTGCCTGGGAGCTGCCAGCCAAGGGGACAGAGCTCTGTGACACCAGTGCCTGGGAGCTGCCAGCCCCCAAGGGGACAGAGCTCTGTGACACCAGTGCCTGGGAGCTGCCAGCCATGGGGACAGAGCTCTGTGACATCAGTGCCTGGGAGCTGCCAGCCCCAAAGGGGACAGAGCTCTGTGACACCAGTGCCTGGGAGCTGCCAGCCCCCATGGGGACAGAGCTCTGTGACATCAGTGCCTGGGAGCTGCCAGCCCCAAAGGGGACAGAGCTCTGTGACACCAGTGCCTGGGAGGTGCCAGCCAAGGGGACAGAGCTCTGTGACACCAGTGCCTGGGAGCTGCCAGCCAAGGGGACAGAGCTCTGTGACACCAGTGCCTGGGAGCTGCCAGCCAAGGGGACAGAGCTCTGTGACACCAGTGCCTGGGAGCTGCCAGCCAAGGGGACAGAGCTCTGTGACACCAGTGCCTGGGAGCTGCCAGCCATGGGGACAGAGCTCTGTGACATCAGTGCCTGGGAGCTGCCAGCCCCCAAGGGGACAGAGCTCTGTGACACCAGTGCCTGGGAGCTGCCAGCCCCCAAGGGGACAGAGCTCTGTGACACCAGTGCCTGGGAGCTGCCAGCCAAGGGGACAGAGCTCTGTGACACCAGTGCCTGGGAGCTGCCAGCCAAGGGGACAGAGCTCTGTGACACCAGTGCCTGGGAGCTGCCAGCCAAGGGGACAGAGCTCTGTGACGCCAGTGCCTGGGAGCTGCCAGCCCCCATGGGGACAGAGCTCTGTGACACCAGTGCCTGGGAGCTGCCAGCCAAGGGGACAGAGCTCTGTGACACCAGTGCCTGGGAGCTGCCAGCCCCCATGGGGACAGAGCTCTGTGACACCAGTGCCTGGGGGCTGCCAGCCAAGGGGACAGAGCTCTGTGACACCAGTGCCTGGGAGCTGCCAGCCAAGGGGACAGAGCTCTGTGACACCAGTGCCTGGGAGCTGCCAGCCCCCAAGGGGACAGAGCTCTGTGACACCAGTGCCTGGGAGCTGCCAGCCCCCATGGGGACAGAGCTCTGTGACACCAGTGCCTGGGAGCTGCCAGCCATGGGGACAGAGCTCTGTGACACCAGTGCCTGGGAGCTGCCAGCCCCCAAGGGGACAGAGCTCTGTGACACCAGTGCCTGGGAGCTGCCAGCCATGGGGACAGAGCTCTGTGACACCAGTGCCTGGGAGCTGCCAGCTAAGGGGACAGAGCTCTGTGACACCAGTGCATGGGAGCTGCCAGCCCCCAAGGGGACAGAGCTCTGTGACACCAGTGCCTGGGAGCTGCCAGCCCCCAAGGGGACAGAGCTCTGTGACACCAGTGCCTGGGAGCTGCCAGCCCCCATGGGGACAGAGCTCTGTGACACCAGTGCCTGGGAGCTGCCAGCCATGGGGACAGAGCTCTGTGACACCAGTGCCTGGGAGCTGCCAGCCAAGGGGACACAGCTCTGTGACACCAGTGCCTGGGAGCTGCCAGCCATGGGGACAGAGCTCTGTGACTCCAGTGCCTGGGAGCTGCCAGCCAAGGGGACAGAGCTCTGTGACACCAGTGCCTGGGAGCTGCCAGCCCCCATGGGGACAGAGCTCTGTGACACCAGTGCCTGGGAGCTGCCAGCCAAGGGGACAGAGCTCTGTGACACCAGTGCCTGGGAGCTGCCAGCCCCCATGGGGACAGAGCTCTGTGACACCAGTGCCTGGGAGCTGCCAGCCCCCATGGGGACAGAGCTCTGTGACACTAGTGCCTGGGAGCTGCCAGGCCTCATGTGGACAGAGCTCTGTGACACCAGTGCCTGGGAGCTGCCAGCCCCCATGGGGACAGAGCTTTGTGACACCAGTGCCTGGGAGCTGCCAGCCCCCAAGGGGACAGAGCTCTGTGACACCAGTGCCTGGGAGCTGCCAGCCATGGGGACAGAGCTCTGTGACTCCAGTGCCTGGGAGCTGCCAGCCAAGGGGACAGAGCTCTGTGACACCAGTGCCTGGGAGCTGCCAGCCCCCAAGGGGACAGAGCTCTGTGACACCAGTGCCTGGGAGCTGCCAGCCCCCAAGGGGACAGAGCTCTGTGACACCAGTGCCTGGGAGCTGCCAGCCAAGGGGACAGAGCTCTGTGACACCAGTGCCTGGGAGCTGCCAGCCATGGGGACAGAGCTCTGTGACACCAGTGCCTGGGAGCTGCCTGCCCCCAAGGGGACAGAGCTCTGTGACACCAGTTCCAACCCCCCTGCCATGGGAATGGACACCTCCACCAGCACAGGCTGCTCAAGGCCTCATCCAGCCTGGCCTTCAGCACCCCCAGGCAGGAGGCAGCCACAGCCTCCCTGGGCAGCCTGGGCCAGAGGCTCCCCAGCCTCACACTCAACAACTTCTTCCTCAGCTCCACTCTAACCCTGCTCTGCCTCAGCTCCAAACCCTTCCCCCTTGGCCTGGCTCAGACCCCCTCAGCCAAAGTTCCTCTGCAGCCTTCCTGCAGGATCCCTTCAGGTTCTGGCAGCAGCTCTGAGGAGCCCCTGGAGCCTTCTCCTCTGCAGGCTGCACAGCCCCAGCTCCCTCAACCTGTGCTCCCAGCAGAGCTGCTCCAGCCCTGGCAGCATCTCTGTGGCCTCCTCTGGCCTCTCTCCACATCATGGTGTGGTGATGGATCAGGCTGCCATGGAGTAGTCTGCCATGGTCCTTCCTTGCCAGGCCTGTTTCTCTGCCTTGGTCCCAGGTGGGCTCCTTGGCCTAGGGAGCAGGGCAGGGCAGGGCAGGGAAGAGCAGGGAAGAGCAGGGAAGAGCAGGGTAGGGAGGAGCAGGGCAGGGCAGGGCAGGGAAGAGCAATGAAGGGAGGAGCAGGGCAGGGAAGAGCAGGGAAGGGAGGAGCAGGGCAGGGAAGAGCAGGGAAGAGCAGGGTAGGGAGGAGCAGGGTAGGGAGGAGCAGGGCAGGGCAGGGCAGGGCAGGGCAGGGAAGAGCAGGGCAGGGAGGATCAGGGCAGGGAAGAGCAGGGAAGAGCAGGGTAGGGAGGAGCAGGGCAGGGCAGGGCAGGGCAGGGAAGGGCAGGGCAGGGAAGAGCAGGGAAGGGCAGGGCAGGGAAGAGCAGGGCAGGGAAGGGCAGGGAAGGGCAGGGCAGGGAGGAGCAGGGCAGGGAAGGGCAGGGCAGAGAGGAGCAGGGCAGGGCAGGGAAGAGCAGGGCAGGGAGGAGCAGGGCAGGGCAGGGAAGGGCAGGGCAGGGAAGAGCAGGGCAGGGAAGAGCAGGGAAGGGAGGAGCAGGGCAGGGCAGGGCAGGGAAGAGCAGGGCAGGGAGGAGCAGGGCAGGGCAGGGCAGGGAAGAGCAGGGCAGGGAGGAGCAGGGCAGGGCAGGGCAGGGAAGGGCAGGGCAGGGAAGGGCAGGGCAGGGAGGAGCAGGGCAGGGAAGGGCAGGGAAGAGCAGGGCAGGGAGGAGCAGGGCAGGGCAGGGCAGGGAAGAGCAGGGCAGGGAGGAGCAGGGCAGGGCAGGGCAGGGCAGGGAAGGGCAGGGAAGGGCAGGGCAGGGAGGAGCAGGGCAGGGAAGGGCAGGGAAGGGCAGGGAAGAGCAGGGCAGGGAAGAGCAGGGTAGGATACACTCCTGGGAGTCTGGGCAGAGCCCACAGTGCCACTCCTGTGGATGGTGACTTTGAGCCTAGTGCCAGGAGATTGTCCCCAGCTCTGAGTGCTCTGAGATGCACTGGGTGCACTGGATGCACAGGGTGGTGGCACTGGAGCCTGGTTCTGCTCTTCTCTAGAGCAGCTTTAACTGAGTTTTCCATCAGGTTGTTCAGCCTGCAGAGGAGAAGGCTCCAGGGGCTCCTCAGAGCTGCTGCCAGCACCTGAAGGGATCCTGCAGGAAGGCTGCAGAGGAACTTTGGCTGAGGGGGTCTGAGCCAGGCCAAGGGGGAAGGGTTTGGAGCTGAGGCAGAGCAGGGTTAGAGTGGAGCTGAGGAAGAAGTTGTTGAGTGGGAAGCTGGGGAGCCTCTGGCCCAGGCTGCCCAGGGAGGCTGTGGCTGCCTCCTGCCTGGGGGTGCTGAAGGCCAGGCTGGATGAGGCCCTGAGCAGCCAGGTCTAGCTGAGAGCTGCCCCTGGGCATGGCAGGGAGTTGGAGCAGATGAGCTCTGAGCTCCCTTCCAACCTGAGCCATTCTGTGGCTCTTTGAGTGCAGCTGAGCAAAGCAGCCCATGGCTGAGAGAGGTTGTGGAGTGTCCTGGTGTGGAGAGCTTCCAACCCCCCCTGGGCACTGTGCTGCTGGGCAAGCTGCTGTGGGTGCCCTGCTGGGGCAGGGCTTGGGCTGGGGCAGCTCCAGAGCTCCCTTCCAGCCCCTGTCAGGCTGTGACTCAGGGAACTGCCCCTACCCAGAGCAGTTTAAGTTCCAACAGAGCAATGCTGAACCATCTCCTGGCTAGGGGACAGAATGTGCTGGAAGGTGTCCAGAGCAGGGCCAGGAGGAGGAGCAGAGGGCTGGAGCTGCTCTGCTCTGAGCACAGCCTGAGAGAGTTGGGGTTGTGCAGGCTGGAGAGAAGGCTCCCAGGAGACCTCATTGTGGCCTCCCAGGATCTGCAGGGGGCTCCAAGAAAGCTGGGGAGGGACTTTTGAGAGTGTCAGGGAGGGATAGGACTGGCGGGGATGGAGCAGAACTAGAAGTGGGGAGATTGAGATTGGCTGTGAGGAAGAAGTTGTTGCCCAGGAGGGTGGTGAGAGCCTGGCCCAGGTTGCCCAGGGAGGTGGTGGTAGCCTCATCCTCTTCCCTGGAGGTGTTTGCAGCCAGGCTGGAGGTGGCTGTGAGCAACCTGCTGCAGTGTGAGGTGTCCCTAGCCATGGCAGGGGGTTGGAGCTGGCTGAGCCTTGAGCTCCCTCCCAGCCCTGACCGTGCTGTGGTTCTATGTGGCAAGAAGAAAGGACTGGAAGTGCTTGCTGCTGGGATGGCTGCTCAGATGCTTTGGTGGCTTTGGTGAGCCACCCCTGGGAGGATTCTGCCCCAGCAGCTCCATTCTGGATTCCCCCAGCCCCAAGCCCTGTTCCAGGAGCTCCATTCCGCTGCCTCCCGCTGCCTGCCTGGCGCTCGGCGCCGCCTCGCCGGCCGCTCTTCCTCTTCCTCCTCCTCCTCCTCCTCCTCCTCCTCCTCCTGCTGCTGCTGCAGGAGGATATTTTTGTGCTCCCTGCCTTCTATTTCTGCAGCAGGGATGCAGTTAAAGGTCCAAGGGAGGCTGCTCCAGCTCTGGAGCTGACTGAGCTCGTGATGAGTGGTTGTGCCCCAACTCATTCTCTCAGGGACAGGACCGGAGCACCTTGAGCACTGGGCTCAGCCTTGGGCCCTTCGCTCCCAGGAGGACATTGAGAGGCTGGAGCAGGGCCAGAGAAGGGCAACAGAGCTGGGCAAGGGTCAGCCAGGGCCATGGCACACCCTGAGCACAGCAGCAAGGTCTCAGACCCTGCCTCAGCCCAGCCAGCCCTGGGCACCTGCCTGCTGCCCAGCCATGGCCTCAGGCCCAGCACTCAGATGGCTTTTGCAGCTTCAGGCTGCTGGAGCTGGCCTGCTGCTGGGTCCTTCAGTGGTGTCCCACCCCCCTGAGCACCAGACACCAGCTCCACTCTGCCATGCCATGGGAGAAGCACTGCTGCCTCCGAGGAGAAGCTCAGCAGGAGCAGTCTGGCAGCACCAGCCCCACATTTCCTATGGGGGTTTGAACTTCAGCAGCAGCCCTCACCCCAGGAAGGGCACTGAGGAGCTGGAGCAGGGCCAGAGAAGGGCAAGAGAGCTGGGGAAGGGTCTGGGGAAGAGGGCTGGGGAGGAGCAGCTGAGGGAGCTGGGGGGGTTGAGCCTGGAGAAGAGGAGGCTGAGGGAGACCTCCTTGCTCTCTGCAGCTCCCTGAGAGGAGGCTGCAGCCAGCTGGGGCTTGGGCTCTGCTCCCTAGGAACAAGGGACAGGACAAGAGGCAATGGCCTCAAGCTGCCCCAGGGCAGGTTTGGTTTGGCCATGAGGAACAATTTCTTCCCCTTGAGGGCTGTCCAGGCCTGGCCCAGGCTGCCCAGGGCAGTGGTGCAGTCTCCAGCCCTGAGGGGGGTTCCAGAGCTGTGTGGCTGTGGTGCTGAGGGCCAGGGCTCAGTGGTGCTGAGGGCCAGGGCTCAGTGCTGCCCTGGCAGTGCTGGGGTAAGGCTTGGACTGGGTGACCTTAAAGGTCTCTTCCAGCCAAATGATTCCATGGTCCTCTGGCAACTCCTGACACCAGCTGCTGTGCCCAGGGCAGATCACCCCCAGGGGGCAGCTGCCTCTGTCCCGAGGAGCCACGCTGGCACTCAGCTCTTCCTGCTCTCTGCCCAGGGAAACTCTTCCCTATCTCCTGGGCTGCTACCAGGAATCTGCCTGGACCTTCCCTATGGAAGGCTGTAGGGAAAGCCTTCACAAGACTCATGGCCTGGGTGGGGTTGGAAGGGACCTTTAATGGCCATTCGAGGCAAGCCCCCCGCAGCCAGCAGGGACAGGTCACTGCATCACATCCATCTCTCTCTCTCTCTTTAAAGGCCTACATGGACAGCAAATCCAGCAAAGCAGCAGGGCCCAGCAGAGCCCCAGCTGGTGCTGCTGCCATGAAGAGCTTCGTGGAGAGCATGCTGAAGGAGATCAGAGCTTCCTACAAGGCTCGGGAGGAGCAGCTGGCCACAGCGGCACAGGGCTACAGGAGGCGGCTGAGGAGCTTGGCCAGGGGGCACCAGAGCCTCCTGATTGCTTATGGGTAGGGCTGGCCTAGGCTGGGGCTGGCCTGGGCTAGGGCTGGCCTGGGCTAGGACTGGGCTAGGGTAGGAAAAGGCTAGGCTAGGACTGGGCTAGGTTAGGACTGGGCTGGTGTAGGACTGGGTTGGGGTAGGACCTGGGCTAGGCTAGGAAAAGGCTAGGCTAGGACTGGGCTAGGTTAGGACTGGGCTGGGCTAGGACTGGGCTAAGCTAGGAAAAGGCTAGGCTAGGACTGGGCTAGGTTATGACTGGGCTGGGGTAGGACTGAGCTGGGGTAGGACTGAGCTAGGGTAGGACTGGGCTAGGGTCGGACTGGGCTGGGGTAGGGCTGGGCTAGGCTAGGACTGGGCTAGGCTAGGACTGGGCTAGGCTAGGAAAAGGCTAGGCTAGGACTGGGCTAGGTTAGGACTGGGCTGGGGTAGTGCTGGGCTGGGCTAGGGCTGGGCTAGGCTAGGAAAAGGCTAGGCTAGGAAAAGGCTAGGCTAGGCCTGGGCTAGGGTAGGCCTGAGCTAGGGTAGGACTGGGCTGGGGTAGGACTGGGCTGGGGTAGGCCTGGGCCAGGCTAGGACTGGGCTAGGCTCTGACTCTCTCCTCAGCTGCCTCCTAAAGGCCCCACAATAACCTCTGCCTCCCAGGCAGGAGGCAGCCACAGCCTCCCTGGGCAGCCTGGGCCAGAGGCTCCCCAGCCTCCCACTCAACAACTTCTTCCTCAGCTCCACTCTAACCCTGCTCTGCCTCAGCTCCAAACCCTTCCCCCTTGGCCTGGCTCAGACCCCCTCAGCAAAAGTTCCTCTGCAGCCTTCCTGCAGGATCCCTTCAGGTGCTGGCAGCAGCTCTGAGGAGCCCCTGGAGCCTTCTCCTCTTCACCCAGCCTGGCCTTGAACAGCTCCGGGGAGGGATCTTCCCTCCCTGCCTCATGCAGGGTGGGAGCTGGAGTGCAGGTTGGGTGGTGCAGAGCAGAGGTACCACAAATAACTTCTGCCTCCAGCCCAGCCCTGCAGCACTCTCAGCTCTGCTCTGCAGCTCTGGCAGCAGCTTGGGCTGTGGGAAGCAGCAGAACTTCTCCTGGCATGAAAGCCACAAATAGCTCCAGGACAAGCTCCCCTCAGAACAGGCTCCCAGGAACACTGAACATGCTGCTGGGCTCTCCCACTTCTCCTCTGCAAGGTGGCCAGAAGCCAGTGGCAGCCCCAGCAGCAGCAGCTCTTGGGGTGGTAATGCTCAGGGGCTTGGAAGCAAAGGGATCTGGCCAGGCTGGAGAGGTGAGCCCAGGCCAACCTCATGATGTTCAACAAGCTCCTGCCCCTGGGGTTGGGAAATCCCAAGCACAAACCAGAGCAGCCCTGAGGAGAAGGCCTTGGGGGGGTCAGCTGGTGACACAGTCCCCAGGAGCCAGCACTGGGCCCTGGCAGCCCAGAGGCAGCTGAGTGCTGAGCTGCAGCCAGAGCAGGGAGAGCAGCAGCACAGGGAGGGGATTCTGCCCCTCTGCTCTGCTCTGCTCAGCCCCCACCTGCAGCACTGCCTCCAGCTCTGGGGCCCCCAGCACAGGAAGGACCTGGAGCTGCTGGGGAGGGAAGTGCCCAGTGTCCAGGTGGGGAGGGAGCTCCCTGCAGGCTGCTCCTCAGGCATAGAGCCAGTGCTCAGCTGTGTCCTGCCAGCAGGTCAGCTCCTCCGGGTGGAACCAGAGAGAGATCTCCTGCTGGGCACTCTCCACCGAGTCGCTGCCGTGGATGAGGTTCCTGCAGGGGCAGGGGGGAAGAGGATCAGCTGGCAGCCAGCAGGGAGAGGAGGCAGAGGGCAGCTGCAGCTTGGAGAGCTCACCTCAGCCAACTGAGTTACAGAAGTCTGCAGTTGGTTGGATTGGAAAAGGCTTTGGAGAGCTTGGAGCCCAACTTGAGCACATCCAGAGGAGGCCACCGAGATGAGCAGAGGCTGCAGAACCTTCAGGCTGGGAGAGCTGGGGCTGTGCAGCCTGCAGAAGGCTGCAGGGAGACCTCAGAGCAGCCTCCCAGGACCTGAAGGGCTCCAGGAGAGCTGGGGAGGGACTTGGGACAAAGGCTGGGAGTGCCAGGCCCAGGGCCAATGGCTTTGAGCTGGGAGAGAGGAGACTGAGAGTGGAGAGGAGGAAGAAATTCTCTGCAGTGAGGCTGGGGAGACTCTGGCACAGGCTGCCCAGGGAGGCTGTGGCTGCCTCCTGCCTGGGGGTGCTCAGGGCCAGGCTGGATGAGGCCCTGAGCAAGCTGTGCTGGTGGGAGGGGTCCCTGCCCATGGCAGGGGGCTGGAGCTGGATGGTGTTTGAAGCTCCTTTCCAACCCGCCCCCTGCTGTGCCACTTGTGCCACTTTATCCCCGCTGCAGCCTGCGGTCTGTGCCAGCGCAGGCTCTGACCCCCGCGGCCCTTGGCAGGCTGCAGCGGGAGCAGATCCGGGCCCTGGGCAGCAGCACCATGGACTGCGGCCCTGCTGAGCTCCACTTCTGCATCACGGAGCCCGAGCTGCTGAGCAGCACCGCCCGGGAGCTGAACCGGCTGCGGGAGGAGAAAGCCAGGCTGGAGCTGCAGCTGCAGGAGCTGCGGCTGCAGGCGCTGCAGCAGGTGGGGGCTGAGCTTCCTCTGCTGCTGACCCTGGGGGCTGCGGGGGGAGCCTCAGCATCGACAGGGGCAGCCCCTGGGTCCCGAGGATTCCCCGTGCCGGTGGGGGGCTTGCTGACCGCCTCCCGTGGGGAAGGGGCAGGCTGTGCCGGCAGTGCCCCCGGGGCCGTGCAGGGTGAAGGTCCAGCAGGGGCCGTGGACCGGGGCTGCGGCACCCCGGGTGGGCTGCGGGGCAGCAGATGCCATGGAGCCCTGACTGCCTGGAGAGCTGAGGAAGGGAGGACAGGATGGGGCTCTCTGCTGCTGGGTGCCTTTCCCTCAGCATGAAGAGCCGAGCAGAAGAGCAGAGTGAGATGTGCAGCTCCACCTCCTCTCCCTGCTGCTGCCTGGCCAGAGCCAGCTCTTGATTTGCATGAGATGCACTTCAAAAGCCAGAGGATGGGAGACCTAAGCCTTGAGGGGTTGCTGCACCTCCACCCCCTTGCAGGGCACTGGGGACTGTTGGGGTGCTAGGAGGTGCTGGGCCCCTTGGGAGTGAGGGGGGGCTGTGGGGAGCTCCTGCTGGCTTCCTGCTCACAGGGTTGTGTTCTCCCTTTCCCCTCAGGACAGGCTGAAGCTCAGCTCTGCCCTCCTGCTGCCCCCTGAGCAGTAAGTGCTGTTTGCCTCTGCAGACCTTGCTCTTTCTGAGGTCTCCTTGCTGTGGGGATTGAGGAATCCCAGCTGGGCTGTCTTGGAAGTGGTGATGAACAGGGGGGAAGTGAGCTGGTGGGGAGTGCTCTGAGAAGAAGAGGCAGCTGCTGCCTGCCTGCCCTGAGCTGGGCCTTGGGGCCCTGAGCCAAGGAAGCTCTTAAGCCCATGTTTGGCTTCACCACGTTTGCTGTCCCCCTGACCTCTTTAGAAGCTGATGTGAAACATGTGCCTGAGTGCTTTGGTGGGTCCCAGCCAGGGAAAGGAGCAGGGAACACCACCAGTGTGGGCTGGAGGGGAGAGCCTCCCTCCAGAGGCTGGGCTGGAACCCTTGGGTGAGCCTGCACTGATGCCTCCCTGGCTTCCTGACATGGCCTTGACCTGCTCAGTTTTGAGGGGTCTCTTCCCCCTGCTCCATCACCCTGCTCAAGCTCTCTGGGAGCAATCTGAGCTGGGGGTTCCCAGGCTTTGAAAACACATCAGCTCCTGGGTGAGTACTGGGTCCAGGCATGTTCAGCATCTTCATCAACCACAGCTGGAGCCCTGGGTCCCATCCTGGGCTCCCCAGGTCAGGAGGGACAGAGAACTGCTGGAGAGAGTCCAGGGCAGGCTGCAGAGCTGCTGAGGGGCCTGGAGCAGCTCTGGGAGCAGCAAAGGCTGAGAGCCCTGGGGCTGAGAGCCTGCAGAAGAGCAGCCCCAGAGGGCAGCTGAGCAATGCTCAGCAAGAGCTAAAGGAGCTGTGGGGGGCAAGAGGCTGGGGCCAGGCTCTGCTGAGTGCTGCCCAGGGCCAGCACAAGGGGCAGAAAGTGTCAGGCAGGAGGTTGGAGCTGAGCAGGAGGAGAAAGTTGTTTGGGGTGAGGCTGCTGGAGGCCTGGAGCAGGCTGCCCAGAGAGGTTGTGGAGTGTCCTGGTGTGGAGAGCTTCCAACCCCCCCTGGGCACTGTGCTGCTGGGCAGGGTGCTGGGGGTGCCCTGCTGGGGCAGGGCTTGGGCTGGGGCAGCTCCAGAGCTCCCTTCCAGCCTCACCCTGCTGGGGTTCTGTGATTCTCATGACCAGGCATAGAGACAGCACCTTGTGCCCTGAAGGTTGGGACATCAGGAGAGTTGGAGCTCATGGTTGGATGGACAGAGTTGTGTCCAGTCCCTGCCCAGAGCTGTGGGACCTGTGGGTGGGCTGGGGCTGAAGGTCTGGCCGTGATCAGGATCTGCTTTTCCTCTCCCAGGCTGCTGGCTGAGAAGGGCTGGGCAGAGCTCAGGAAGCAGCTCCAGGAGTTCACACACAACACCCAGGTAAAGCTCAGTCAGGGCTGCTCCAGCCTGGAGCTGGGAAGCTTCCCACAGAGCCTTGGGCCTCAGCCCAACAAGTCCACCCTGGCAGCCCCCAGGTCACTGCCACCAGCAGCAGGGCAGCCCTGGGAGCTCCTCATTGCTGCACTGTGCCTCTCCTGCCTGGGCAGCTGTGACCTTCTGGCTCAGGGTTTGGCCTGCTTCAGGTCTGGTCTCAATCTGAAGCATGGAATTAGGTTGGAAGAGACTTTGAGGATCATCAGGACCTGCTCCAAGCCCTCAATGTCCTTCTTGGAGTGAGAGGCCCAAAGCTGAACCCAGGATTCAAGCTATGGCCTCAAGCAGTGCCCAGCACATGGAGACAATCCCTGCCCTGCTCCTGCTGCCACACCACTGCTGCTCCAGGCCAGGCTGCTGCTGGCTTCTTGGCCACCTGGGCACCCCCTGGCTCCTCTCCAGCCCCCTGGCCACAGTGATCCTGGCCAAGCTGCTGTGGGGGACCCTGGCTCTGGGCTGGGTGATCTCCAGAGGTCCCTTGCAATGCCCACCCTGCTGGGATGCTCTCCTGGGGTGGAGAGCCCCCGTGCCCAGGCTGCCTGGCTGGTGCCCTGCAGGGCTGGCACCTGCACAGAGCTGCTCCCCCCGGGCACAGCAGGCTGTGGTTGCTCACACAGGACACCAGAGCCCAGGGATGAAGAAGTGGCCAGGCTCACTTGGCAGAGGGGCACTGAGCCCCTGCCATCCCACAGCCCTCCCTGTGGCCTCCATGCTGCCTTGCCTCCCCAGGAGGATCTGGAGCAGGAGAGAAGCCGGCTGCTGGCGCGGGCGGTGGCGGCAGAGGAGCAGGTGGCAGAGCTGCAGGAGTACATAGGCAAGCACCTGGCAAGGTGAGCTGCTGGCACCCCCCCTGCTTGTGCTCCTGGCTTTCTGCTCCAGGCTTCTCTCCCAGGCTAATTGCTGGTGATATCACCATGGCCACCAGGCTGCCAGCCCCTGGCCTGGCTGCTGCCTCCCCACAGTGCTGCTGCCATGGTCGGGGTCCTGTGCGGGCAGCTGCCCCCAGCTCTGCCCCACAAGGCAGGGGGGGGCTGAGTCTGCTCAGCCAGGTGGCTCCTACCCCCTGTGCCCACCCAGCCTTCATCACCAGTGGTGTCCCTCAGGGGTCCATGCTGGCACCAGTGCTGTTTAACATCCTCCTCCATGACACAGGCTGGATCCAGGCTCCCTCAGCACTCTGCAGATGGCCCCAGGCTGGGTGGTGTGGGTGGCACTGTGAGGGGATCCATCCAGAGGGACCTGGGCAAGCTGGAGAAGGGAACCAGGGGACCCTCATGAGGCTCAATGAGGCCAAGGGTCAGCACAGCTCCCAGTACCAACCCAGGCTGGGGGTGAAGGGCTGGGAGCAGCCCTGTGGGGAAGGCCTTGGGGGTGCTGGGGGTGCAGAGCTGGCCAGGAGCTGGCACTGAGTGCTGCCAGCCCAGCCCCAGCCTGGCCTGGGCTGAGCCCCAGCAGTGTGGGCAGCAGGGGCAGGGAGGGGATTCTGCCCCTCTGCTGTGCCTGCTGAGACCTCCCCTGCAGGGCTGGGGCAGCTCTGGAGCCCTCAGCACAGCCAGGGAGCTGCTGGAGCAGGGCCAGAGGAGGCCACAGCAGTGCTGGGAGGCTGGAAGCCCTCTGCTGGGAGGCCAGGCTGGGAGGGTTGGGGTTGTGCAGCCTGCAGAGGAGAAGGCTCCAGGGAGACCTCCTGGTGGCCTTGCAGTGCTTCAAGGGGACAGAAGAGAGCTGGGGACAGACTGCTGAGCAGGGCCTGTTGGGGCAGGCCAAGGGGGGATGGTTGGAACTGCAAGAGGGAGACTGAGAGTGGAGAGAAGGAGAAATGTTTGGTGCTGAGGGTGGGGAGAGCCTGTGCCAGGCTGCCCAGAGAGCTGGGAGCTGCCCCATGGCTGGCAGCAGTGCAGGGCAGGTTGGTTGGGGCTGGGAGCAGCCTGCTGTGGCTGCAGCTGTCCCTGCTGGCTGCAGGCTTGAACTGGGTGAGCTCTAAAGGTCCCTTCCGGCCCACCCCAGCCTGGGATCCTCTGATCCTTTGGAGGAGTCCTCTCCCTGGCTCATCACTCCCTGAAGCTGGCAGAACAGCTGCTGGGGCAAGGGGAGGTGAGAAGCAGCTGGTCACATCTGTCAGAGCATTGATCCAGCTGCTGGAGCCCTCCAGCCAGCTTGGCTGTGAGCTCAGGTTGCTGCTACCATAACCCAGCAGAGCCAACACAGCCCTTGGACAGGGCTGGGGGTTTGGATTTGCTGGGGCTCAGCTCCCAGCACAGCTCAGTGCCTGGGCTGGCTGCTGTGTCCCAGCTGCCACTGCCTGTCCTTAGTGTGCAGCACACAGAGGGTGATTAAATCCCACAGTCCCAGCAGGGTAGGCTGGAAGGGAGCTCTGGAGCTCCCCCAGCCCAAGCCCTGCTCCAGCAGGGCACCCACAGCACCCTGCCCAGCAGCACAGTGCCCAGGGGGTTTGGAAGCTCTCCACACCAGGACACTCCACAACCTCTCTGGGCAGCCTGCTCCAGGCCTCCAGCAGCCTCACCCCAAACAACTTTCTCCTCCTGCTCAGCTCCAACCTCCTGCCTGACACTTGCTGCCCCTTGCCCCTTGTGCTGGCCCTGGGCACCACTCAGCAGAGCCTGGCCCCAGCCTCTTGCCCCCCACAGCTCCTTTAGCTCTTGCTGAGCATTGCTCAGCTGCCCTCTGGGGCTGCTCTTCTGCAGGCTCTCAGCCCCAGGGCTCTCAGCCTTTGCTGCTCCCAGAGCTGCTCCAGGCCCCTCAGCAGCTCTGCAGCCTGCCCTGGACTCTCTCCAGCAGTTCTGTCTCTCCTGACCTGGGGAGCCCAGAGCTGGATGCAGGACTCCAGATGTGACCTCCCTAGGGCAGAGCAGAATGGAAGCAAAACCTCCCTTGCCCTGCTGGCCACACTCTTCCTGCCCCCCAGGCCACCTTTGGCCTCCAGGGCACATTTCTGGCTCCTGGGGAGCTTGTTGTCCCCCAGCACTCCCAGGCCCTTCTCCCTGGAGCTGCTTCCCAGCAGGTCTCTCCTCAGCTGCCCTGCTGCAGGAGGTTGTTGCTCCCCAGGGGCAGGAGCCTACCCCTGCCCTTGGTGAACTTCCTGAGGCTGCTCTCTGCCCAGCTGCCCAGCCTGCCCCTGTGCCCAGGCTGGCAGTGCCACTGCTGCCTCCCTTGCAGGTACAAGCAGCAGGTCCTGCAGCTGCAGCAGCTCGCCGGCGGCGCGGGGCTGGCCGCGGGGCTGGCCGCAGGGCCGGCCCCCAGCCTGGACGCTCAGCCAGGGGCCAGCAGCTCCTCGCCACGGCTCTGAGAAGCAGCACCTCAGGAAGGAGCAGGGCTTAGAAGGGTTCAGCTGGAAGGAGCTTTCTGTGCTGTGGACTGGCCAAGGTGAGTGTCCCCTGGGAGCCACAGCCAGGGGACTCCCGTGGGTGGCCTTGGTGTCAACTTCGGAGGACCAGAACGGGACAGCTGTGCCTCAGCTGCCCCCTGAGCCCTTGGCTGGAGGGCTTTGGTGTTCCCCCCAGCACCATCTCACCCTGGGAAACAGGGCAGCTTCCCAGGCTGGGGGGCTGCAGGGGCAGGTTCCTGTTCCTGGGGTGATTTTTCTCCTGGGACAGAGCCAGACCCAAGTCCAAGGCCTAGCACTGCTGCTGCCTTGGTTTCCTTTGTCAGCTTCCAGGAGACAAGGCCAGGGCTGGTTCATGCCAGACTGTGGTCCAAGGGCTGCTCTTTCATGGTGGGAAAAGCTTTCTCTTCTGTGCTGAAGTGGCAAAGGGAATGGTCTGCAAGGTGAGCAGGGCCAAACCCACCCTTCAGCAGGAGCTGGGCTGGACAATGTCCCTCCTGAGCCACCTTGAAAGGAATGATGGAGCAAAGCAAAGCAAAGCAGTGGCTGCTCTGGCTCCAGCAGCACCCCACAGCTGCAAGGCAAAGGCAGATCCCAAGGGAAGAACCAACCAGATGTTTTATTTGGCAATAAAGCAGCAAAGCCTTCAGAGAGAGGCACTGGGGGTGCAGTTCTTCAGCCTCTGACAGTTCCAGCACTTCCAGGTCTGCTTTGCTCCTCTTTGGCACAGCAAGGCACTGCCAGCCTGCTCAGGGCTCCAACCCTCCAGGTGCTCAGGGAGAGCCTGGCCAAGGAGCCCTCTCCCTGGGAGCCCTGGAGAAGCTCCAACCCTCCAGGTGCTCAGGGAGAGCCTGGCCAAGGAGCCCTCTCCCTGGGAGCCCTGGGGAAGCTCCAACCCTCCAGGTGCTCAGGGAGAGCCTGGCCAAGGAGCCCTCTCCCTGGGAGCCCTGGGGAAGCTCCAACCCTCCGTGGCAGGCCGGAGGAGGCTGCAGTCAGACCGCGCTCCCCTCGGGGCTGCGCCGCGCTGCCCTCCTCACCTCCTTCATGTCGTAGGCCCAGACCTGCTCCAGCCCCTGCCCCAGGGTGCTGCTGGGGGTCCAGGAGGGGAAGGGGAAGCGTCCAGCCACCACCCGAGCTTCATCAGGGAGCTCTGCCAGCAGCTTGGCCGCTAGGGGAGGCTTCTGGGGAGAGAGAGGACAGCCAGGGCCGGGCAGCCTTACACAACGGTCACAGAGCGGCAGTGCCGCCAGGGACCACAGGGCAGCACCTTCCTGGCAGGGCTGCTGGGTGCCATGTCAGTCAAAGACCCTTCCACAAGGCAGGGCTGGCACTAACCCTGTCCATGGCTGGGACTAGGACCAAGGGACAAGTGACAAGAGGAGAGGGAACAACTCCAAGCCGCCCCAGGGGAGGTTCGGGTTGGCCACGAGGAACAACTTCTTCCCCTTGAGGGTTGCCCAGGCTTGTCCTGGGCAGCCCAGGGCAGGGGGGGAGTCCCCACCCCTGGAGGGGTTTCAGAGCCCTGGAGATGTGGTGCTGAAGGCCATGGTTTGGTGGTGCTGGGTTGGACTTGATGACCTTGAAGCTCTTTCTCCAACCAAACCCCTTCCAGGGCTCCATGAACTCAAGCAGTGCAGCCAAAGCACCTGCAGGCCCCGGGGCCTGCCCTCTGCCACTGCCCCTGATGATCCCCTCAGCTCCCTCAGAAGGGTTTGGGGTGCAAGGGAAAGCAACTCACCACGCTGGGGGCCAGGAACACGATCACGTTGTGGCAGTCAGCAAGATTCACCTTCAAAGGGAAGGAAAAGGAGAATGAAAGCAGCAGCAGGCAGAGGCACAGCTGCTGGAGTGGCTCAGCACCTTCCAAGCCAGCTTGGGAACCTTGGAGGAAGCAAAGACCACAGCATCACAGCATCACCAAGGTTGGAAGAGACCTCAAAGATTGAGTCCAAGCTGTCACCACAGAGCTCATGACTAACCCATGGCACCAAGTCCATGGCACCAAGTGCCACATCCAGTCCCCTCTTGAACACCTCCAGGGATAGGGACTCCACCACCTCTCTGGGCAGCACATCCCAATGGCCAACAACTCTCTCTGTGAAGAACTTTTTCCTCACCTTGAGTCTAAACCTCCCCTGGCACAGCTTGAGACTGTGTCCTCTTGTTCTGCTGCTGGGTGCCTGGAAGAAGAGCCCAACCCCCACCTGGCTCCAACCTCCCTGCAGGGAGTTGCAGAGAGCAAGAAGGTCTCCCCTGAGCCTCCTCTTCTGCAGGCTAAGCAACCCCAGCTCCCTCAGCCTCTCCTCCCAGGGCTGTGCCCCAGACCCCTCCCCAGCTTTGTTGCCCTTCTCTGGACACCTTCAAGTCTCTCAATGTCCTTCTTGAGCTGAGGAGCCCAGAGCTGGACACAGGACTCAAGGGGTGGCCTGAGCAGTGCTGAGCACAGGGCACAAGGACTTCCCTGCTCCTGCTGGCCACACTCTGCCTGCTGCAGGCCAGGATGCCCTTGGCCTTCTTGGCGCCCTCGTCACACTGCTGGCTCCTGTTCAGCTGCTGTCTGCCAGCACCCCCAGGTCCCTTTCTGCCTGGCTGCTCTCAGCCACTCTGACCCCAGCCTGTAGCACTGCCTGGGGTTGGTGTGGCCAAGGTGTAGAACCTGGCCCTCAGGCTTGTTCAGTCTCATGCCTTGGGCTCTGCCCAGCTGTCCAGGCAGGGTCCCTCTGCAGAGCCTCCTACCCCCTAACAGATCCACAGCAGCTCCCAGCTTGGTGCCATCTGCCAGCCTGGTGTCCCTCCCAACCCACAGCAGTCTCTGGTTCTGTGATTCTATGACTCTGAAGACCACCACCTGTCAGCAGCTCCTGAGACCCCTTCCCAAAGCCTGCACCACCAGCTGGTGCTCCCCTGGGAATGAGGATGGTTCTCCACCTCCTGGGAGCAGCATGGACTGGGGAAGGAGTAGCATGGATTGGAGATAAGGAGCAGCAGGGACTGGGGAGAAGGGACAGCAGGCACTGGGGGAAGGGGCAGCAGGGACTGGGGGGAAGGGGCAGCAGGCACTGGGGAGAAGGGGCAGCAGGCACCGGGGAGAAGGGGCAGCAGGCACTGGGGGGAAGGGGCAGCAGGGACTGGGGAGAAGGGGCAGCAGGCACTGGGGAGAAGGGGCAGCAGGGACCGGGGAGAAGGGGCAGCAGGGACTGGGGGGAAGGGGCAGCAGGCACTGGGGAGAAGGGGCAGCAGGCACTGGGGGGAAGGGGCAGCAGGCACTGGGGGGAAGGGGCAGCAGGCACCGGGGAGAAGGGGCAGCAGGCACTGGGGGGAAGGGGCAGCAGGCACTGGGGGGAAGGGGCAGCAGGCACCGGGGAGAAGGGGCAGCAGGGACCGGGGAGAAGGGGCAGCAGGCACTGGGGGGAAGGGGCAGCAGGCACTGGGGAGAAGGGGCAGCAGGCACCGGGGGGAAGGGGCAGCAGGCACCGGGGAGAAGGGGCAGCAGGCACCGGGGAGAAGGGGCAGCAGGCACTGGGGGGAAGGGGCAGCAGGGACCGGGGAGAAGGGGCAGCAGGCACCGGGGAGAAGGGGCAGCAGGCACTGGGGAGAAGGGGCAGCAGGGACCGGGGGGAAGGGGCAGCAGGGACCGGGGAGAAGGGGCAGCAGGCACTGGGGGGAAGGGGCAGCAGGCACCGGGGAGAAGGGGCAGCAGGCACGGGGGAGAAGGGGCAGCAGGCACTGGGGGGAAGGGGCAGCAGGCACTGGGGGGAAGGGGCAGCAGGCACCGGGGAGAAGGGGCAGCAGGGACCGGGGAGAAGGGGCAGCAGGCACTGGGGGGAAGGGGCAGCAGGCACCGGGGAGAAGGGGCAGCAGGGACCGGGGGGAAGGGGCAGCAGGCACTGGGGGGAAGGGGCAGCAGGCACGGGGGAGAAGGGGCAGCAGGCACCGGGGGGAAGGGGCAGCAGGCACCGGGGAGAAGGGGCAGCAGGCACCGGGGAGAAGGGGCAGCAGGCACTGGGGGGAAGGGGCAGCAGGGACCGGGGGGAAGGGGCAGCAGGGACCGGGGAGAAGGGGCAGCAGGCACTGGGGGGAAGGGGCAGCAGGCACCGGGGAGAAGGGGCAGCAGGCACTGGGGAGAAGGGGCAGCAGGCACTGGGGGGAAGGGGCAGCAGGCACTGGGGGGAAGGGGCAGCAGGCACCGGGGAGAAGGGGCAGCAGGCACTGGGGGGAAGGGGCAGCAGGCACTGGGGGGAAGGGGCAGCAGGCACTGGGGAGAAGGGGCAGCAGGGACCGGGGAGAAGGGGCAGCAGGCACCGGGGAGAAGGGGCAGCAGGCACTGGGGGGAAGGGGCAGCAGGCACTGGGGAGAAGGGGCAGCAGGCACTGGGGGGAAGGGGCAGCAGGGACCGGGGAGAAGGGGCAGCAGGGACCGGGGAGAAGGGGCAGCAGGCACCGGGGAGAAGGGGCAGCAGGGACCGGGGAGAGGGAGCAGCAGGCACTGGGGAGAAGGGGCAGCAGGCACTGGGGGGAAGGGGCAGCAGGCACTGGGGAGAAGGGGCAGCAGGCACTGGGGGGAAGGGGCAGCAGGCACTGGGGAGAAGGGGCAGCAGGCACTGGGGAGAAGGGGCAGCAGGCACTGGGGGGAAGGGGCAGCAGGCACTGGGGGGAAGGGGCAGCAGGCACTGGGGAGAAGGGGCAGCAGGCACTGGGGGGAAGGGGCAGCAGGCACTGGGGAGAAGGGGCAGCAGGCACTGGGGGGAAGGGGCAGCAGGCACCGGGGGGAAGGGGCAGCAGGCACTGGGGGGAAGGGGCAGCAGGCACTGGGGGGAAGGGGCAGCAGGCACCGGGGGGAAGGGGCAGCAGGCACTGGGGGGAAGGGGCAGCAGGCACTGGGGAGAAGGGGCAGCAGGCACCGGGGGGAAGGGGCAGCAGGCACTGGGGAGAAGGGGCAGCAGGCACTGGGGGGAAGGGGCAGCAGGGATTGGGGGGAAGGGGCAGCAGGCACTGGGGGGAAGGGGCAGCAGGCACTGGGGGGAAGGGGCAGCAGGCACTGGGGGGAAGGGGCAGCAGGCACTGGGGAGAAGGGGCAGCAGGCACAGGGAAGGAGCATGGAGCCAGCAGCAGAGCAGGGCTGGAGAGGGCAGCCCAAGCCCCGAGCACAGGCAGGCCTTTGGGATCTGTTACCTTCCAGAGGTCTCTCTTCAGGAAGGAGACCTTCCCGTGGCACCCAGCCCTCCAGGCCCGGCAGTGGGACAGACACAGCAGCCAGGGGTTGAGCTCATAGCCAACTGCAGGCCTCAGCCCTTGCTTGTAGGCCTCTACCACCTGCAGACAGAGAGCAGCAACTGGAATGAACCTGGGAGCTGAGCCTGGGGCACAACCTGGGGCACAGGAGCTCCTCTTGCAGGGTGACCTCAGCCCTCAGCACCTTCCAGGTTCTTTCCTGCTCACTCCTGCTCTGCTCACTCAAGGTGATGTCACCCAGGGACATCTAGGGCTCTCCAGAACTGCCTAGGACCATCTATCTAGGGCTCATCTAGGACAGGACCATCTAGGGGTGCCTTCCAGTGCTGCCTGGGACCACCTCTGGTCATCCAAGTCTGTCCAGGGTGTGCCTTGCCGTCTAGGGCTGTCTAGGACCATCTAGAGGTGTCTGTGACCATTCTTCTGGTGGTGTCTAAGACCATCCAGGGCTGTCTAGGTCCATCCAGGATTGTTTAGAGCCATCTACAACTGCCTAGGGCCATTTAGAATAGAATAGAATACATAGAATAAACCAGGTTGGAAGAGACCTTCAAGATCATCGCGTCCAACCCATCAACCAATCCAACTCCGCCCAAGCAACTAACCCACAGCACCAAGTACCCCGTCAAGTCTTCTCCTAAAAACCTCCAGTGATGGTGACTCCACCACCTCCCCAGGCAGCCCATTCCAATGTGCAATCACTCTTTCTGTATAGAACTTTTTTCTAACATCCAGCCTGTATCTCCCCTGGCGCAGCCTGAGACTGTGTCCTCTTGTTCTGGTACTGCTTGCCTGGGAGAAGAGACCAACATCCGTCTGTCTACAACCTCCCTTCAGGTAGTTGTAGAGAGTAATAAGGTCACCCCTCAGTCTCCTCTTCTCCAGGCTAAGCAACCCCAGCTCCCTCAGCCTCTCCTCGTAGGGCTTATGTTCCAAACCCCTCACCAACTTTGTTGCTCTTCTCTGGACTCGTTCCAGCAAGTCAACATCCTTCCTAAACTGAGGGGCCCAGAACTGGACACAGTACTCGAGGTGCGGCCTAACCAGTGCAGTGTACAGGGGCAGAATGACCTCCCTGCTCCTGCTGGCCACACTGTTCCTGATGCAGGCCAGGATGCCATTGGCCCTCTTAGCTGCCTGGGCACACTGCAGGCTCATGTTCAGTCTACCGTCGACCAGCACCCCCAGGTCCCTCTCAGCCTGACTGCTCTCCAGCCACTCTGCCCCCAGCCTGTAGCTCTGCATGGGGTTGCTGTGGCCAATGTGCAGAACCCGGCACTTGGATGTGTTAAATCTCATGCCGTTGGACTCTGCCCATCTGCCCAGCCTGTCCAGGTCCCTCTGCAGAGCCTCTCTACCCTCCAGCAGATCAACTCCTGCGCCCAGCTTGGTGTCGTCAGCAAATTTACTGATGATGGACTCGATGCCCTCGTCCAGATCATCAATAAAGATGTTAAAGAGCAAGGGGCCCAGCACTGATCCCTGGGGCACACCACTGGTGACTGGCTGCCAGCTGGATGTGGCACCATTCACTACCACTCTCTGGGCTCGGCCCTCCAGCCAGTTCCTAACCCATCTCAGTGTGCTCCCATCCAAGCCATGGGCTGACAGCTTGGCCAGGAGTTTGCTATGGGGAATGGTGTCAAAGGCCTTGCTGAGGTCCAGGTAGACTACATCCACAGGCCTCCCCACATCCACCAGGTGGGTCACCTGATCATAGAAGGAGATCAGGTTGGTCAGGCAGGACCTGCCCTTCCTAAACCCATGCTGGCTGGGCCTGATCCCTTGGCCATCCTCTAAGTGTTGTGTGATTGCACTCAGGATGACCTGCTCCATAATCTTTCCTGGCACTGAGGTCAGGCTGACAGGTCTGTAATTCCCTGGCTCATCCAACCGGCCCTTCTTGTGGATGGGTACCACGTTGGCCAGCTTCCAGTCATGTGGGATCTCTCCAGTGAGCCAGGACTGATGAAAAATAATGGAGAGTGGCTTGGCCAGCTCATCTGCCAGCTCTCTCAGCACCCTAGGATGGATCCCATCTGGTCCCATGGACTTGTGGGGGTCCAAGCTGCTGAGGAGAGCTCCTATCACTTGCTCATGGAACACAGGGAAACCATGCAGCTCCCTGGCTCCCTCTGCCAGTTCTGCAGGCCAGCTGTCTGGTAGACGTTCTTTCCAGCTAGTAAAAACTGAGGTAAAGAAGGTGTTAAGTACCTCTGCCTTTTCCTCATCCTGTGTTACAACATTTCCTTCCATGTCAACCAAGGAGTGGAGGTTGTCCCTGCCCTTCCTCTTGCTATTAATATATTTATAGAAGGACTTTTTGTTGTCCTTCACATCAGAGGCCAGTTTAAGTTCCAAATATGCTTTTGCCTCCCTAATTTTCCTCCTACATGCCCTAGCAACCTCTTTAAACATTCCATGGGTTGCCTCACCTTTCTTCCACAGATTATACACCCTCTTTTTTTCCCTTAGTTCAATTAAAAGTTCATTACACAGCCAGGCTGGCCGTCTGCCCCGGCGGCTCCTCTTCCGGCACATTGGCACAGCCTGCTCCTGAGCCTTCATCAGCTCTTTCTTGAAGCAGGTCCAGCCCTCCTGGACCCCTTTATTTTTAAGGGCTTTCTCCCAAGGAACCCTCTGAATTATTTCCTTGAGCAACCTGAAGTCCGCCCTCCGGAAGTCCAGAGTGGAGGTCTTCTTGCTGGCCCTCTTAGCTTGACTGAATACTGAAAATTCTATTATTTCATGGTCACTGGCCCCTAAACAGCCTCCGACCACCACATCACCCACCAGCCCTTCCCTGTTGGTGAAGAGGAGGTCAAGCATAGCCTTGCCCCTGGTAGGCTCACGCAGCACCTGGGATAAGAAGCTGTCCTCCATGCAGTCTAAGAACCTCCTAGACTGCCTCCTCTCTGCTGTGTTGAGATCCCAGCAGATGTCAGGCAGGTTGAAGTCGCCCATAAGGACAAGGTCAGGAGATCTTGAGACAGCCTTAAGCTGTCTATAGAATGCTTCGTCAACATCATCCTCCTGGTTGGGTGGTCTATAACAGACTCCAACCAGGATGTCTGCCCTACCGGTCTTCCCTCTAATTCTTGCCCACAAGCATTCAACCTGATTGTCCCTAATCTCTAGCTTAGGACCACCTAAGACAGTCCAGGACCACAGCCAGGAGGGGCATCTAGGACTGCTTATGGCCATCTAGTGCTAAGACCACCTGGGGCCATCTAGGACCACCTAGGACTATCTAGGGCTGTCTAGGACCATCTAGAGGTGTCTGTGACCATTCTTCTGGTGGTGTCTAAGACCATCCAGGCCTGTCTAGGAACATCCAGGACTGTTTAGAGCCATCTACAACAGCCTAGGGCCATTTAGGACCACCTAAGACAGTCCAGGACCACAGCCAGGAGGGGCATTTAGGACTGTCTCGGGCCACCTAGGATCATGTGGGGCTGTCCAGGATCGTCTAGGGCAGTCTAGGACCACCTAAGACCATCAAGAGCTGTCTTAAGACTATCCAGGACCACCTAGGACCACCAAGGACTACCCAGGACTACCTGAGGCCACCAACCTGGGCTGTCCAGGGAGGTGGTTGGGGCGCCGTCCCTGGAGGTGTTTAAGCCCAGGCTGGATGAGGCTCTGGCCAGGCTGATCTAGTGTGGGGTGTCCCTGCCCGCGGCAGGGGGGTTGGAACTGGCTGATCCTCGTGGTCCCTTCCACCCCTGACTGATTCTGTGATACTATGACGATCCAGAACCACAGCCACGAGGACCATCCAGAGACCCACAGCCAGCAGCGGGGCAGCAGCCGGGCCGGGGGGGGCTCCACTCTGCCCTCGCCACCCTCGTCCCTCCCGGGACACCCCCAGCGCCCCGCAGTTTGCCCAGCGGCAGTCCCTTACGAGCCGTCCGTCTCCCGATCCCAGGTCCACCGTCTTGCCGGGCCGGCCCCGCAGCAGCGCCAGGGCGTTCGCCACTTGCCGGGGCCCGGAGGCCTGGAAGGGCACCTGGCGGGGCACAGTTTGGGGTCGGGCTGGGGGCGGTTAATCCCAGCCGGGGGTCTCGGGGCGGGGGCACAGAGGGGCGAGCGGCGGTACCTGCAGCCGCAGCGGGACGCGGCGGAAGCCTGGCATCAGCAGCGTGGCCCAGGCGGCCCAGGCGGCCCCCGCGCTGCCCAGCGCCAGCTCCAGCAGCCCCCAGCCGCCCAGCCGGGACCCCCCCGCCAGCTCCCGCACCGCCTCCCCCAGCTCCTCCGGCTCCATGGCTGCCGGAAGGGGCCGGCCCCGCTCCCCGCCGCCCGCTCCCCGCCGCCCGCCTTCCGCCGCCGCTCCCCGCCCCGGCACCGGCGCTGACCTGGGAGCGTCCGGAGGGGAAAGGGGGCGGGGAGAGAGCCGGGGTGGGGGGCAGGGAGTGCCCCGGGAGTGTCTGTACCGGGGGGACATCCAAGAGTGCCCCGGGGGAGTCTGTACCGGGAGGGACCGGAGAGTGCCCCGGGGGAGTCTGTACCGGGAGGGACCGGAGAGTGCCCCGGGGGTGTCTGTACCGGGAGGGATCCCAGAGTGCCCCGGGGGTGTCTGTACCGGGAGGGACCGGAGAGTGCCCCGGGAGTGTCTGTACCGGGAGGGATCCCAGAGTGCCCCGGGGGTGTCTGTACCGGGAGGGACCGGAGAGTGCCCCGGGAGTGTCTGTACCGGGGGGAGATCCAAGAGTGCCCCGGGGGAGTCTGTACCGGGGCGGGGGATCCAAGAGTGCCCCGGGGGTGTCTGTACCGGGAGGGACCGGAGAGTGCCCCGGGGGTGTCTGTACCGGGAGGGATCCCAGAGTGCCCCGGGGGTGTCTGTACCGGGGCGGGGGATCCAAGAGTGCCCCGGGAGTGTCTGTACCGGGGCGGGGGATCCAAGAGTGCCCCGGGGGTGTCTGTACCGGGAGGGACCGGAGAGTGCCCCGGGGGTGTTTGTACCAAGAGGGGGACGATCCAAGAGTGCCCCGGGGGTGTCTGTACCGGGAGGGACCGGAGAGTGCCCCGGGGGTGTCTGTACCGGGGCGGGGGATCCAAGAGTGCCCCGGGGGTGTCTGTACCGGGAGGGACCGGAGAGTGCCCCGGGGGTGTCTGTACCGGGGCGGGGGATCCAAGAGTGCCCCGGGAGTGTCTGTACCGAGGCGGGGGATCCAAGAGTGCCCCGGGGGTGTCTGTAGCGGGGGGGGGGATCCAAGAGTGCCCCGGGGGTGTCTGTAGCGGGGGGGGGGGGGGGGGGGGGGGGAAGGACCAGAGAGTGCCCCGGGGGTGTTTGTACCAAGAGGGGGAGGATCCAAGAGTGCTCCGGGGGTGTCTGTACCAGGGCAGAGGGACGGACCAGAGAGTGCCCCGGGGGTGTCTGTGTGGGGATGGGGATCTGAGAGTGATCCTGGGGGTGTCTGAACCAGAGGGGGGCTGAGAGTGCCCTGGGGGTGTCTGTACACGAAGGAGGGCTTCAGGGAGAGCTCCTGGGGGTGTGTGTATTGCAGGGGGTCTCACTGTGACCCAGGGATGTCTGCATCAAGGAAGGGTTCAGGGAGAGTTTTGGGGGTGTCTGTAGTGAGGGGTTCAGGGGGTGATGCAGGGGTGTCTGTACCAGGGTGGGGGGTGAGGTAAGTGCCCCTGGGGGTGGCAGGAGTAGATGTGTATCACACAGTATCACAGAATCACCAAGGTTGGAAGAGACCTCAAAGATCATCAAGTCCAACCTGGCACCACAGACCTCATGACCAGACCATGGCACCAAGTGCCACATCCAGTCCCCTCTTGAACACCTCCAGGGATGGGGACTCCACCACCTCCCTGGGCAGCACATCCCAATGGCTAACGACTCGCTCGGTGAAGAACTTTCTCCTCACCTCCAGCCTAAACCTCCCCTGGCACAGCTTGAGACTGTGTCCTCTTGTTCTGCTGCTGGGTGCCTGGGAGCAGAGCCCAACCCCCACCTGGCTCCAACCTCCCTGCAGGGAGTTGCAGAGAGCAAGAAGGTCTCCCCTGAGCCTCCTCTTCTGCAGGCTAAGCAACCCCAGCTCCCTCAGCCTCTCCTCCCAGGGCTGTGCCCCAGACCCCTCCCCAGCTTTGTTGCCCTTCTCTGGACACCTTCAAGTCTCTCAATGTCCTTCTTGAGCTGAGGAGCCCAGAGCTGGACACAGGACTCAAGATGCAGCCTAACCAATGCAGAGTACAGGGCACAATGACCTCCCTGCTCCTGCTGGCCACACTGTTCCTAGTGCAGGCCAGGATGTGTGATGCTGTGAGAGGCTGTGTGCATGGCTGTTGCTTCGTGGCTGTGCACAACGGTTGGCATGCAGGGTGTTTCACACTCCTGGTTGGTTGTGCACAGCCAGTGGTGCATGTGCATGCTTGCTCACACTGCAGCTGCAGGGGGTGCACAGCTGCTGGCTGCTGCTGGCTCTGTGCAGCTCTTGGTGGTTGGTTGCTCACTCTCCTGTGGCTGTTGGTGGCTGTGCTCAGCTGTTGGTTGCTCACTGTCCTGTGGCTGTTGGTGGCTGTGCACAGCTGTTGGTTGCTCACTCTCCTGTGGCTGTTGGGGGCTGTGCTCAGCTGTTGGTTGCTCACTCTCCTGTGGCTGTTGGGGGCTGTGCTCAGCTGTTGGTTGCTCACTCTCCTGTGGCTGTTGGGGGCTGTGCTCAGCTGTTGGTTGCTCACTCTCCTGTGGCTGTGCTCAGCTGTTGGTTGCTCACTCGCCTGTGGCTGTGCTCAGCTGTTGGTTGCTCACTCTGCTGTGGCTGTTGGTGGCTGTGCACAGCTGTTGGTTGCTCACTCTCCTGTGGCTGTGCACAGCTGTTGGTTGCTCACTCTCCTGTGGCTGTGCTCAGCTGTTGGTTGCTCACTCTCCTGTGGCTGTTGGTGGCTGTGCACAGCTGTTGGTTGCTCACTCTCCTGTGGCTGTTGGGGGCTGTGCTCAGCTGTTGGTTGCTCACTCTCCTGTGGCTGTGCACAGCTGTTGGTTGCTCACTCTCCTGTGGCTGTGCTCAGCTGTTGGTTGCTCACTCTCCTGTGGCTGTGCTCAGCTGTTGGTTGCTCACTCTGCTGTGGCTGTTGGTGGCTGTGCACAGCTGTTGGTTGCTCACTCTCCTGTGGCTGTGCACAGCTGTTGGTTGCTCACTCTGCTGTGGCTGTTGGTGGCTGTGCACAGCTGTTGGTTGCTCACTCTCCTGTGGCTGTTGGTGGCTGTGCACAGCTGTTGGTTGCTCACTCTCCTGTGGCTGTGCACAGCTGTTGGTTGCTCACTCTCCTGTGGCTGTGCTCAGCTGTTGGTTGCTCACTCTCCTGTGGCTGTTGGTGGCTGTGCACAGCTGTTGGTTGCTCACTCTCCTGTGGCTGTTGGGGGCTGTGCTCAGCTGTTGGTTGCTCACTCTCCTGTGGCTGTTGGTGGCTGTGCACAGCTGTTGGTTGCTCACTCTCCTGTGGCTGTTGGTGGCTGTGCACAGCTGTTGGTTGCTCACTCTCCTGTGGCTGTTGGGGGCTGTGCACAGCTGTTGGTTGCTCACTCTGCTGTGGCTGTGCTCAGCTGTTGGTTGCTCACTCTCCTGTGGCTGTTGGGGGCTGTGCTCAGCTGTTGGTTGCTCACTCTCCTGTGGCTGTGCTCATCTGTTGGTTGCTCACTCTCCTGTGGCTGTTGGGGGTTGTGCACAGCTGTTGGTTGCTCACTCTCCTGTGGCTGTGCTCAGCTGTTGGTTGCTCACTCTCCTGTGGCTGTTGGGGGCTGTGCACAGCTGTTGGTTGCTCACTCTGCTGTGGCTGTGCTCAGCTGTTGGTTGCTCACTCTCCTGTGGCTGTTGGGGGTTGTGCACAGCTGTTGGTTGCTCACTCTCCTGTGGCTGTGCTCAGCTGTTGGTTGCTCACTCTCCTGTGGCTGTGCTCATCTGTTGGTTGCTCACTCTCCTGTGGCTGTTGGGGGCTGTGCACAGCTGTTGGTTGCTCACTCTGCTGTGGCTGTTGGGGGCTGTGTTCAGCTGTTGGTTGCTCACTCTCCTGTGGCTCTTGGGGGTTGTGCACAGCTGTTGGTTGCTCACTCTCCTGTGGCTGTGCTCATCTGTTGGTTGCTCACTCTCCTGTGGCTGTTGGGGGCTGTGCTCAGCTGTTGGTTGCTCACTCTCCTGTGGCTGTTGGGGGCTGTGCTCAGCTGTTGGTTGCTCACTCTGCTGTGGCTGTTGGGGGCTGTGTTCAGCTGTTGGTTGCTCACTCTCCTGTGGCTGTTGGTGGCTGTGTTCAGCTGTTGGTTGCTCACTCTCCTGTGGCTGTTGGTGGCTGTGCACAGCTGTTGGTTGCTCACTCTCCTGTGGCTGTGCTCAGCTGTTGGTTGCTCACTCTGCTGTGGCTGTTGGGGGCTGTGTTCAGCTGTTGGTTGCTCACTCTCCTGTGGCTGTTGGTGGCTGTGTTCAGCTGTTGGTTGCTCACTCTCCTGTGGCTGTTGGTGGCTGTGCACAGCTGTTGGTTGCTCACTCTCCTGTGGCTGTGCTCAGCTGTTGGTTGCTCACTCTGCTGTGGCTGTTGGTGGCTGTGCACAGCTGTTGGTTGCTCACTCTCCTGTGGCTGTTGGTGGCTGTGCTCAGCTGTTGGTTGCTCACTCTCCTGTGGCTGTGCTCAGCTGTTGGTTGCTCACTCTCCTGTGGCTGTTGGTGGCTGTGCACAGCTGTTGGTTGCTCACTCTCCTGTGGCTGTGCACAGCTGTTGGTTGCTCACTCTGCTGTGGCTGTTGGTGGCTGTGCACAGCTGTTGGTTGCTCACTCTCCTGTGGCTGTGCACAGCTGTTGGTTGCTCACTCTCCTGTGGCTGTGCTCAGCTGTTGGTTGCTCACTCTACTGTGGCTGTTGGTGGCTGTGCACAGCTGTTGGTTGCTCACTCTCCTGTGGCTGTGCACAGCTGTTGGTTGCTCACTCTGCTGTGGCTGTTGCTGGCTGTGCACAGCTGTTGGTTGCTCACTCTCCTGTGGCTGTTGGTGGCTGTGCACAGCTGTTGGTTGCTCACTCTCCTGTGGCTGTTGGGGGCTGTGCACAGCTGTTGGTTGCTCACTCTCCTGTGGCTGTGCACAGCTGTTGGTTGCTCACTCTCCTGTGGCTGTGCTCAGCTGTTGGTTGCTCACTCTGCTGTGGCTGTGCACAGCTGTTGGTTGCTCACTCTCCTGTGGCTGTTGGTGGCTGTGCTCAGCTGTTGGTTGCTCACTCTCCTGTGGCTGTGCACAGCTGTTGGTTGCTCACTCTCCTGTGGCTGTTGGTGGCTGTGCTCAGCTGTTGGTTGCTCACTCTCCTGTGGCTGTGCACAGCTGTTGGTTGCTCACTCTCCTGTGGCTGTTGGGGGCTGTGCTCAGCTGTTGGTTGCTCACTCTCCTGTGGCTGTGCACAGCTGTTGGTTGCTCACTCTCCTGTGGCTGTGCACAGCTGTTGGTTGCTCACTCTCCTGTGGCTGTGCTCAGCTGTTGGTTGCTCACTCTCCTGTGGCTGTTGGTGGCTGTGCACAGCTGTTGGTTGCTCACTCTCCTGTGGCTGTTGGTGGCTGTGCACAGCTGTTGGTTGCTCACTCTGCTGTGGCTGTTGGTGGCTGTGCACAGCTGTTGGTTGCTCACTCTCCTGTGGCTGTGCACAGCTGTTGGTTGCTCACTCTGCTGTGGCTGTTGGTGGCTGTGCACAGATGTTGGTTGCTCACTCTCCTGTGGCTGTGCACAGCTGTTGGTTGCTCACTCTGCTGTGGCTGTTGGTGGCTGTGCACAGCAGTTGGTTGCTCACTCTCCTGTGGCTGTTGGGGGCTGTGCTCAGCTGTTGGTTGCTCACTCTCCTGTGGCTGTGCTCAGCTGTTGGTTGCTCACTCTCCTGTGGCTGTGCTCAGCTGTTGGTTGCTCACTCTCCTGTGGCTGTGCACAGCTGTTGGTTGCTCACTCTGCTGTGGCTGTGCACAGCTGTTGGTTGCTCACTCTCCTGTGGCTGTTGGTGGCTGTGCACAGCTGTTGGTTGCTCACTCTCCTGTGGCTGTTGGGGGCTGTGCTCAGCTGTTGGTTGCTCACTCTCCTGTGGCTGTTGGTGGCTGTGCACAGCTGTTGGTTGCTCACTCTCCTGTGGCTGTTGGTGGCTGTGCACAGCTGTTGGTTGCTCACTCTCCTGTGGCTGTTGGTGGCTGTGCACAGCTGTTGGTTGCTCACTCTCCTGTGGCTGTTGGTGGCTGTGCTCAGCTGTTGGTTGCTCACTCTCCTGTGGCTGTGCTCAGCTGTTGGTTGCTCACTCTCCTGTGGCTGTTGGGGGCTGTGCACAGCTGTTGGTTGCTCACTCTCCTGTGGCTGTGCACAGCTGTTGGTTGCTCACTCTGCTGTGGCTGTTGGGGGCTGTGCTCAGCTGTTGGTTGCTCACTCTCCTGTGGCTGTGCTCAGCTGTTGGTTGCTCACTCTCCTGTGGCTGTTGGGGGCTGTGCTCAGCTGTTGGTTGCTCACTCTGCTGTGGCTGTTGGTGGCTGTGCACAGCTGTTGGTTGCTCACTCTCCTGTGGCTGTTGGTGGCTGTGCACAGCTGTTGGTTGGTCACTCTCCTGTGGCTCTGCTCAGCTGTTGGTTGCTCACTCTCCTGTGGCTGTTGGTGGCTGTGCTCAGCTGTTGGTTGCTCACTCTCCTGTGGCTGTGCTCAGCTGTTGGTTGCTCACTCTCCTGTGGCTGTTGGTGGCTGTGCACAGCTGTTGGTTGCTCACTCTCCTGTGGCTGTGCTCAGCTCTTGGTTGCTCACTCTCCTGTGGCTGTTGGTGGCTGTGCTCAGCTGTTGGTTGCTCACTCTCCTGTGGCTGTGCTCAGCTGTTGGTTGCTCACTCTCCTGTGGCTGTGCTCAGCTGTTGGTTGCTCACTCTCCTGTGGCTGTTGGGGGCTGTGCACAGCTGTTGGTTGCTCACTCTCCTGTGGCTGTTGGTGGCTGTGCTCAGCTGTTGGTTGCTCACTCTCCTGTGGCTGTGCTCAGCTGTTGGTTGCTCACTCTCCTGTGGCTGTTGGTGGCTGTGCTCAGCTGTTGGTTGCTCACTCTCCTGTGGCTGTTGGTGGCTGTGCTCAGCTGTTGGTTGCTCACTCTCCTGTGGCTGTTGGTGGCTGTGCTCAGCTGTTGGTTGCTCACTCTCCTGTGGCTGTTGGTGGCTGTGCTCAGCTGTTGGTTGCTCACTCTCCTGTGGCTGTTGGTGGCTGTGCACAGCTGTTGGTTGCTCACTCTCCTGTGGCTGTGCACAGCTGTTGGTTGCTCACTCTCCTGTGGCTGTGCTCAGCTGTTGGTTGCTCACTCTCCTGTGGCTGTTGGGGGCTGTGCACAGCTGTTGGTTGCTCACTCTCCTGTGGCTGTGCTCAGCTGTTGGTTGCTCACTCTGCTGTGTCTGTTGGTGGCTGTGCACAGCTGTTGGTTGCTCACTCTCCTGTGGCTGTGCTCAGCTGTTGGTTGCTCACTCTCCTGTGGCTGTGCTCAGCTGTTGGTTGCTCACTCTGCTGTGTCTGTTGGTGGCTGTGCACAGCTGTTGGTTGCTCACTCTGCTGTGGCTGTGCTCAGCTGTTGGTTGCTCACTCTCCTGTGGCTGTTGGTGGCTGTGCACAGCTGTTGGTTGCTCACTCTCCTGTGGCTGTGCTCAGCTGTTGGTTGCTCACTCTCCTGTGGCTGTGCTCAGCTGTTGGTTGCTCACTCTCCTGTGGCTGTTGGGGGCTGTGCTCAGCTGTTGGTTGCTCACTCTCCTGTGGCTGTGCTCAGCTGTTGGTTGCTCACTCTCCTGTGGCTGTGCTCAGCTGTTGGTTGCTCACTCTGCTGTGTCTGTTGGTGGCTGTGCTCAGCTGTGGTTGCTCACTCTCCTGTGGCTGTGCCTCAGCTGTTGGTTGCTCACTCTCCTGTGGCTGATTGGTGGCTGTGCACAGCTGTTGGTTGCTCACTCTCCTGTGGCTGTTGGTGGCTGTGCTCAGCTGTTGGTTGCTCACTCTCCTGTGGCTGTGGTGGCTGTGCTCAGCTGTTGGTTGCTCACTCTCCTGTGGCTTGTTGGGGGCTGTGCACAGCTGTTGGTTGCTCACTCTCCTGTGGCTGTGCACAGCTGTTGGTTGCTCACTCTCCTGTGGCTGTTGGGGGCTGTGCACAGCTGTTGGTTGCTCACTCTCCTGTGGCTGTGCTCAGCTGTTGGTTGCTCACTCTCCTGTGGCTGTTGGGGGCTGTGCTCAGCTGTTGGTTGCTCACTCTCCTGTGGCTGTTGGTGGCTGTGCACAGCTGTTGGTTGCTCACTCTCCTGTGGCTGTTGGTGGCTGTGCACAGCTGTTGGTTGCTCACTCTCCTGTGGCTGTTGGTGGCTGTGCACAGCTGTTGGTTGCTCACTCTCCTGTGGCTGTTGGTGGCTGTGCTCAGCTGTTGGTTGCTCACTCTCCTGTGGCTGTGCTCAGCTGTTGGTTGCTCACTCTCTGTGGCTGTGCTAGCTGTTGGTTGCTCACTCTCCTGTTGGGGCTGTGCACAGCTGTTGGTTGCTCACTCTCCTGTGGCTGTGCACAGCTGTTGGTTGCTCACTCTGCTGTGGCTGTTGGGGGCTGTGCCTCAGCTGTTGGTTGCTCACTCTCCTGTGGCTGTGCTCAGCTGTTGGTTGCTCACTCTCCTGTGGCTGTTGGGGGCTGTGCTCAGCTGTTGGTTGCTCACTCTGCTGTGGCTGTTGGTGGCTGTGCACAGCTGTTGGTTGCTCACTCTCCTGTGGCTGTTGGTGGCTGTGCACAGCTGTTGGTTGGTCACTCTCCTGTGGCTCTGCTCAGCTGTTGGTTGCTCACTCTCCTGTGGCTGTTGGTGGCTGTGCTCAGCTGTTGGTTGCTCACTCTCCTGTGGCTGTGCTCAGCTGTTGGTTGCTCACTCTCCTGTGGCTGTTGGTGGCTGTGCACAGCTGTTGGTTGCTCACTCTCCTGTGGCTGTGCTCAGCTCTTGGTTGCTCACTCTCCTGTGGCTGTTGGTGGCTGTGCTCAGCTGTTGGTTGCTCACTCTCCTGTGGCTGTGCTCAGCTGTTGGTTGCTCACTCTCCTGTGGCTGTGCTCAGCTGTTGGTTGCTCACTCTCCTGTGGCTGTTGGGGGCTGTGCACAGCTGTTGGTTGCTCACTCTCCTGTGGCTGTTGGTGGCTGTGCTCAGCTGTTGGTTGCTCACTCTCCTGTGGCTGTGCTCAGCTGTTGGTTGCTCACTCTCCTGTGGCTGTTGGTGGCTGTGCTCAGCTGTTGGTTGCTCACTCTCCTGTGGCTGTTGGTGGCTGTGCTCAGCTGTTGGTTGCTCACTCTCCTGTGGCTGTTGGTGGCTGTGCTCAGCTGTTGGTTGCTCACTCTCCTGTGGCTGTTGGTGGCTGTGCTCAGCTGTTGGTTGCTCACTCTCCTGTGGCTGTTGGTGGCTGTGCACAGCTGTTGGTTGCTCACTCTCCTGTGGCTGTGCACAGCTGTTGGTTGCTCACTCTCCTGTGGCTGTGCTCAGCTGTTGGTTGCTCACTCTCCTGTGGCTGTTGGGGGCTGTGCACAGCTGTTGGTTGCTCACTCTCCTGTGGCTGTGCTCAGCTGTTGGTTGCTCACTCTGCTGTGTCTGTTGGTGGCTGTGCACAGCTGTTGGTTGCTCACTCTCCTGTGGCTGTGCTCAGCTGTTGGTTGCTCACTCTCCTGTGGCTGTGCTCAGCTGTTGGTTGCTCACTCTGCTGTGTCTGTTGGTGGCTGTGCACAGCTGTTGGTTGCTCACTCTGCTGTGGCTGTGCTCAGCTGTTGGTTGCTCACTCTCCTGTGGCTGTTGGTGGCTGTGCACAGCTGTTGGTTGCTCACTCTCCTGTGGCTGTGCTCAGCTGTTGGTTGCTCACTCTCCTGTGGCTGTGCTCAGCTGTTGGTTGCTCACTCTCCTGTGGCTGTTGGGGGCTGTGCTCAGCTGTTGGTTGCTCACTCTCCTGTGGCTGTGCTCAGCTGTTGGTTGCTCACTCTCCTGTGGCTGTGCTCAGCTGTTGGTTGCTCACTCTGCTGTGTCTGTTGGTGGCTGTGCTCAGCTGTTGGTTGCTCACTCTCCTGTGGCTGTGCTCAGCTGTTGGTTGCTCACTCTCCTGTGGCTGTTGGTGGCTGTGCACAGCTGTTGGTTGCTCACTCTCCTGTGGCTGTTGGTGGCTGTGCTCAGCTGTTGGTTGCTCACTCTCCTGTGGCTGTTGGTGGCTGTGCTCAGCTGTTGGTTGCTCACTCTCCTGTGGCTGTTGGGGGCTGTGCACAGCTGTTGGTTGCTCACTCTCCTGTGGCTGTGCACAGCTGTTGGTTGCTCACTCTCCTGTGGCTGTTGGGGGCTGTGCACAGCTGTTGGTTGCTCACTCTCCTGTGGCTGTGCTCAGCTGTTGGTTGCTCACTCTCCTGTGGCTGTTGGGGGCTGTGCTCAGCTGTTGGTTGCTCACTCTCCTGTGGCTGTGCACAGCTGTTGGTTGCTCACTCTCCTGTGGCTGTGCACAGCTGTTGGTTGCTCACTCTCCTGTGGCTGTTGGTGGCTGTGCACAGCTGTTGGTTGCTCACTCTCCTGTGGCTGTGCTCAGCTGTTGGTTGCTCACTCTCCTGTGGCTGTTGGGGGCTGTGCTCAGCTGTTGGTTGCTCACTCTCCTGTGGCTGTTGGGGGCTGTGCTCAGCTGTTGGTTGCTCACTCTCCTGTGGCTGTTGGTGGCTGTGCACAGCTGTTGGTTGCTCACTCTCCTGTGGCTGTGCTCAGCTGTTGGTTGCTCACTCTCCTGTGGCTGTGCTCAGCTGTTGGTTGCTCACTCTCCTGTGGCTGTTGGGGGCTGTGCTCAGCTGTTGGTTGCTCACTCTCCTGTGGCTGTGCACAGCTGTTGGTTGCTCACTCTCCTGTGGCTGTTGGTGGCTGTGCTCATCTGTTGGTTGCTCACTCTCCTGTGGCTGTGCTCAGCTGTTGGTTGCTCACTCTCCTGTGGCTGTTGGTGGCTGTGCACAGCTGTTGGTTGCTCACTCTCCTGTGGCTGTGCTCAGCTGTTGGTTTCTCACTCTCCTGTGGCTGTTGGTGGCTGTGCACAGCTGTTGGTTGCTCACTCTCCTGTGGCTGTTGGTGGCTGTGCACAGCTGTTGGTTGCTCACTCTCCTGTGGCTGTGCACAGCTGTTGGTTGCTCACTCTCCTGTGGCTGTTGGTGGCTGTGCTCAGCTGTTGGTTGCTCACTCTCCTGTGGCTGTTGGTGGCTGTGCTCAGCTGTTGGTTGCTCACTCTCCTGTGGCTGTTGGTGGCTGTGCACAGCTGTTGGTTGCTCACTCTCCTGTGGCTGTGCTCAGCTGTTGGTTGCTCACTCTCCTGTGGCTGTTGGTGGCTGTGCACAGCTGTTGGTTGCTCACTCTCCTGTGGCTGTTGGTGGCTGTGCACAGCTGTTGGTTGCTCACTCTCCTGTGGCTGTGCTCAGCTGTTGGTTGCTCACTCTCCTGTGGCTGTTGGTGGCTGTGCACAGCTGTTGGTTGCTCACTCTCCTGTGGCTGTGCTCAGCTGTTGGTTTCTCACTCTCCTGTGGCTGTTGGTGGCTGTGCACAGCTGTTGGTTGCTCACTCTCCTGTGGCTGTTGGTGGCTGTGCACAGCTGTTGGTTGCTCACTCTCCTGTGGCTGTGCACAGCTGTTGGTTGCTCACTCTCCTGTGGCTGTTGGTGGCTGTGCTCAGCTGTTGGTTGCTCACTCTCCTGTGGCTGTTGGTGGCTGTGCTCAGCTGTTGGTTGCTCACTCTCCTGTGGCTGTTGGTGGCTGTGCACAGCTGTTGGTTGCTCACTCTCCTGTGGCTGTGCTCAGCTGTTGGTTGCTCACTCTCCTGTGGCTGTTGGTGGCTGTGCACAGCTGTTGGTTGCTCACTCTCCTGTGGCTGTGCTCAGCTGTTGGTTGCTCACTCTCCTGTGGCTGTGCTCAGCTGTTGGTTGCTCACTCTCCTGTGGCTGTTGGTGGCTGTGCTCAGCTGTTGGTTGCTCACTCTCCTGTGGCTGTGCACAGCTGTTGGTTGCTCACTCTCCTGTGGCTGTGCTCAGCTGTTGGTTGCTCACTCTCCTGTGGCTGTTGGTGGCTGTGCACAGCTGTTGGTTGCTCACTCTCCTGTGGCTGTGCTCAGCTGTTGGTTTCTCACTCTCCTGTGGCTGTTGGTGGCTGTGCACAGCTGTTGGTTGCTCACTCTCCTGTGGCTGTTGGTGGCTGTGCACAGCTGTTGGTTGCTCACTCTCCTGTGGCTGTGCACAGCTGTTGGTTGCTCACTCTCCTGTGGCTGTTGGTGGCTGTGCTCAGCTGTTGGTTGCTCACTCTCCTGTGGCTGTTGGTGGCTGTGCTCAGCTGTTGGTTGCTCACTCTCCTGTGGCTGTTGGTGGCTGTGCACAGCTGTTGGTTGCTCACTCTCCTGTGGCTGTGCTCAGCTGTTGGTTGCTCACTCTCCTGTGGCTGTTGGTGGCTGTGCACAGCTGTTGGTTGCTCACTCTCCTGTGGCTGTGCTCAGCTGTTGGTTGCTCACTCTCCTGTGGCTGTGCTCAGCTGTTGGTTGCTCACTCTCCTGTGGCTGTTGGTGGCTGTGTTCAGCTGTTGGTTGCTCACTCTCCTGTGGCTGTTGGTGGCTGTGCTCAGCTGTTGGTTGCTTACTCTCCTGTGGCTGTGCACAGCTGTTGGTTGCTCACTCTCCTGTGGCTGTGCTCAGCTGTTGGTTGCTCACTCTCCTGTGGCTGTTGGTGGCTGTGCACAGCTGTTGGTTGCTCACTCTCCTGTGGCTGTTGGTGGCTGTGCACAGCTGTTGGTTGCTCACTCTCCTGTGGCTGTGCACAGCTGTTGGTTGCTCACTCTCCTGTGGCTGTTGGTGGCTGTGCTCAGCTGTTGGTTGCTCACTCTCCTGTGGCTGTTGGTGGCTGTGCTCAGCTGTTGGTTGCTCACTCTCCTGTGGCTGTTGGTGGCTGTGCACAGCTGTTGGTTGCTCACTCTCCTGTGGCTGTTGGTGGCTGTGCACAGCTGTTGGTTGCTCACTCTCCTGTGGCTGTGCTCAGCTGTTGGTTGCTCACTCTCCTGTGGCTGTTGGTGGCTGTGCACAGCTGTTGGTTGCTCACTCTCCTGTGGCTGTGCTCAGCTGTTGGTTGCTCACTCTCCTGTGGCTGTTGGTGGCTGTGCTCAGCTGTTGGTTGCTCACTCTCCTGTGGCTGTGCACAGCTGTTGGTTGCTCACTCTCCTGTGGCTGTGCTCAGCTGTTGGTTGCTCACTCTCCTGTGGCTGTGCACAGCTGTTGGTTGCTCACTCTCCTGTGGCTGTTGGGGGCTGTGCTCAGCTGTTGGTTGCTCACTCTGCTGTGGCTGTTGGTGGCTGTGCACAGCTGTTGGTTGCTCACTCTGCTGTGGCTGTTGGTGGCTGTGCACAGCTGTTGGTTGCTCACTCTCCTGTGGCTGTGCACAGCTGTTGGTTGCTCACTCTCCTGTGGCTGTGCTCAGCTGTTGGTTGCTCACTCTGCTGTGGCTGTTGGTGGCTGTGCACAGCTGTTGGTTGCTCACTCTCCTGTGGCTGTGCACAGCTGTTGGTTGCTCACTCTCCTGTGGCTGTTGGTGGCTGTGCACAGCTGTTGGTTGCTCACTCTCCTGTGGCTGTGCTCAGCTGTTGGTTGCTCACTCTCCTGTGGCTGTGCACAGCTGTTGGTTGCTCACTCTGCTGTGGCTGTTGGTGGCTGTGCACAGCTGTTGGTTGCTCACTCTGCTGTGGCTGTTGGTGGCTGTGCACAGCTGTTGGTTGCTCACTCTGCTGTGGCTGTTGGGGGCTGTGCACAGCTGTTGGTTGCTCATGGGTGGGTTGCTGCTGCCTGTTGCTGGCTGTTGCTGGGTGTTGGTGGCAGGGCTGTGCCTGCTGCTGCACCACAGGCTGTGGCTTTCCTGCTGCAAGGGGGCAGTGCCTGTAGTATAATTCCAGTGCATGGAAGTGTTGAGTAAGGGTCAGCAGGGCCCTGCCAGCCCCTCTGCCCCCACAGCCTCTGCTGCCTCTGGCCACCCATAATTAGCACCCTCCCCCCCCCCCCCCCCAGCACACCAAGCCAATCCTGGGTCAATTACAGCCTAATTAGGGCAGTGGGCACACAAAGGGCTGGTGGCTTCCCTGCCCACAGCCCCCATCCTCATCTCTCCTGAAGTTTCACCACAGTCACCTTCCCCCTGCTCCTCCCTGGGCATTGGGTGAGCCCTGGGGGCTTCCCAGGCACTGCTCTGCTTGCACCATGGGGACATCATCCACATGTGGCCATGCCCTGGGCACAGCCTCAGCAGGGGTGCAGGGGAATTGTGATGGGAGAGCAGGAGACCTGGTGACCCCTTCTGCCCAGGAGGCAGCACAGGCAGCAGCCAAGGTGTGAGACCTGCTCCCATCTCACCCTTAGTTGTGGGAGACAAAGGTTCTGCCCTTGGAGTGAGGCTGCACTCAACTGCACCCCCACACATGGATGCTCCACTCCCAGACCAAGGGCTTGCAGCTTGGAACACTTAATGGCAGAACCCCAGCAGGGTGAGGCTGGAAGGGAGCTCTGGAGCTCCCCCAGCCCAAGCCCTGCTCCAGCAGGGCACCCCCAGCACCCTGCCCAGCAGCACAGTGCCCAGGGGGGGTTGGAAGCTCTCCACACCAGGACACTCCACAACCTCTCTGGGCAGCCTGCTCCAGGCCTCCAGCAGCCTCACCCCAAACAACTTTCTCCTCCTGCTCAGCTCCAACCTCCTGCCTGACACTTGCTGCCCCTTGCCCCTTGTGCTGGCCCTGGGCAGCACTCAGCAGAGCCTGGCCCCAGCCTCTTGCCCCCCACAGCTCCTTTAGCTCTTGCTGAGCATTGCTCAGCTGCCCTCTGGGGCTGCTCTTCTGCAGGCTCTCAGCCCCAGGGCTCTCAGCCTTTGCTGCTCCCAGAGCTGCTCCAGGCCCCTCAGCAGCTCTGCAGCCTGCCCTGGACTCTCTCCAGCAGTTCCCTGACTCTCCTGACCTGGGGAGCCCAGGACTGGACCCAGGACTCCAGATGTGGCCTTGCTAGGACAGAGTGAGAGGAGACTCTCCCTTGCCCTGCTGGCCACACTCTTCCTGCCCCCCAGGACCCCTTTGGCCTCCTTGGCCCCCAGGGCACATTTCTGGCTCATGGTGATTGTTGTCCCCCATTACTCCCAGGTCCTTCTCCATGGAGCTGCTTCCCAGCAGGTCCCCCCTCAGCTGCCCTGCTGCAGGAGGTTGTTCCTCCCCAGGGGCAGGACCCTACCCCTGCCCTGGCTGACCCTCCTGAGGCTGCTCTCTGCCCAGCTCTGGGCACCGGGCAGCACAAGCCCAGAAGCAGCAATGTGGCTCCTGAGGGGGAGGAACACCGCCTGGGGCTGTCCCCTGGGGCTGCTGCTGTGCCCAGCTGGGGGCCACAGGGATTGCTCTGATTTTCCAGTGCTCCAGGACTGCTCCAATTTTCCAGTGCCCTCTGGCAGCTGGAGCTGGGTAGGGCTGAGAGAGAGAGCAGAAAATCAGTGGAAAGAGGAGCTGGGGAAAACAGGGGCCTGGGGCTGGGGGGAGGGGGCTGCCGCTGCTGCTGCTGCAGAGGAGGAGGAGGAGGAGGAGGATGGTCCATGGGGATGAGCTGGTCCCTGGGGCAGCCCAGAGCCCTTCCCACTGTGCTGCTGCCGCGGAGCAAATTAATTAAGGAAGCAATTCCCAGTCAGGGCTGAGCTCTCCTTACTGGGCCCCCAGAGTTGGCTGGGACTGGTGGGGGTGGGAGGACGACCACATCTCCCTCTGCCCCAGCCCTGGGGTGTCCCCGGCGTCTCGGGGTGCGGGGGCGAGCAGGTGGCGGTGCCTGGGGGCCGCCGGGGCCGCTCCAAGGGCTTCCTAATCCTCCTCTCTCCTCGGCGGCTTCTCCCCCCGCTCCGGCTGCGGCTTCTCCCCCAGCTCCGGCTGCGGCTTCTCCCCCCGCTCCGGCTGCGGCTTTTCCGCCCGCTCCGGCTGCGGCTTCTCCCCCAGCTCCGGCTGCGGCTTCTCCCCCCGCTCCGGCTGCGGCGGCTGCAAAGCCGCTCCGGGCGGCAGGAATTTGTCGCCATGTGCTGGGAAAGCTCCTTCCCACCAGCTGTCGGCAGCTCGGCCGGAGCGGGGGTGAGGGGCTGCGGGGGCCCCTGCTGCCGCCCGGGGTCCTGCCCCCGCCGCCAGCGCCTCTCCCCGCCGCAGCGATGGGAGCAGCCCTCCGCGGACCGTTCAGCTCCCCCGGCCCTTCCAGCTCCCCCGGCCCTTCCAGCTCCTCCAGCCCTCCCAGCTCCTCCAGCCCAACCGTCCCCCAGCTCTGCCCGGGCTGAGGCTGAGCCCTGGCCCTCAGCACCACAGCTCTGCCTCCTGGAAACACCTCCAGGGGTGGGCGCTCAGCCACCCGCGGCAGGCTTTGGGGCACGGCCCCCCCCAGAGGGTGGAAAGGGTTGGGGGTGTTGGTGTCCTCGGGGGGTCACCAGGCTCTCACCAAGGCCTGTGGGGCAGAGCTTGCTCAGGGCTTGGGCTGTGCCACCCTAGTCCCTTCTCTGCCCATGGATGCCCAAACTGCCTCATCCTCCCTGCTGCTGGGCATTCCTGAGCCTGGGGGGCATCATCCTGACCCCCTGGGGCATTCCTGAGCCTCAGGGGCATCCCCTAACCCCCTGGGGCATTCCTGAGCCTCAGGGGCATCATCCTGCCCCCTGGGTCATTCCTGAGCCTCAGGGGCATCACCCTGACCCCCTGGGGCATTCCTGAGCCTGGGGGCGCATCATCCTGACCCCCTGGGGCATTCCTGAGCCTGGGGGGCATCATCCTGACCCCCTGGGTCATTCCTGAGCCTCAGGGGCATCCCCTGACCCCGTGGGGCATTCTCTAACCCTGGGGCCATCGTGCTGACTCTCTGGGGTATGTGGTCCCCAAGGGCCTCATCCTGATCTTATGGAGCATCCCCAGGCCCCAGGAACATCATCCTGGCCTTATAAGGAATCCTTCAGTCCCAGGGGGCATCAGGGGCCTCACCCTGACCTTATGAGGCATTCCCCAACCCTGGAGGCCCTCTAGGGCATTCCCTGGCCCCAGGGCATCATCCTGACCCTATGGAGCACTGTCCCAGTCCCAGAAGCATCATCCAACCCTACAAGGCATCCTTGAACCCCATCATGCCCCTGTGGGACATCTCCTGGTCCTGGGGGCCTCACCCTAACCTCGTGGGTCATGCCCTGGCCTCAGAAACATCATCCAGTCCTGTGGGGCATCTGTGACCCCCAAGGGCTTGATCCTGACCTTGTGGGATATCTACCCTAACCCCAGGGAGCTCATCCTGACCTTGTGGAGCATCTCTGAACCCCAGGGAGCTCATCCTGACCCCGTGGAGCATCTCTGAACCCCAGGGAGCTCATCCTGACCCCGTGGGGCATCTCTGAACCCCAGGGAGCTCATCCTGACCCCGTGGGGCATCTCTGAACCCCAGGGAGCTCATCCTGACCTTGTGGGGCATCTCTGAACCCCAGGGAGCTCATCCTGACCTTGTGGAGCATCTCTGAACCCCAGGGAGCTCATCCTGACCCCGTGGGGCATCTCTGAACCCCAGGGAGCTCATCCTGACCCCGTGGAGCATCTCTGAACCCCAGGGAGCTCATCCTGACCTTGTGGAGCATCTCTGAACCCCAGGGAGCTCATCCTGACCCCGTGGGGCATCTCTGAACCCCAGGGAGCTCATCCTGACCCCGTGGAGCATCTCTGAACCCCAGGGAGCTCATCCTGACCCCGTGGGGCATCTCTGAACCCCAGGGAGCTCATCCTGACCTTGTGGAGCATCTCTGAACCCCAGGGAGCTCATCCTGACCCCGTGGGGCATCTCTGAACCCCAGGGAGCTCATCCTGACCTTGTGGAGCATCTCTGAACCCCAGGGAGCTCATCCTGACCCCGTGGAGCATCTCTGAACCCCAGGGAGCTCATCCTGACCCCGTGGGGGACTGTCTGGTCCCACGGGGGCCCCAGGGTCTCTGTGGGCAGGCTGCACGGACATCCCCGGGGTGGACATAAGGCACAGAGGTCCCCACGGGGGGTGCTGGGCAGGGCTGGCTGCCTTTGTGCCTCCCTTTGTGGCCCAGCTTTTATCCAGCAGCCGGGAAGGAGGAGGGCGAAGGGGGGAGAAGGGCTGGGGAGGGGGAAATGGCGCGAAACGGCAGCAGCCTTTGTGTGACAGCCAGGGGGACAGGCACCGGGGGCAGGCACCGGGGGCAGGGACCGGGGGCAGGGACCGGGGGCAGGGACCGGGGGACAGGGACCGGGGGCAGGGACTGGGGACAGGGACCGAGGACAGGGACCGGGGGCAGGGACCGGGGGCAGGGACCGGGGGACAGGGACCGGGGGCAGGGACCGGGGGACAGGGACCGGGGGCAGGGACTGGGGACAGGGACCGGGGGCAGGGAGCAGGGACAGGGACCGGGGACAGGGAGCAGGGACAGGGAGCAGGGGCAGGGAGCAGGGGGACAGGGACCGGGGGGAGGGAGCAGGGGGACAGGGACCGGGGGCAGGGAGCAGGGGACAGGGACCGGGGGCAGGGAGCAGGGGGACAGGGACCGGGGGCAGGGACCGGGGGCAGGGAGCAGGGGCAGGGAGCAGGGGGACAGGGACCAGGGGCAGGGAGCAGGGGGGCAGGGAGCAGGGGACAGGCACCGGGGGCAGGGAGCAGGGGGACAGGGAGCAGGGGGACAGGGACCGGGGGCAGGGAGCAGGGACAGGGACCGGGGACAGGGACCGGGGACAGGGAGCAGGGGACAGGGACCGGGGGCAGGGAGCAGGGGGACAGGGACCGGGGGCAGGGACCGGGGGCAGGGAGCAGGGGGACAGGCACCGGGGGGAGGGACCGGGGGCAGGGACCGGGGACAGGGAGCAGGGGGACAGGGACCGGGGGGAGGGACCGGGGGCAGGGACCGGGGACAGGGAGCAGGGGGACAGGGAGCAGGGGGACAGGGACCGGGGGCAGGGATCGGGGGCAGGGAGCAAGGGGACAGCCCAGAGCTCCCAACTGCTCTCTGCTCTGCAGTCCCAGCACAGCCACCCAGCAGCAGCCATCCCCAGAGGGGTCCCTGGGATGGACTCTGTGTGTGTGACCCCCACCCCCCCGGGCTGGTGCCATGGAATGAGGAGCTCCAGACACCTCCCTGGGCATGCAGCAGCCTCGGGAGTGCTAGATAAGCGTTGGACTTGGTGACCTTAAAGGTCTTTTCCAGCCAAAAGCTTCCCATGATTTCCACCACGGGAGCTGCTCTTGGGGTGCTGCTCTCTGTGGGGTCCCCCAAACGACCCACATGGGGGACAGCTGGGAGGCTTCTGGAGTGAGACCCTCCCTGGGGATGCTCACACTGGGTGGGCATCAGAGCCTTCCCAGGGCTCACAGGCTCCTCCCAAGCCCAGCTGCCCCCCCAGAGCCCCTCAGTTCCCAGCTCCTGGCACACTGCTACTTCCCCCTCAGCCTGCTCTCCTCCACCCCCTCCACGCTGCCTCCCACCACATTCCCACCCTGTGGAGGAAACATGAGCTGGGATGGGGTTTGGCTCGTGGTGCTTTCACCCTCCATGGCCACACCACTGCCAGGCAGGAGCTGGCTTGGCCAGGGGCAGAGCTGGGCTGGCTGCAGGCAGCTGGGGGTGCTGGGGTGCCACAGCAGCCCCCAGCAGCAGGGAAGGGCTGTTATTGCCACCCTGCAGGGGGGAAACTGAGGCACTGCCAGCCTGAATCCCCTCTGGGATGCTCCTTAGACACTGGAATCATCTCCCAAAGGAAGTGGTGGATTCCCCTGTGTTGGAGAGTGTGGAGGCTCAGCTTGGCAGGGCGCTGGGCCAGCTCATTTCAACTCCACCATCACCCCAGATGATTCTTGGGATCCCTTCCAGTCTGGCATTCCTGTGCTTTTAAAAGTATGGAAGATGTCCCCAGGGTCCCCAGGGATGTGAGCAGGGGGTGGGGGACAGGACTGACCCCTGGGAGAGCTGTGAGTGGACAGCAAAGAGCTCAGCAGCTGGGGATGGACTTCTGAGCAGGGTCTGTTGGGGCAGGCCAAGGGGGGATGGTTGGAGCTGCAAGAGGGAGACTGAGAGTGGAGAGAAGGGAGAAAGGTTTGGTGCTGAGGGTGGGGAGAGCCTGTGCCAGGCTGCCCAGAGAGCTGGGAGCTGCCCCATGGCTGGCAGCAGTGCAGGGCAGGTTGGTTGGGGCTGGGAGCAGCCTGCTGTGGCTGCAGCTGTCCCTGCTGGCTGCAGGGGGTTGGACTGGGTGAGCTTGGAAGGTCCCTTCCAGCCCAGCCCAGGCCATGGCCCTGATTCTGTGACACATTTGTGCCCTTGCCTGCCCAGCCAGAAGTGAGGGCAGCTGCCAACAGGATGGAGGGCACAGAAAGAGAATCACAGCATGTGTTTGGTTGGGAGAGACCTTCAAGATCATCCAGGCCAACCTTCCACCCAGCACTGCAAGGCCACCACTAAACTATCATCGAATCACAGAGTGGCTCAGGTTGGAAGGGACCTCAGACATCATCCAGTGCCAGCCCCTGCCATGGGCAGGGACCCCTCCCACCAGCACAGCTTGCTCAGGGCCTCATCCAGCCTGGCCTTCAGCACCCCCAGGCAGGAGGCAGCCACAGCCTCCCTGGGCAGCCTGGGCCAGAGGCTCCCCAGCCTCACACTCAACAACTTCTTCCTCAGCTCCACTCTAACCCTGCTCAACCCAGCCCAACCCAGCCTCAGCTCCAAACCATTCCCCCCTGGCCTCTCAGTAGAAACCATGTCCCTGAGCACCAGCTCCAGGGGTGGTGACTCCACCACTGCCCTGGGCAAACCATTCCAACGTTTGGGAACCCTTGCAGTGAAGAAATTGTTCCTCATATCCAACCTGAGCCTCCCCTGACACCACTTGAGGCCATTTCCTCTTGTCCTACCCTTTGTTACTTGGGAGCAGAGCCCAACCCCCACCTGGCTCCAGCCTCCTCTCAGGGAGTTGTAGGAAGCCAGAGGTCTCCCCTCAGCCTTCTCTCTCCAGGCTGCTCCTCCCAGGACTTTGTGCTCTAGGGCCAAACGCTCTAGCACCAAAAAGCTCTGCAGCAGGTCAAGAGCTGAGTCCCAGCCCTCTCCTCTGTGGCAGAAGGAGTTGGTTTGGCTAAAATCCATTTGGATTTGGAGGAAAACAAGGTCCTGCTGCTGGCCAGAGATGCTGTGGAAGCTTGGAGCATGAAACCCCGACGTGAGGAATGGATTGAGGGGGGGGTCAGAGCAGCCAGGAGGCACCCCCAGTGCACATGGAGGATGTTGTGGGCAGCACAATTCCCTTTGCACCTCGGTTATGGCTTTTCCAGCCTCTTTTTTTCCCCTCCTCCGCTGCAGTTCCCACTCTGTCCCCTCCCCCCCTGCCTGGCTCAGCTTCTGCCAGCTGCCCAAATCCAAGGGGGATTGTGGAATCCTCAGGATCTCAGCAAAATCCAGGGGGGGGATTCTGGAGTCCTCAGGATCCTGGCACAATCCAGCAGGAATTCTGCCATCATCAAGATCCCAGCAAAATCCAGAGGGATCCTGGAATCCTTGACTGCCATGGGTCTCCCCCAGGGCCAGATCCTGCCCTGGGGCCCAGCATCAGCACCTGACCCAGCACTCTTTGGGGCTGGGTTCTTGCCATGGTCATGGAGGCACCAAATCATCTCCAGATGGTATCAGGGCCCAGGGTGATGTGGCAGGACCCCAAGCCTGGGGGCTTTGGGGAGCCTCAGGGGCTGGGGAGGGCTCAGGGGCTGAGCTTCTGCAACACTGAGCCCCTGTGGGCATCACTGATGGAGGAGGACCCCTGTGGCTCATCCATGGCCGGGGGTCCTGTGCCCCAACTCTACCCAGTTGTCCCCTTGCTCCATCTCTGGCTGGGGAACTCCTGAGCCCTGTCTCTAGCTGGGGGTGCCATGTCCCACCCCTGCCTGGGGGTCCCACGCCCTGGCTGGCTGGAGGTCTCATGCCTCACCCCTTCTGGCTGGGGGCCCTGTGCCCTGTCTCCAGCTGGGGTCCCACATCCCACCCGTGTCTGGAAGTCTCGTGGCCCATCTCTGGCTGGGCTCCTGTGCCCCTCCCCCCCACCCTGGGATGCCCTTGCAGCCCCAAAGGCTGGGGACAGAGCCCCCCACGGAGGAGGGGACAGGCAGGGCTGGGAAGCCAGCAGGGCACAGCCTGGCACAATGAGGCCTTGTGGCTGGTGGCCCTGATGAGAATCAGCATTGACAGCAGCTCTGCTGCTGGGATCAACCCCCCAGCACGGGGCCAGGGAGAGGATCACCCCCTCCAGGCCTGCTCACTCAGAGCTGGCCAGGAGAGGAACCCCAAAGTGACCCAGCCTGCCAGAGAGGAGCCCCCAAGGACCTACTTCAGGGGAAAGGAACCCCAAAGTGACCCACTTGGGGGCAAAGAACCCCAAATGAGCCCACCCCATGGATGAGGAACCCCTGAGTGACCCACTTTAGGGGAAAGAAACCTGAATGGAACCACCCCATGGGAGAGGAACCCCAAAGTGACCCAGCCTGCCAGAGAGGAGCCCCAAAGGACCTACCTCAGGGGAAAGGAACCCCAAAGTGACCAACCCTGGGGGGAAAGGAACCCAAAGGAACCCACCCCAGGAGAGAGGAACCCCAAAGTGAGCGACCCTGGGAGACACCAGGGAGACCTTCAACAGATCTCCTCTCTCTCTCTCTCTCTCAGTGTAACCAATGTGGCTATGTGCAGCCCCCCCCGGCTGGCACCGGGGGTGTGGGAGGCACCGTGGCCCACAGCAGTGGCCCAGGGGCACCTGTTGGTGGCCACCCTGCCGAGCTTCTCAAGCACAGGAGCCGCAGACGCTACAAACCAGCTTCGTTTATAGAGCAGTCACAGATTTGGTATCAGTAGAACTTTAGTGCACATCCGATGCCTCCCCCACCCCCGCGGTCACAACCCACCCCCCCGCCCCCCAGCCTGGCACAGTGTGCCCTCCCCCCCCCCCCCCCCAGCAGTGACCCGGCACAGCGAGGTCCCAGCCCCGGGCTGGTGGCGACGGTGGCACTGCCAGTCCTCTCCATCCCGCATCGGTGCTTTGGTCCTGCCCCGGCCGTGCCAGGGACACCTCTGCTCCCTGTGCCAACTTTCCTCCTGCTTGCCTTCCCCCTCGCTGCCTTCAGCCTCGCTTCCCTTTCTCGCATCCACCCCACGGCTCCTGCCCGCTCCTCCTCCACCCTCTACATCGCAAATCCACCTCCTGTCCTGGCCCTTCCACACCCTGCTGCGCCCACCGTGCCCCGGCCTCGCCACCACAGCCACCCGGCTGCCATAGCCACCCACCGCCGAGCCCTCCCGGCGTCGAGAGGGGGGTGGCTGCCCCATCGTGCTGGACCCACCGTGCCCCACAGCATCCCCTGAGCATGCAGCACCCTGGTCCCCAGGGAGCCCCAACCCTCTGCCCCGCGTCACTGCCCCCCTCACTCGGGCAGCTCCCTGGGCACCAGAGGTGAGTGCACCCTAGGAAAATCCCTTCCCTTCCAGCAGGATTTTCCCTGGATCTCCCAGCCCCGCAGCAGGTGCTGGCAGTGCCCAGCTAGACGTGGAGAACTGAAGCATCGTGCCCGCTTTGGGCATGGTCCCTTCCGGGGGTGCTCCTGCTGCCCGCAGCCCCCCAGCCCCCCAGTACCCGTGGGGGGCCCCGGGGCTGCCCCACCCCCCATCCCCCAAGCCCCTCAGTCCACGGGGAACTCGCAGGGGTTCTGACGAGCGCGCCGTGCCCCCTCGTAGATGCGCTGGAAGTCCCGGTAGCGGGGGGCACAGCTCAGCCAGGCCTCCCCGAAATGCAGCCACCCCGTGAAGAGGAAGGTGCCGGGGCCCGGCTTGACCCCGCAGCGCAGCGGGGTGCGGATGCTGCCGGCCGGCCGCCCCCCCGCCTGGAAAAGAGGAAACTTCTGGCGGTGGATGCGGGCGGCGCTGATCCCGATCACAGATTCCTGCAGCTCCGCGTCGTTGGAGACGCTGCGGATGCTGCCGCGGATCACTGCGGGGGGAAGGCAGGAAGGGATGGATGGCAGGGTGTCCCTCTGCCCATCCCCCCGTTCCTGTGCCCGTCGCTGTGCCCATCCTCATCCCTCTTCCCGTCTCCATTCCTGTCCCTACCCCTCTGACCGTCCCCGTTCCTGTCCCCATGTTTATTTCTGTCTCTTCCCTAACTCTGTCCCCGTCCCTGTCCCCATCCCACAGCCTTCCTTGTTCCCATCTCTAGCTCCATTCCCATTCCCTTCCCCATTCCTGTCTCTGTCTCCACCCCAGCCTCTCTCCCCATGCCACCTCTGTTCCCATTCCCACCCACCTGCATCCTCATCCCGGTTCCTATCCCCATTCCTGTTTGTGTCCCCATTCCTATCTCCTTCCCCATCCTTTTCCCATTCCTGTCCCCATCCCCTTTCCCATCTCCATCTCCCTTCCTATCCCTGTCCTCATCTCCATCCTCATCCCCATTTCCATTTCCACCCCTGTTCCCATATCCATTTCCATCCCCATCTTATCCCATCCCAAATCAAGTCCCCATTCCCATTCTTGTCTCCATCTCCTTTCCCATCCCTGTCCCTGTTCCCATCTCTATTCCCATCTCCATCTTCATTCCCATCCCTTGTCCCATCCCCATTCCCATTCCCATCCTCATCTCCATCCCTGTTCCCATCTCTGTCTCTGTTCTCATCCCCATTCCCATTCCCATTCCCATTCCCATTCCGGTCCCCATCTCTATCCCTGTTCCCATCTCCCTTCCCATTCCCATTCCTGTCTCCATTCCCATTCCTGTCCCCATTTTCATCCCTGTCCCCATCTCCTTTCCCATTCCCATCCCTGTTCCTCTTCCCCTCCCCCTCCCGCAGCTCTGCCGCCCACCTCCCACACCGGCGCAGCCTGGGTGCCAGTGCTGCGCCAGCCCGGGGTCGGTGCCCTCTGCCGGGTGCCCAGGAGCCGATGCCCGCGGCGCTGCGTGCTCACCAAAGTCACTAGTGCAAATGGCCATCAGGAGCTCGCTGTCGTTGCACGGCCGGCACGCCCCTGCCGAGACAAACTGTCACCGGGGGGGCTCCTGGGGGCCACCCCGGACCCTCACACCTCTGCACAATCCCAGGGAACACTCTGGGGAGGGAGCCGGTGGCACCTCTGGGGACACCCTGGGGGATGCTCTGGGGACACTGGGTGCTGAGCACAGCCCGGGGGAATTCCCTGGTGAGGGAGTCAGTGGCACCCTGGGGACACCCTGGGGGACACTGAGAGGGGACGCTGGGTGCTGAGCATAACCTGGGGGAATATCCTGGCGAGGGAGGCAGTGGCACCCCTAGGGGACACACTAGGGGCACCCCAGGGACACCGCTATGGGCTGAGTGGGGACACTGGGTGCTGAGCACAATCTGGGGGGAACACCCTGGTGAAGGATTTGGTAAGAGCCCTGGGGGACAAGCTGGGGACGCTGGGTGCTGAGCACAAACCCCAGGGCAACACCCTGGTGAGGGAGGTCTGGGGACGTGGCGTGGGGGCACTGGGTGCCTAGCACAGCCCGGGAGGCAACACCCTGCTGAGGGAGCCGAGGGCACCCCTGGGGACACCCTGGGGACAACCTGTGGACCTTGGGTGCCGAGCACAACCTGGGGAAACCCCCTGGTGAAGGAGCCGCTGGCACCCGCGGGGACACCCTGGGGACACCGAGCGGCGATGCTGGGTGCTGAGCACAGCCCGGGGCAACACCTGGTGAGGGAGCCGGTGGCGGCGCTGGGGACGCGCTGGGGACACCGAGAGGGGCCGCTGGGTGCTGACCTTCGGCAGCAGGGCTGGCAGCGGGCAGGGGGGGGGCGTGCCAGCCAGTCCCCCCGCAGCTCGTAGCGGAAGGCGGCGATGCGGCGGCTGATGTCGGGGTGCGGGGTGGCCTGAAGGAACAGGGCCACCTTCTCCTGGGGTGCCCAACTGAAGCAGCGGACGCGGGGTCGGGGGGCCTCTGGTAGCAGCAGCTCCAAGAGCCCTTCTCTTTCCAGGTAGAGCTGAGCCCCCCGGAAGGTGCCGGACGGTTTGACGCAGGCGGTGACATGCTGCGGGCTCCTGCCTTGGACGGCGGCGGCGGCGGGGGGCAGGCGGGGGGCCAGGCGCAGCCGAAGGGCGCCCGTGGGGTACAGCCACTCCAGAGAGCCCTCGGCGCAGTGCAGGGACAGCTGCTCCACGCTGCCCGCCTCCTGAGACAGCCCGCTGCCAGGCACAGCACCCCCCGTTAGCCAGGGCGCCCCCCGCCCCTGGGGGATGGGGCTCCCCGCTCCAGCCCCGCGTCCACCCAGACCCCGGTGGGGCAGCATCCGAAGCCGTGCGTGGGATGAACCCCAGAAGGAGCAGCACCCAACCCTTGGTGCCTCGGACCTGGGGTGTCAGGGCATGGTTTGGGAGGTGCTCCTGTTTCTTAGCACTCGGGGGGGCACAGCAGCACAGCCCCCCTCACACCCAGGTGGGGCTCCCAAGCCACCCCAACCAGGTGGCCTTTGGGTCCCCTGTTTCCCTGCATCCCCTCGGTTTGGGGGATTCCCAGTGGGTGCCGCAGGATTGCTACGCTCTCCCCCCCTCCCCCCCTCCAGCATCCCCTGGTGCCCTGAGCCACGTCCTACCCGTGCCTTTAGCTGTGGGCGGGGGGTACACGCGGGAAAGCCATGCTGGGGGGACACGGAGGCAGCAGTGGGGCCGCTTTGTCCCGACCACGCTGCTCATCGCCCCCCGTGGCCCCCCAGTCCCCGCCGTGGGACTTTCACAGCTACTCCCGCCGGGCCCCGCTCTTTGTTCCGCACCTCGGCGCCTTCCCCACCGCCCTCGGGCCCTGGCGGAGGGCTCGGGGTCCCACCGTCCACCTTCCACGGGTTGCGGGGGGTGGGCGCTCCCTAAGGGACCAACACCCCGGGGACCAACATCTCTCGTCTGGGGCGAGAGGACCAGCCGCACTCAGGAGGGGGGAAACTGAGGCAGGCGAGGTTCCGGCATCCCACCCGCGATGCATCCCACGGATGCAGAAGGGGGTGGCAGCCTTGGGGAAGGCGGCGAGACCCACCCCTCCCCCCTTACGACACCCCCCACCCCCCCCAAAACCCCGACCCTGCTGGGAGTCCCAAACTTGGTCGGATGCTGAGCTGGGGAGCACCCTCCCACCTCGTACCCAGGGCTGCTACCCCGGTACCGATGCCGATGGCCATGCCGATGCCGGTGTCGGTACCGGTACGTACCTGCCCCTCCAGTTGCACTGATCCGCCGAGCCCCCGCCGAGCACCGCACCCAGCCCCGCCAGGCACAGCGCCCGCAGCGCCCACATGGCCCGGGGCGGCCCGGCCCGGCCCGGCCCGGCCCTGCCCTCACCGCTGCCCGCACCGGGGCCGGGGCCGGGGCGGGAGACTGGGGAAGGGGGGGGAGAAGCGGGGCCACCACCCCGTGCCGCGCCCCAAACTTTCCGCCAATGGAGGCGGCGGGGCGGGCCCAGGCTCTCCCCCCCACAACCCCATCCCCATCCCCTCCCGGCCGCGGGTACCGCTAGAGCCCACCCCAGGCATCCCCAGACCCCCTCCACCTCGGGCTAACGGAGGATGCTCACCTCCCCCCGCACCGCCCGGAGTGGGTGACACCGGGAGGCGAGGAACTGGGGGGGCTGAGCCCGGGGGGCACCGCGGGCGACTCCCCCCACGGGCTACAGGCACGCCCCAGGTTGTGTGCACCCATGGCTGGGCACACCCCGGGGTGCGGGCACCCCAGGCCATGTCCCAGGCCATGCACCCCCCAACTATGCACCCCCGCTCCAAGCACACACCACACGGTGTGCACCCCGCGCTGCAGACACCCCAAGCTCTGCACAGCCCAGGCTACACACAGCCCCCCAAGCTACACACAGCACCCCAAGCTACACACAGCCCCCCAAGATACACACAGCACCCCAAGATACACACAGCTTCCCAAGATACACACAGCTCCCCAAGATACACAGAACACCCCAAGCTACACACAACACCCCAAGCTACACACAGCCCCCCAAACTATACACAGAACCCCAAGCTACACACAGCTTCCCAAGACACGCACAGCCCCCCAAACTACACACAGCTCCCCGAGATACACACAGCTCCCCAAACTACACATAGCCCCCCAAGCTACACACAGCTCCTCAAACGACACACAGCCCCCCAAGCTACACACAGCTCCCCAAACTACACACAGCCCCCCAATATACACACAGCTCCCCAATCTACACACAGCCCCCCAAGCTACACACAGCCCCCCAAGATACACACAGCTCCCCAATCTACACACAGCCCCCCAAGCTACACACAGCTCCCCAAACTACACACAGCCCCCCAATATACACAGAGCTCCCCAAACTACACACAGCCCCCCAATATACACACAGCTCCCCAAGCTACACACAGCTCCCCAAACTACACACAGCCCCCCAAGCTACACACAGCTCCCCAAACTACACACAGCCCCCCAAGCTACACACAGCCCCCCAAGATACACACAGCCCCCCAAGCTACACACCCCCCCAGGCTTGGCACCCCCCTTTTTGCTGGACACCACAAGCTATGTACACCACAAGTTAAGCACACTCTGGGCTCCAGGCACCCCAAGTTTTACACACCCCAAGCTCTGCACACCCCAACGACACATACCCCAGGCTATGTACACCCCAAATTATGCACACACCCCATGTTATAGGCACCCCAAGCTGTGCACAGCCAGGGCTATGGGCTCCCCACATTATAGACACCCCATGCTGTGCACACCCCAGATACCCCTGGCTATAAGCACCCCAATCTATGCACACCCCAAGCTATGCACACCCCAGACTATAGACACCCCAAGCTGTGCACCCCTCGGGCCATGCACACCCCAAGCTCTATACACCCCATCTTATGAACGCCCCAAACTGTGCACACCCCCAATTATGCCCACCCCAGGCTACAGACACCCCAAACTATGCACACCCCAAGTACTCCAGGCTAGAGGAACCCCAGATTATAGGCACCCCAAGCTGTGCACACCCCAGGCCATGCAGACCCCCGACTACAGATACCCCAGGCTATAAACACCCCAGTTTATGAGCACCCCAAGCTATGCACACCCCGAGATATCTGCACCCTGACTCTGCACCCCCCAAATGCACACCCCCAAGGTACATATCCACTGCTGTACAGCCCCCAAAACCATGCACCCCAAGATTTACATCCCCCCAAACCTCCATATGAGCACCCCGACACCCCTCGCCCCCCCATCTCCACGCTCAACCAGGGGAGCAGATGCCGAGGGTGGCAGGGGGGTGGGGGTCATGCACACCCCAACCCCACTTCCACAGCCACCCGCGGGTGTTTTCCCCACCCCCACGCCCCAGTTCATCCCTGGTGTCTGTGTCTGTGTCGTGTCCCCCCACCCCCCCGGTAATTAATGAGGTGTCCCCGCGGTGACAGCCCGCCAAAATGTTTGAAACAAGCGAGGAACAATCGGGATGGGATGATCCGGGCTGGGAACAAAGTCCGGGAGAGAGGGAGGAGCGGAATGGGAATGAGGAATTGTCACTGGGAAGGGTGGGAAGAAAGAGGAGGCGGGGGGGAGAGGGGGGGAGGGGAGGGGAGGGGAACGGGGGGAGGTGGGGCGGGGAGAGGGGACTGCGGCCACCGAATGCCGCTGGAAGAAGTCAAGAGCTGGAATCCGTGGAAAATGAGGGGCCGGAGGGGCTGCGGGTTAAGGTGGAGCGGCTTGGGGCGGGGGGGGGGGCTTGCGGGGGGTCTGGGCCTGCTGGCTGCCATCTGGGGTGTCCTGGTTCGAGGAGGTCGTAGTCCGAGGGTAGGATCCTGTGCCACCAGCAGCAGGTGGAGCTGGTCCGGCCAGGGAGCCTGCAGTCTACAGCAGGGCACCAGGGATGGGGTGACACAAGAGGCCAGGGGACATCAAAGGTGGGGTGACACCAGAAACAGTGGTACCAAAGATGTGGTGACCCCAAAGGTGAGGTGGCAGCAAAGACGGGGTGACCTCAGAGGTGAGGTGGCACCAAAGGTGGGGTGACCCCAGAGACAGAGTGGTACCAGAGACATGGTGACCCCAGAGGTGAAGTGGGACCAGAGGTGGGGGTGACGCAGAGGCAAAGTGATGACAGAGATAGGGTGACCCCAGAGATAGTGATACCAAAGGTGGGGTGACCCCAGAGGGGAGGTGGCACCAAAGGTGGAGTGGCATCAAAGACTGGGAGACAGCAGAAGAGGAATGGCACTAGAGAGGGGGTGCACAGGCAAAGCAGCACCAGAGGTGAGGTGATGTGGCACCAGAGATGGGGTGGCACCAGAAATGAGGCTGCACCAGTGATGAGATGGCATCGGTGCCACGAGGTGCTGGTGTCTCCAGACACCTCCTCCCAGCAGGGCTCTCCCCCGGCCCGGGGGGGTGCTCGGCACCCTCGGGCCACCCCAGGCGGTTGGAAGTGGATGTTTGCAACTCGGAGCCCGGTGTGCCCCTGGTGAGCTCCCCTAACCCCACTCCTGGGGGAGCTGGCACCCCCGGCACCCCCACCCCAGACCGCTCCACCTTAACTGAGTGTTGCTGGGGAAAACCTCGGCACCAGCTGGACCAAGCCACCGCCGCCAGCCCTGGGTCTCTTCCACATGGGCACCGGGCACGGGCACTGAGGCGGGCAGGAGCCCCCTGGGAGCACTGCCCAGCTGGGGCTGACCTGGGACAAAGCAAACCCCAGCTCCAGTACCCACCAGTTGGCTCTGGGCCAGCTGATGGGGCTTTACTGGTGCTGCCTCTGGCCGAAGTGCCGCGGAGCTCTGGGTGATGGCAGTGTCCCCTGGCTGTGCCAGTCCTTGCCCTCAGCCCCGTGGTGCTGGCGCCCCCCCCGTCCCCCGTCCCAGCTCCTTCGGAAGCCGCGGGTCTCTGGACCCCCAGGCTGGCTCCGGTGCCCTCCCTGTCCCCTGCAGCACAGCCCGGGCAGAGGCCCCAGGCTGCTGGGCTCGCAGTGCCCTCTGGTGACCGCGGGCTGCTTCTCCTGGCCCCGGGCTGGGGACCCCGGGGGACTGGAGTGGGACACTCATGGAATGAGACCTTTAAAGACCACCCTTGAGCAGGGGCTTCTCTTGCTGCCTCTGGCTGATCCAGCCTCATCCCGCTGGGCCTTGAGCTCGCCAGTGCCAGGGTCCCACGCCCTCCCCACCGTACATTTCTTCCTCTTAGCCAACCTAAAGCCATCCCCTGCCAGTTTCAGCACCTCAGCCTTCTCCTGCCAGCACAGCTCCTGGTGAAAGCTTCTCTCCATCGCTCTTAGAAGCTCTTATTCCCATGCTCCCCTCTGGACTGGCTCCAACAGGTCCAGGTCTGCTTTGCGATGGGACCCCAGAGCTGGATGTGTGCTTCTGCTGGGTCTCACCTTATGCCAGTGCAAGTGGAGACCTAAATCCACCCTCTGCCAGTTCAAAACCATCACCCTTTCTCCTGCCACCACAGCTCCTGGTGAAAAACCTCTCTCCATCCTTCCTATAAGCCTCTTTATACACTGGTGGGGTGCAAGAAGGTCTTCTTCAGGCTGCACAACCCCTGCTCTCCAGCCTCTCTCCACAGAAGAGGTTCTTCCAGCCCCACCTACCACCCACAGCTCACCCAGGGCTTGTGGGGGGGGCTTTATCTCCTCTCATGGCAGGAAGGACCCTCAGTCCTCTGTGCTCTTTGGTGATCCTCCTTCTCCCTGCCCATCTTGGGCAGAGCTCTCTCCTTCCTTGGGCTGTCTCCATCTCCTGATCCTTGGCCTTCCCCACCCAGCCAGGGCATGCCCCATGCCCACAGAAGTCCAAGTAAGGTGGCTTTGTGCATCTCTGCCCTGCACCATGGGTGGGTGGTAGCAGCTGGGCCACGCTTGGAGGCAGAAATCATCACAAAAAGGCAAAAGAGGCTCATGGGGGGAAGTTGGGACCTCAAAGTGCTGCTTGGAGAATGGGGGTCCCCCTGCCCAGGCCCCCACAGCTTCATGGGGAGCTGTCCCACCCAGCTGAGCACCTGCAGGAGATGTGGCTGTAGTAGGCACCCAGCTCACCTTCAGGAAGTAGCTGAGGAACCTCAAGTGATGCTCCCAGCCCTTCCCCAGGGAACCCAGGGGCTAAACTAGCTCCATGCCCTCCTGATGCCCCTGAGCAGCTGCACCCCCAGACTGGTGCTCAGGAAAGCAAGCTGTGGGTCCCTGCAGAAGGACAGGAATGCCCACGGCGAGGAAGGGGTGCTCATGGCAAAGTGGAGACCCCCAAGGCACAGCAAGGGTCTCCAGGCAAGGTGGGCAGGTGGGGCACCCCAAGGCAAGGCAGGGGATCCCACAGCAAGGTGAGGGTCTCCATTGCAAGGCAGAGGACCCCATGGCAAGAGAGGTCTTCATGGCAAGGAGGGGATCCCCATGGAAAGGTGGAGGTCCATATGGCAAGGAGGGGGTTCCACATTTCAAGGCAAGGGTTCTCATGGCAAAGGGCCCCATGGCAAGGTGGAGAGGTTCCCACAGCAGGGCAAGGGCAAGGAGAAGGCTCCCCTGACACCGTGGGGGTCTCTGTGGCAGGACAAGGGTCCCTGACACAGGGCAGGAGGTCCACACTGGTGGCAGATGGTCCCCATGGCAGGATGAGGTACCCAGCACCTGGGTGAGAGTCCCTACAGTGATGTGGTCACCACCCCCCAGCAGTCATGTGGTCCCCACAGAAGCCTGGGGGTGATCCCTGAGGGGGTGATCCCTGAGGGGGTGTCTGAGTCTCAGCAGAGGCTCAGGGTGTCCAGGTTCTATGGAGGCCACTGGAGACAGTGAACCCTTGTGGAGCATCTGATCTTCAGGGAGGGCCCAGGGGGTTCAAGCCCTACAGAGAGCACAGGAAAGGTGAGATCGGGGTGAGGGGGCGGTGTCTGAGCTTGGGGGGGCAGAAACAGGGGACCCAAGACCTATGGAGGGCTCAGGAGGGACTCAAAAGGGCTGAAGCCTGGGATCAGAACAAAGGGGGCTGAGCCCTGGGGGGTGTTTGACCTTTGAAGAGTGGGTCCAAGCTCTATGGAGAGCACCTCGAGGGGCTGAACCCTGGGGGGGGGGTTAGATCTTTGACAAGGGGGGACCCAGAGTGTTTGAGCCCTATGGAGCTCTGGGGGAATGCCTGAGCTTTGGGAGAAGCCCAGGAGGTCAGAGTCCCATGGAAGGCACTGGGGTGGCTCAGAAGGGCTGAGCCTCGGGGTCAGCACCAAGGGGGCTGAGCCCGTGGGGGGTAGCTAAGCCTCAGGGTAGGGGGCACAGGATTCGAGCCCTGTGGAGGATGGGGCAGCACTGAGGTGGCTCAAGAAGGGCTGAGCCTCGGGGCCAACACAAAGAGAGCTGATCCCTCGGGGTCCCTGGGGGCTATATGGAGGCAATGACCCCAAGCCAAGCAGGTCACCCCTCTCCCTTCAGCAGCACCCCCACCCCAGCAAGGGCCCCCCCCCCGGCAGCAGCAGCAGCAGCATGTGCACGCTGCGGGGCGGTGAATGGAGCTGCCTATTGATTCGCAGCCCGGGCTAAAAATAACTTTCAACTCTTCATCCCGAGCTGTGAAAAATCCCCCATTGCTAGGCGACAGGTTACCGGGAGACAGCCGGCGCTAGGCGACCGGGTACCGGCAGACAGCCGGCGCTAGGCCGTGGCGGTTGCCGCGGCGACCGCAACCGCTGCGCACTGCGCTCCGGCTCGGGCTCCCGCGGCCCGGCTCCGGCTCCCGCCGTCCGGCTCGGACCGGCTGGGATGCTCAGGGCCCCTAGGGTGCCGGGTGCGACAGGTAGGAGCCTTCCGCAGCCCCAAGGGCTGGAGGGGGTGGGAGGAAGGCGGCAGCAGCCAACGGGGCGCTGGCAGTTGGCATAAAGATGAGCTGCGGTGGAGCGGTGCGGAGCGGAGCCTGCCGGCTGTCCCGGCGGCAGCGTGGGGATAGGGGGTGGGAGAATGGCTTGGGGTGGAAGGGAGCTTCAAGACCATCCAGTTCCAGGCCCCCTGCCACGGGCAGGGACACCTCCACCAGCACAGGCTGCTCAAGGCCTCATCCAGCCTGGCCTTCAGCACCTCCAGGCAGGAGGCAGCCACAGTCTCCCTGGGCAGCCTGTGCCAGAGTCTCCCCAGCCTCACTGCAAAGAATCTCTTCTTCCTCTCCACTCTCAGTCTCTTCTCTCCCAGCTCAAAGCCATTGTCCCTGGGCCTGGCACTCCCAGCCCTTGTCCAAAGTCCCTTCCCAGCTCTCCTGGAGCCCTTCAGGTACTGGGAGGCTGCTCTGAGGTCTGCCTGGAGCCTTCTGCACAGCCCCAGCTCTCCCAGCCTGTGTCCACAGGGGAGGTTCTGCAGCCTCTGATCATCTCTGTGGCCTCCTCTGGCCCCTCTCCAGCAGCTCCAGGTCCTTCTTGTGCTGGGGGCCCCAGAGCTGCAGGTGGGGTCTCACCCAGCCTGTGGTCAGACAGAAGGGACTGTCCCCATGGGAGGCTCAGGGGCCTGGCCTGCCACAGCATGGGCTGACAAACTGGGATCCTGGTGAGCTGGGGTGGCCAAGTACCCCCATTGTGGGTATCCCCTTGGGCTGGTGGCACAGCCGGTCCACCCCAGCTGTGTTTCCTCCACTGGGGATGTGCACAGAGACTTTTCCTGCTGAGGGACTCCTCCAGTGCCTGTAACCCCTCTTGGCATAAAAGTGCCCCCAGGACACAAGGCCCCCCCAGCGTGCCCCGTCTGGGACCCGGTGCCGGCAGGGATTTGTGACAATGAGGCTGTGCCAGGACCAAGGAGACAACAGGGACCATCCAGAGCCCTGCCGGGTCCGGGCTCACTCCTTGTCACCCCCCCCCCCCGGGGCTGTGCAGTGACAAAAAAAGGCTGCCACGTCCCTGAAGGGGACCCAGCCCCCCTGCCGCTGGGTGACACTTCCCCTGCAACACCCCCGCAGGGACAGGGCACCACAAGGCAGGGGGTGAGGGGGAGAGGACATTGCTGCGGGGAGAAGGGACCCCGGAGAGAAGGACCTCCAGGTCCTCGGGTGATGGGGGAGAGCTGTGTCACCTGGATGAGGCCACGGACCTGCGGGCCCCCATGGTCACTAACTGCTCCAGCCCCTTCTGCCGTGGTTGTCACCCACTGGCCAGGGGGCGTGTGCCTGCTTGTGCCCAGTCTCCTCCCCCAGTCCCACCCCACCCCCCGACCGCCGAAACCCGACCTGCCTTATAAATAATGGAGGCTGGAGCCAGGCAGCTCCGGCAGCCTCCCCAGGGCCTCCCCCCGAGCTGGTCCCGCTGCTTACGTGGGGCTGTGCGAGGGGAAGGCAGTGGGGACCAGGTTAAATCTGGCACCTAACCACTTCCCTCCAGCCTGGGACGCAGTGGTGAAACTGAGCCCCGGTCTGGGGTACTGGGAAGTAGGGGGGGCCGCAATGGGGTATCCCCCCCAGCACCGGGGTGCAGAACCCTTCTCTGGGTTCTCGCAGCACCCCCGGGGCGCTGGAACTGGAGCTGGAGCGACCGTCCCAAGGGCCAGAGCTGGCGGCCAGGGGTCTGCACTGGGGTCTCCAGTCTGCCAGAGCCCTGCTGGGGAGAAAGGCAGAGCAAGCATCTGTCTGTCCAGCCAGCCTGACAGACAGCCGTGCCCCCATCCACCCATCCACCCCTCCATTCATCTCTCTTCCTCCATTTCTCCCTCCATCCCTCCATCTTTCCACCTCTCCATCCTTTCACCCTTCTTCCCTTCACCCCTTCCCCTTTCCTCCATCTCACTGTCTCTCCATCCATCCCTCTGTCCCTTTGCCCCTGAATCCATCCATACCTCCCTCTCTCCCTCCATCCCTCCACCCCCAATCTCTCCATCTCCCTCCATCCCTTCACTCCCAATCCCTCCATCCCCCCATCTTTCCCTCCATCCCTCCACCCCTAATCCTTCCATCTTTCCTTCTATCCCTTTACATCTGAATCCATCCCTCCCTTCCATCCCCCCATCCCAAATCCTTCCATATCTCCATCCCTACATCTCTCCCCCCCATCCCTCCCTCTCCCCCTTCCATCCCCCCCCCCATCCTTCCACCCCTGCACTTCTCCCCCCCCCCCTCCCGCCAGCCCACCCAGCTGCCAGCCCAACCCTTCCCGCACCCCCCCCACCCCCACCCCAACCCCACACCTCACGGCTCCCGCTTGCCTCTCCCGGTTCCATCTCCACCACCACCGCTCTCTCCCGGCGCCCGTATCCCTTTAACGGGCCCCGCCGCGGCCACGCGTGTGCGTGTGTGCGTGTGTGCGAGCAGCTCCCAGGGCTGGCTGGCAGCGAGGACCCCCTCCCCCTTTTTTTTCTCCGTCCCCCCCCTCCTCAAGATCCGGATCCGGCCCCGTTTCCCCCCTCTCGCCTCGTTTATTTTTCCTGTTGTTTCAGGAGCTCGGGGCGGGGGCCGGGCAGGATCCGGCCCCTTTTTTCCCCCCCCCCCACCTTGGTTCGTGGTTTGCTGTTTTTTTGGGGGGATATTTTCGGGAGGGGAGGTTGTTGCTTTGGGGTGGGGGGAAAGGGGGGAGAGAAAGAGGAGAGTTGGGGTTGGGTGGGTTTTTTTTTCCCTCCCGGTTTTTCTTCCCGCTGGATTTTTTTCCCCCTCTCCTGCCACCGAAAGAGGATTGGCACAAGGCATGGCATGAGCTTCGGGAAGCGCCGCTGGAGGTAAGGAATCGTTCGGGAATCAAAAGCTTGACAACACAAAGCCGGTGCCGGTGGCGGTGACGGCGCCGCCACCGCCACCGGCACCACCACCGCCACCGGCACCGGCACCGCAACCATCCTCCCCCCCCCCCCCCCACCGCATCCCGCATCATGGAGCCGCGTTATATAACGGCGGCGGAGCCAGCCCGGCCCCGGTAACTCCCGGTCCGGTTTGTGCTCTCCCCCTCCCCCCCCCCCCCCCCGCCGCCTCTCCATCCTTCCCCATCCCTTCTCCCAGTAAGCTCAACAGAGGCTACTGGTCGGAGTGGAAATCCACCCCCAACCCCCCGCTGCTTCCCGGTGATGCTGACCACCCACCGCCCCCCCCCTCCCCTCCCCCCATTTGACAGTTTGAGGCGGGGTGGGGGGGTCAGGATGTGCACCCCCCAAAACCCAGCATGGGGGTTGGGGAGTTGGGTAGGAAGAGGGGGTGTTTGGGGGTGTTTGAGGGTGTTTGGGGGGGGCATGGTTGTGGGGGATAGGGGCAGGGGGGTGCAGGGGTGGTGTTTGTTGTTGTCCTCACCGCCACCACCACCTCATTCAGCTGCCCCTTGTCCTCCTTGAGGGCACCATGGGATTCTTGGCACCCCCCAGGGCTGCACCCTGACACCCAACTCCTTGGTGGGGCTTCCTCTGAATGCAGGGACAGCCACCCCCCACCCCCACCCCCACTCCCACTCCCATTCTGAGGACCAGGGAATAGCCCCAGCTGAGGTGGGGCTGAGAGAGCTGAGCCCCACAGAGCCCAGTGTGGGGCCAGGCACCCCCAGCCCAGCAGCCCAGGAGGTTGTTTCGGAGGGACAAGGGCTGGGCTGGAAGGGTCCTTGTGTGAGGCCAGCTGGTGCTGAGGGTGCTGGGGTGGACAAACTGGACTGGGGTGGGGGAAACTGAGGCAGGAGGTTGTGGCAGCAAGCAGGCAGAGACCCTCATGACCCCGTCTGGGTGGGGGGCTGGGGAGTGCCATGAGACACCAGGCCAAGCTTGCTTTGGTACTCTAGCATCAGCCTGTGCTGAGCTGGGCATGGTGGTGCCCAGGGAAACCAGATGCTCCTGGGGATACCCCTGGCAGAGGTCCTGCTCCACCACCCCCCTCTGTCCAGTGGCCCAAGGGGTCTTGGGCCCCCTCAGCAGCACCTTGACATGCAGCAGGGTGCAAGGAGAGTGCCATGGCATGCTGGCATCCCCTCGCCTCTGGAAGCTGGGTGCTGATTTCCCTCTGGCTACCAGGAAGAGGGAGGGAGGTGGCTGTGGAGTGGGGAGGGCTGGCTGGAGCATCCATTTTTCATGAGCTGGGTATCTATTTTTCCCCGAGCTGGCTTCCCCCACATCGATCCCTGTGCTGTGTTCCCTGTGCCAGCAGCTCCACGGTGGTGGGGAGCAGCAGGAGGAGCATCCCCAGCACTGGCAACCTGCTGTCTCCCCACAGGCTGCTGCTGGGGCTGGAGGGACCCTCAGGCCAAGGTGGCAGAGTCAAGAAGGCTTCAGCAGGGGAAGGGTCCCCTCCTTCCCTCTGGTTGGGTCACCTGCACGTTGACCAACTCGTGGTGAGGTGGCCACGCTCCAGGGAGGAGCAGGGTGGCTGGAGGGGGAACACTCAGAGTTTGGGAGCTGGATGCTGCCTTCAGGCTCTGCAAGCTGTGCCTGGCTCGGGTTCTGGCAGCCCCGTGGCGAAGCCGCAGTGCTCTTCCCCTTCCTCAGTTTCCCCATCCCCGAGCCACATCCCCGAGCAGCACCCAGAGAGGGGGGTGGGGGCCTGGGAAGCAAGTGGGTGCTGATGGTGTGGGAGGCAGCAGGATGGGGCACGTGGGTGAGTGGGGCTCTTTCAGCAGCATCCCACCCACCCCCGCCCAACCTCTGCCCACCTGCCACGGGGCCCTGTCACGTTTGCCTGGTGCTCCAGGCACTGAGGAGGGGCTGGAGCTGAAGGGGAGAGTGTTTGGGGAAGAAGCAGATCGGCAGAGCCACCTCTCCAGGGTTTCTCCCTAGTGGAGGTGTGAGCCATAGCCAGTTCCCATCCAGGTGGCCTGGGGGTCTGCCCTGGGAGCAGGGTCAGGCCGGTGCCTTTGCTTCCAGGGTGCCTCTAATGGCTTTTTGGAGCCTGCGTCGGCATCCGGCGGCCACAACCACCTGCAGCAAAGAGTCCTGCGGCTGAACGCTGCCCTGGCATCCCATGAGCTGCTGGTCTTCATGCTGGACAGGTGTTTACCCACCTCACCCTAAGCCCAGCTCCTGGCCAGACCCCCAAGCCCAGGGACAAGAGGACATCACTGCTTGAGTGGCCATTGCCACGTCTGGAGGGATGAAGGGGGTTGAGCAGAGGCTCACCTCCCGGTGGTACCCAAGGAGCTCAGGGGCAGGAGGCTTGGGGGCAGCTGTGGCCCATGGTCCCCTAGGCTCCTCTCCTCATGGGACCTTCCAGTTTTGTTCTTCTCTTCCTGGGCTCAAGAGGGGCAAAGAAAAGGACTGCAACATGCTGGGTGCTGCTCATTGGGCTCTGGCTGGGCATACAGTGAGGAGAGGCTGAGCTGGGCACAAGAGGAGCTGTTCCCTCTTCCCCTTGCCTTGGTCTGTGGGGAGCAGGGAAAAGCTTGGCTGAAGCATCCTCCCAAGGCTGAGCAGGGACCTCCAGAGGAGGCTGGAGGAGCTGGGCTCAGGGCAGCATGTGGAGGTCCAACTCTGCTCTGCTTTGCATCTCCTCGTGGGTGGAGGGTCCCTCCCAGGGCACATGTGGCTGGCTGGGGTAGGGAGGAAGGGCAGGGCCTGGTGTCTTTGGGAGGTTTGGGTCTTAGCAGAGAAGAGAAAAGCTGCTGCAGGAAGGGCTTGTGGCAGCCAAAGAGCACTTCACTGCCTGCTGCAAGGAGGTTTTGCCTGGCCAGGCCTGGGGAGGGGGGGATGGAGCTTTGCCTCCTCTCTACAACTCCCCCACGCTGAGGGCTGGGGGGACAGCAGCTGCAGCTTGTGCTGTGAGTGGCTGTGAGCTGCTCTCTCAGCTGAGCAGACAGTGGTGAGGACCTGAGCAGAGCTTGGCACCTCAGCTAGCATTTCCCCAGCTCCCTGGGCATGGGGCTGGCCCTGGGGAGCCTGGCTCCAGGTCTTGTCCCTCGGGAAGGCTGTGGGGCAGTGCAGACAGCTGTGCTGGGGAGTCTCTACCGTGACAGCTCTGCTGCCTGGCCATGAGCTGCCTGAGACCCAGTGATGGATTCAGCCACAAGCTCTGCCCTGGGACGAGCAGGCAGCAGAAACAGGACTCAAACCAGTTGCTTTCCCAGCCCCTCCTGAGCCTCTTTGTCCACTGCATGGTGGGATGAGCTCCTGGGTGTTGTTGGAAGCCCAACAAGGGAGCAGGAGAGCTGCTCTCAGCCCTCTGGTCTCCAAGGATGCTCTCAGGGTAGCTCAGGGAGGAGTTTCCCAGCTCCCACCACACAGGTGGCAGGGCTGCAGGGCCAGGCAGAGCAGCAAGGCCTGTCCCCACCGTGAGCTCCTGGCTGGTGCAGAGCAGGAACAGGTAGTGCTGAGTTTGGAGCTGTGCTCTGAGCCTCTCTCGCGGCGGAGCTGTGTGAGTGCCGAGCCAGGGAGCGCAGAGCTGCCTGTGCACACCCCCACACAGCTTCCTCTGCCCAAACACATCCTCTGCCCCTCCATCTACAGGGGGCTGCTGGCTCCTCCAGGGCCTTCTGTGGCTCCTCTGCACTGCTGGGGTAACCCAAGCCCTCTGAGGGGATCTGGTCTGGGAGGGTGGTGGTTGTACCTGTTCGTAGGACCACAGAATTGCTTGGGTTGGAAAAGCCCTCCCAGAGCATCCAGTGCAGCCATCAACCCAGCACCACCATGGCCCCCAAACCATGGCCCCAGGTGCCATGGCCACAGGGCTCTGGAACCCCTCCAGGCATGGGGACTCCACCACCTCCCTGGGCAGCCTCTGCCAGGCCCTGACCACTCTTGCAACAAAGAATTTTTCCTCCTCTTCAACCTAACCCTCCCCTGATGCAATTTCAGGCCGTTGCCTCTCCTTCTAGCACCTGAGCCTGGGGAGCAGAGACCAACCTCCACCTGGCCCCAGCCTCCTTTCAGGGAGCTGCAGAGAGCAAGGAGGTCTCCCTGTGTCACAGGCAGGGGCCAGAGCTGCTGGGATCAGGGCAGGAGGCAGCTCACGCACCACCAAGTGCTGCCAGGGAAGGAGATCCGCGCAGTTGAGATGTCTTTATTACCACCATGTGCTTCAGTTGGCAGCTCCAGCAGCCCTCCTCCCCTCCCCCCTTCCCCCCCCCCCCGCCCCGTCCTCCACCCAAGCCCATGGCTGCCGGCTGAGGCTGTTGGGTAGAGCTGAGGGAGCCATCAGCCTCCGGAGCGCTGGACAAAAGCCTGGGCTGCGATGCTGTGCCACAGCTCCGCGCCTCAGCTCTGTTTTCCCCGCCCGTAGCAGCAAGTTGATTTGCTGCATTAGTAAAAATAGACAGGCTAATGAATTCAGCTGATGCAACCCGCGGCGAGCGCCGCTGCTCCCTGCCTCCCTGTGCCTGGCGATGGGCAGCCCGGGGCCCCGCCTCCTGCTGGGGGCATCCGCCCGCTCCCGGGGCTCCGCCGGGGTGCTTGCGGCCGTGGCTGCGCACGCCTGAGTGTGCGGAGAGATGGAGATGTCTGTCTGCGCCCGTGTGTCCGTGTGCGGGGAGCTGCGAGCCGCGGCTGCTGGCTGCTCAGCTGCTCTCTCACTCGAGCAGTGGCTCTGCGGGGATTGTTTTGCTCAAGGCTTGGATCCCGGATAGGCAGCAGGAGCTTCGGGCCAGGCTGGTGGAGCAGGAGGCGGCATTCCGGGATGGAGCAGGGCCACAGGAGGGTCTTTGAGAGGGATTCAATAGGTCAGGCGTAGGATCGCTTGTAAGGAGCTGGTGGGGCAGCGCGAGGTCCGTGCAGGGACCTGGTGGGGCAATAGCAGCATCTCTTAGCAGGACCTCGCAGGACAATAGGAGAGCGTCGCAGGGACCTGGCAGGGCAGCCCTGGACCCCCACAGGGGCCGTTGGGTCGGCAGGGTCGGGGGAAGCCGCCCTGGGGACGCTGCTGTCCGTGGTGCTGAACGAGACTGCTCTCCACGGTGCTGAGTGGGAACCGACCTCTGTCCACGGTGCTGAGCGGGTACCGGCCGCTGCCCGCCGTGCTGAGCAGGCCTGCAGGACGAGGGGTCCAGGGCCTCCCCAGCTGACCAGTCCAAGGTCCCCAGTGGCCACCGAGCACTGCTGACCTACAGCCCGCGGGAGGCTGCAAGCCCAGGAGGTGCACAGCTCACCCAGACTGGCCACAGGCAACGAGCCCAGCGCCCAGAGGGTGACTGCCAGACCCAGTGACTGCCTGACCCAGTGACTGCCAGATCCAGTGTGTGACTGCCTGATCCAGTGACTGCCTGATCCAGTGTGTGACTGCCAGATCCAGTGACTGCCTGATCCAGTGTGTGACTGCCAGATCCAGTGTGTGACTGCCAGATCCTGTGTCTGCCTGATCCAGTGTGTGACTGCCAGATCCAGTGTGTGACTGACAGATCCTGTGTCTGCCTGATCCAGTGTGTGACTGACAGATCCAGTGTGTGACTGACAGATCCTGTGTCTCCCTGATCCAGTGTGTGACTGCCTGATCCAGTGTGTGACTGCCAGATCCAGTGACTGCCAGATCCAGTGTGTGACAGATCCAGTGTGTGATTGACTTATCCACTGGGTGACTCCAGACTCAGTGAGTGACTCCTGTTCCAGTGTGTGACGCCTGATCCTTTATGTGACTCCAGATCCAGTGTGTGATTCCTGATCCTTTATGTGACTCCAGATCCAGTGTGTGATTCCTGATCCAGTGTGTGACTCCAGATCCAGTGTGTGATTCCTGATCCAGTGTGTGACTCCAGATCCAGTGTGTGACTCTTGATCCTGTGTGTGACTCCGGATCCAGTGTGTGGCTCCGGATCCAGTGTGTGACTCCTGATCCTGTGTGTGGCTCCAGATCCTGTGTGTGGCTCCAGATCCTGTGTGTGGCTCTAGATCCATTGTGTGACTCCTGATCCAGTGTGTGACTCCTGATCCAGTGTGTGACTCCAGATCCAGTGTGTGACTCTTGATCCTGTGTGTGACTCCGGATCCAGTGTGTGGCTCCAGATCCTGTGTGTGGCTCCAGATCCAGTGTGTGACTCCTGATCCAGTGTGTGACTCCAGATCCAGTGTGTGGCTCCAGATCCTGTGTGTGGCTCCAGATCCATTGTGTGACTCCTGATCCAGTGTGTGACTCCTGATCCAGTGTGTGACTCCAGATCCAGTGTGTGACTCTTGATCCTGTGTGTGACTCCGGATCCAGTGTGTGGCTCCAGATCCTGTGTGTGGCTCTAGATCCATTGTGTGACTCCTGATCCAGTGTGTGACTCCTGATCCAGTGTGTGACTCTTGATCCAGTGTGTGACTCTTGATCCTGTGTGTGACTCCGGATCCAGTGTGTGGCTCCAGATCCTGTGTGTGGCTCCAGATCCATTGTGTGACTCCTGATCCAGTGTGTGACTCCAGATCCTGTGTGTGACTCCAGATCCTGTGTGTGGCTCCAGATCCAGTGTGTGACTCTTGATCCTGTGTGTGACTCCTGATCCTGTGTGTGGCTCCAGATCCTGTGTGTGGCTCCAGATCCTGTGTGTGGCTCTAGATCCATTGTGTGACTCCTGATCCAGTGTGTGACTCCTGATCCAGTGTGTGACTCCAGATCCAGTGTGTGACTCCTGGTCCAGAGGGTGCCTGCCTGGCCCCACAGGTTGCCTGCCTGGCCCCACAGGTTGCCTGCCTGGTGCCTGGTCTGGACGCTCCCCTGCGCCGCTGCCTGTGTTGTGCCAGCACACCCCGGCAGGCTGGCACTGCCAGGCTGGCTGATCTCCCTGGCAGCTTTCATCATCCTCTTCCCCACAGCTTCCTCTGCCGGGTGGTGTTGGCAGTGCCAGACTCTTGGGCCCCCTTCTTTCTTCTCTCTCCCTGAGTCAGAGCCGCCCCCCCCCCAAACCCCCCCCCCCCCCCGGCTCTGCCTCGCTGCTCCCTGGGATGACAAAGCCCTGACGAAGGGAGTGACTGCTCCGACGGTGACGTTCCCGCCGAGCTGTGCCCCCTGGAGTGAAGTCAGGAGGCTGAAAGCCTTTGCCCTGTGCCGTTGTCAGGTCTCCTCCCACTGCGCCCTGGGACCTGGTGCTGCTCTGCTGGCCGCTGCCTCCCCCGCCAGCTGTGGGCTGCGGGCGCAGTGTGATCCCTCCAGGGGGTCCCTTCCTGGGGGATCCCAGCGTTAGGATGTGCTGAACGCTGCTGCTGCTGTTGGCCTGGTCACTCAGCTGCAGAGAGTGAGGTGCCAGGCAGAGGAGTACAGAGTAAATCTCTGCCCTCCTGCTGCCTTGGGACGGCCACAAAGCGCACGGAGGCGCTGGTGTTGCTGCTGGAGCCTCGCAGGGGCTCCACACTGACACCGCCAAGGCCGCCGGCTTCTCATCTCCCTCCCTCTCCTCTGCTCAGTGGGTCGAGGGCAGGGCCTAGGGCAGGACAAGTGAGATGGTGGCTGTCCCAGCACGCAGCAGACCTGATCTAGCTGAGAGCTTTGGGCTGTGGAGCAGTGTGGCCTCAGCTCCGGGGTGGAGGAAGCTGTGGGGCTGCTTGGCAGCAGGCAGAGGCTTTCCTGCATCAGCAAAAGGCAGATCCTGGTGCTGCCCCACGATGCCAGAGATGGAGAAAGCAGATCACCTTCTCCAGGCTGGGATCCTCCCTCCAAGCGCAGTCCTGGTGCTAGGAGCCCCCAAACCCTTGCTTGCCCATTTCAGTGGGGAGGTGCAGCAGCAGACAACCAGTGTGCCTGCCTGGCTCCCACTGCCCCTGCCTGGAGCCTCTGGTGCCCAGGAGGCCTAAACCTCCAGCTGTGTGAGGTGAGTTCCCAGCTCACTCACAGTCTGGGGTCTCTGTGAGCCAGGCAGTGCCCAGGGCCCTGTCCCAGCCCCCTGAGGCAGGAGTGGGAGAGCTGCTGAACCCCCTTGGCCCACACCAGCCCCAGCCTGTCTTCAGGGAGCAGGCGAGGGCTGAGCTGGCTGCAACCCTTGCCAACACCTCCTGCTGGCTGCATTTCTGTCCAGCCACTTGTCAGCATCTGGCTCCTCCTGTGACTGTGCCCTGGGGCTGCTGAGGCCCCAGACTGTCCCTCTGCCACCACCTGTCCTCTGGCTGGGGGTAACCACGGCTTTGGCTGCGGGACCCGTGCTGGAGTGACAGCATTGCTGTGCAGCCTGGCGTTACCTGCTCGGATTCTTGCTGCAGGGTTGTGTCAGGCTCCTTGGACCCTGCTCTGCTCTGCAGGCTTCCCTAACTACAGCCACTGGTTTGAAGCTTCTTCCTTCTTTCCCCTCCTTTTCACCTGCTTTCAACTGAGTTTCAGGCATGTCCGAGCAGCAGAGGCTCAGCTCCTCTCCCAAGCAGTGTGAGAGGAGGCAGAGGAGGCTGCAGCCACACAGGGACCAGCATCAGTCTGTCTGCAGAGAGCTGTGGTCATGTCCTGGGACTGGGCTGCCACTGGGCTGCCTGCAAGCACCTCCATGCCAGTGTGGGAGAGGCCTCAGCAGCTCCCACCTCTCACCCTGGCCTCAGCAGCTCCCAGCACTCTCACCCTGACCTCAGCAGCTCCCACCTCTCACCCTGGCCTCAGCAGCTCCCACCTCTCACCCTGGCCTCAGCAGCTCCCAGCACTCTCACCCTGACCTCAGCAGCTCCCACCTCTCACCCTGGCCTCAGCAGCTCCCACCTCTCACCCTGGCCTCAGCAGCTCCCAGCACTCTCACCCTGGCCTCAGCAGCTCCCACCTCTCACCCTGACCTCAGCAGCTCCCAGTACTCTCACCCTGGCCTCAGCAGCTCCCAGCACTCTCACCCTGGCCTCAGCAGCTCCCAGCACTCTCACCCTGGCCTCAGCAGCTCCCACTAGTCCAACCTTGTCCACCAGGCTGGAGAAGGCCTTGAGCAACCTAATCTAGTGGGAAGTGTCCCAGCCCATGGCAGTGGGGGTAGAACTGGATGATGTTTAGGGTCCCTTCCAACCCAAACCATTCCATGATTCCATGATCCCATGATCCCATGACCCATCACCAGGCACTCTCAAGGCTTGGGGACCTTGCCCACGGCTTGGAAACTGCTTCCCCAAGCTCCAGCTCCCACTCACTGTGTTCCCAGAAGCTTGCAGGAGCTCAGTGTGCTCAGGGTCTGGCACAGCACCTGCAAACAGGCTGTGTGCAGGGTGGGCAGGGCAAGTGGCAGGGCCCCGTGCCAGGCAGCAGCTGGGGCAGAAGTTGTAGGGTGGGGGCTGAGCCCCCATCAATTATTCACCTCTGTATTTATAGAGGGAAGTGTGCTGAATAATGGATGGGGGCTGGGCTGCCTGCCACTGAAATATTGATGGCAGCCAGGGGGCCCAGCAGGGCTCAGCCAGCCTCATGGTGGCACAGGCGTGGTGCCAGTGTGGCACAGCCTCGTGGTGGCACAGGCGCAGTGTCAGGCTGGCACAGCCACCATGGGCAGCTCAGCTCTGCTGCTGCTGCCTCCTCTCAGCTCCACAGCAGTGCTGGGAGGCTGGAAGCCCTCTGCTGGGAGGCCAGGTTGGCAGAGTTGGGGCTGTGCAGCCTGGAGAGGAGAATGCTCCAGGGAGACCTCCTGGTGGCCTTGCAGGGCTTCAAAAGGCCAGAAGAGAGCTGGGGACAGACTGCTGAGCAGGGCCTGTTGGGGCAGGCCAAGGGGGGATGGTTGGAACTGCAAGAGGGAGACTGAGAGTGGAGAGAAGGGAGAAAGGTTTGGTGCTGAGGGTGGGGAGAGCCTGTGCCAGGCTGCCCAGAGGGGTGCCCAAAGCAGGACTTCTGCCTCCCAAGAGAAAGGAGGTCACTGGGGAGACCTTCTGGGGGCCTTCCAGAACCTGTGGTTAAAACAACACAAATCTGTGACCCTGCTCTGTCTCCCATTGGGGGCTGGGTCCTTGGCTCAGAGAAGAATGTGAATGTCTGGGGACAAATCCCCATCTGTCCCCCCTCATGGAGGACACAAGGGCCTCACAGCCCCTTGGAGGACCTTACTCCATGCTCTATCCATGGCCCTCTGGGGCTGTGCCCAGAGGTCCTGCACCACCCACACCTTGATGCTGCCTTGTGCCTCATTCAGGATCTCCATCCCCACCAGTGCCATCAAACTTCCCATCCCTGCCCAGGGACAGGTGAGACTCTGGCACAGGCTGCCCAGGGAGGCTGTGGCTGCCTCCTGCCTGGGGATGCTGAAGGCCAGGCTGGATGAGGCCCTGAGCAAGCTGTGTTGGTGGGAGGTGTCCCTGCCCGTGGCAGGGGGCTGGAGCTGGATGATCTTGAACGTCCCTTCCAACCCCAATCATTCTGTGAATCTATGACCTCCAGGGTCTCTACCCCACCAGTGCCATGCCATTTGCCAGCCTTGCCCAGCCTCCCCTCACACCTCCCTCCCCTGCCTTGCAGAGAGACCCGTGGAAGATGTCGAGCCCGAGAAACGGCGACACCAAGCCCCCATGTTTGCCCCGCAATGGACTGGTGAAGATCCCCACCCAAGCCAACGGCCTCGGCTCCGCCAGCATCACCAAAGGCACCCCCGCCGTCAAGAACCGCCTGTGCCAGCCTTCCTCCGTGCCTGCCATCCTCAGCCCGGCCTTAGCCCAGCACAGCGACCTGCCCATCCCCAGCCTGGCCTCCCCGCTCTCCTTGGCCGCTCTGGGCGGCGTCTCCTCCCCTCCCGGCGCGCCCCTGGCGGGACTGAGCGCGGGCGCAGGCTCGGAGCAGCCCTGCCCGGAGCGGGTTCCCGGCTCGCCCGCGGAGAGGCAGCTGGCGGTGGACGAGAAGATCCTCAACCGCCTGTTCTGGTACTTTTCGGCGTGCGAGAAGTGCGTCCTGGCGCAGGTGTGCAAGGCCTGGCGCCGGGTGCTCTACCAGCCCAAGTTCTGGGTGGGCCTGACCCCCGTCCTGCACACCAAGGAGCTCTACAACGTCCTGCCCGGCGGGGAGAAGGAGTTCGTCAGCCTGCAGGGCTTCGCCGTGCGCGGCTTCGAGGGCTTCTGCCTGGTGGGGGTCTCTGACCTGGACATTTGCGAGTTCATTGACAACTATCCCCTCTCCAAGAAGGGAGTCAAGTCCATGAGCCTTAAGAGGTCGACCATCACGGATGCGGGGCTGGAGGTAGGTGACCGCAGCCGGCTGACCCAGCTGGTTGAGGTGTGGCCACGATGGGTCCCTTCCTGGTGCCCCTGGGCACACGGCTGTGGGCAGAGCTTTGTCTGGTCGCCCAGCAGGGGAGCAGGCAGCTGGCACGGCTGGCCCGTGGGTGTGGGCAGCACCAGGAGACCCTGTCTGGTTAGGGGGGTGGGCTGCAGCCTGCACTGCGCAGGGGTTGAGGGTGCCGGTGGAGGGGGAGGTGGCATCCCTGCTGCCCGTGGATGCTGCCACCAAGGGGATGTCGCTGGTGGGTGGTGGGCAGCGGGCAAGGCTCAAGGCATGAGGACAGTATTGCTTGGCTGGCTGCTCCTCGGCAAGGGAGTCCCTTGGGTAAGAGATGGGGGGCAGCTCGTGGTCCTGCCGGGCACCAGGCAAGGTCCCCTGCACCGTGTGATGGCCAAACCCAGCACCAGCTGCTCTACAGCTGCATCCTCCCAGAGCAGTGCCCAGCCTGGCACCAAGGGGCTGGGGCCAGTGGGTCTCACCCTGTCCCCTCCTGGGACATGTCCTGGAACAAGGCACTGCCAGAGTGATGCCAGGGAGAAGTTTGGCCCCACAGAAGCCTGGGGGCTGCAGGAGATGCCTGGAAGGGGCTGAGCAGGGCAAGCCTGAATGGGGCTGAGCAGGAGATGCCAGGAAGGGGCTGAGCAGGTGAAGCCTGGAAGGGGCTGAGCAGGAGATGCCAGGAAGGGGCTGAGCAGGGAGAAGCCTGGAAGGGGCTGAGCAGGAGATGCCTGAATGGGGCTGAGCAGGAGATGCCTGGATGGGGCTGAGCAGGAGATGCCTGGAAGGGGCTGAGCAGGAGATGCCAGGAAAGGGCTGAGCAGGAGATGCCAGGAAGGGGCTGAGCAGGAGATGCCAGGAAGGGGCTGAGCAGGTGAAGCCTGAATGGGGCTGAGCAGGAGATGCCTGGAAGGGGCTGAGCAGGAGATGCCTGAATGGGGCTGAGCAGGAGATGCCTGGAAGGGGCTGAGCAGGAGAAGCCTGGAAGGGGCTGAGCAGGAGATGCCAGGAAGGGGCTGAGCAGGTGAAGCCTGGAAGGGGCTGAGCAGGAGATGCCTGAATGGGGCTGAGCAGGGAGAAGCCTGAATGGGGCTGAGCAGGAGATGCCTGGATGGGGCTGAGCAGGTGAAGCCTGGAAGGGGCTGAGCAGGAGATGCCTGGAAGGGGCTGAGCAGGAGAAGCCTGGAAGGGGCTGAGCAGGAGATGCCTGGAAGGGGCTGAGCAGGAGAAGCCTGGAAGGGGCTGAGCAGGAGATGCCTGGAAGGGGCTGAGCAGGAGAAGCCTGGAAGGGGCTGAGCAGGAGATGCCTGGAAGGGGCTGAGCAGGAGAAGCCTGGAAGGGGCTGAGCAGGTGAAGCCTGGAAGGGGCTGAGCAGGAGATGCCTGGAAGGGGCTGAGCAGGAGAAGCCTGGAAGGGGCTGAGCAGGTGAAGCCTGGAAGGGGCTGAGCAGGAGATGCCTGGATGGGGCTGAGCAGGAGAAGCCTGGAAGGGGCTGAGCCGGAGATGCCTGGAAGGGGCTGAGCAGGAGATGCCTGGAAGGGGCTGAGCAGGAGATGCCTGGAAGGGGCTGAGCAGGAGAAGCCTGGAAGGGGCTGAGCAGGAGAAGCCTGAATGGGGCTGAGCAGGAGAAGCCTGGATGGGGCTGAGCAGGAGATGCCTGGAAGGGGCCGAGCAGGAGAAGCCTGAATGGGGCTGAGCAGTCGCCGGGGCGTGGGCACCAGGCGGGCAGCGGCGGTGCCTGGCACCCCCTGAGCCTGCTGGCCCCCCGGCAGGTGATGCTGGAGCAGATGCAGGGCGTGGTGAGGCTGGAGCTGTCCGGCTGCAACGACTTCACGGAGGCAGGGCTGTGGTCCAGCCTGAACGCTCGCATCACGGCGCTGAGCGTCAGCGACTGCATCAACGTGGCCGACGATGCCATCGCTGCCATCTCGCAGCTGCTGCCCAACCTGGCCGAGCTCAACCTGCAGGCTTACCACGTCACGGACACGGCCCTGGCGTACTTCACGGCCAAGCAGGGCTACACCACCCACACCCTGCGCCTCAACTCCTGCTGGGAGATCACCAACCACGGCGTGGTCAACATGGTGCACAGCCTGCCCAACCTGAGCGTGCTCAGCCTCTCCGGCTGCTCCAAGGTCACCGACGACGGCGTGGAGCTGGTGGCCGAGAACCTGCGGAAGCTGCGCAGCCTCGACCTGTCCTGGTGCCCGCGGATCACCGACATGGCCCTGGAGTACATCGCCTGCGACCTGCACAAGCTGGAGGAGCTGGTGCTCGACAGGTATGCGCCCGTGCCAGCCCGTGCCAGCCTGTGACGGACTGTGCCAGCCCATGACAGCCTGTGCCAGCCTGTACCAGGCTGTGCCAACCCGTGCTCGTCCGTGCCATCTTGTGCCAGCGTGTGCCACCTTATGCCAGCCTGTACCAAGCTGTGCCAACCCATGTTGTTCTGTGCCATCTTGTGCCAGGGTGTGCCAGCCTATGCCAGCCTGTACCAGGCTGTGCTGGACTGTGCCAGCCCATGACAGCCTGTGCCAGCCTGTACCAGGCTGTGCCAACCCGTGCTGGTCTGTGCCATCTTGTGCCAGGGTGTGCCAGCCTATGCCAGCCTGTACCAGGCTGTGCCAGCCTGTGCCAGACTGTGCTGGACTGTGCCAGCCCATGACAGCCTATGCCAGCCTGTACCAGGCTGTGCCATCTTGTGCCAGCGTGTGCCAGCCTATACCAGGCTGTGCCGGACTGTGCTGGACTGTGCTGGACTGTGTCAGCCTGTGCTAACCTGTGCCATCCCCTGCCAAGCCATGCTGAGCCATGCCAAGCAGGGACAAGGCATGTTCTGTCATGCCAAGCTGTGCCATGGCCTGCTGAGCTGTGCCATGCTTTGCCAAAGCAATGCTATGTCATGCTGAGCTGTGCCATGCCGTGCCAAGCCATGCCAAAGCATGTAGAGCAGTGCCAAGGCATGCTGTGCCACGCTAAGCCATGCTGTGCTGAGCCGTGCCAAGCCATGCTGAGCGGTGCCATGCCATGCCAAGCCATGCCATGCTGTCATGTCATGCAGCAGCATGCTGCTTAGAGCTATGTGCCATGTTGAGCAGTGCCAAGGCATGCTGTGCCATACCATGCCACACCATGCTGTTGTGTCATGCCGAGATCTGGCATGCCATGCCACACCATGTTGAGGCTATGCCATGCCAGGCCCTGCTGAGACATGCCAAGCAGTGCCAAGGAATGTCATGCCATGCCCAGCCATGCCAAGCCGTGCCATGTCATGCTGTCATGCCATACCATCTCATAGCATTCTGAGCTGAGCTGTTCCATGCCAGGCCAAGCCATGCTGGGTCATGCCAAGCAGTGGACAAGGCACATTGTGCCCTGCCGAGCCATGCCATACCGTGTTGCCCTGCCATGCTGAGGCAATGCTGTGCCATGCTGTGCCACGCTGAGGAATGCTGAGCAGTGCTAAGGCACACTGTACCATGTCATGCCATGGCAAGTCATCAAATGCCATCCCATGCCATGCTGTCCCATGCCATGCAGTGCCATGCCATGTCAAACCATGCCATGCCACATCATGACAAGGCAATGCCATGCTGAGCCACACTGAGGCATGCCATGCAAAGCTATGTCATAGCATCCTGAGCTGAGGCATTCTGTGCCATGCCAAACCATGCTGAGTCATGCCAAGCAGTGCCAAGGCATGTCATGCCACGCCATGTCATGTCACATCATGCCATTTAGAACTGAGGTGTGCTGTGCCATGCCATGCCATGCCATGCCATGCTGAGCCGCGCTGGATCATGCCACGGCTGGTCCCCCGGGTGCTGAGCCGTGCTGGACCATGCCAAGGCCGGTCCCCCGGCTGCCGTGCCGTGCCGAGCCGCGCTGGACCATGCCACGGCCGGTCCCCCGGCTGCCGTGCCGTGCCGTGCCGAGCCGCGCTGGACCATGCCACGGCCGGTCCCCCGGCTGCCGTGCCGTGCCGAGCCGCGCTGGACCAAGCCACGGCCGGTCCCCCGGCTGCCGTGCCGTGCCGAGCCGCGCTGGACCATGCCACGGCCGGTCCCCCGGCTGCCGTGCCGTGCCGTGCCGAGCCGCGCTGGACCATGCCACGGCCGGTCCCCCGGCTGCCGTGCCGTGCCGAGCCGCGCTGGACCATGCCACGGCCGGTCCCCCGGCTGCCGTGCCGTGCCGAGCCGCGCTGGGGCAGGGGCAGGCGGTGCCCTGCTGCGGGCAGCCCTGAGCCGCGCTGTGCCCGCAGGTGTGTGCGGATCACCGACACCGGCCTCAGCTACCTGTCCACCATGTCCTCCCTGCGGAGCCTCTACCTGCGCTGGTGCTGCCAGGTAGGTGCCAGGGGGCACGCAGGCCTGCCTGTCCGAGATGCCACACGGGGAGGGCGGGCAGAGCGGCTGGCACCTCCCTGCAGATGAGCCTCCCGCTCCGGGCGGGCACCTCGGGCTGGATGGAGACTCCCCGCGCTCGGTGCCAGGAGGTGGAGAAGGGACGGGCTGGGTGCTCCCGGGAGCTCGCAGGACTCAACCCTGGCACCTTGCCCCAGCACTCGGATCTTGTGCCCAGCTCTCTGCCCCAGCACCCAGCTCCCTGGCCTGGCACCCTGCCCCAGCACCCAGCCCCAGCACCCAGCTCCCTGTCCCAGCACCCAGTCCCTGCCCCACTTCCCAGCCCCAGCATTCTGCTCCTGCCCCCAGCCCTCTGCCCCAGCAATGCTGAGCCCCCAGTTCCAGAGTGCCCCCCCCGTGGAGCCCCCCGGTGCCCCCTCTGCTCCCATCCTATCTCTTTTCCAGGTGCAGGATTTTGGCCTGAAGCATCTCCTGGGCATGGGCAGCCTGAGGCTCCTCTCGCTGGCCGGTGAGCAGCCCCTGCCGCCCTGCCTGGGGGCGCTGGGGGTCCCCCCGGGCTGTGGGGACAGCGACAGCCCTGGGGTCAGCCCTGGGGTCAGCTCCGAGGACAGCCCTGGGGGCAGCCCTGGGCACAACCCTGGGCACAGCCAGCACCCCCTGAAGCCGCTGGGGTGACTCCCGCGGTCCGCCCCTCCCCCAGCTCCAGCCCAGCTCCCCAGGGATCAGCACAGGGCTGGCTCTGGGCTGCTGGGTTTCGGGGTGCTGGAGTTTTGGGGGTGATGTCTGGGGGGGGGGGGGATGGATTTCTGGGTGGTGTTATGGGGAGAGGGTGAGTTTGGGGTGTTGGTTTAGGGGGTGCTGGGGTTTGGGGTTTTGGTTTGGGGGTGTTGGGGTTTGGGGGTGTTGGGGTTTGAGGGTGTTGGGGTTTGGGGTGTTGGTTTGGCGGCCCATGGGGTTTGGGGTGCTGGTTTGGTGGCTCATGGGGTTTGGGGTGCTGGTTTGGGGGTTGATGGAGTTTGGGGTGCCGTTTGGGGGGTGCTGGGGTTTGGGGTGCTGGTTTGGTGGCTCATGGGGTTTGGGGTGCTGGTTTGGGGGCTGGTGGGGTTTGGGGTGTCGTTGGGGGGGTGCTGGGGTTTGGGGTGCTGGTTTGGTGGCTCATGGGGTTTGGGGTGCTGGTTTGGGGGTTAATGGGGTTTGGGGTGCCGTTTGGGGGGTGCTGGGGTTTGGGGTGTGGCTTGGGGGCTGGTGGGGCTTGGGGTGTGGTTTGGGGGTTGATGGGGTTTGGGGTGTGGTTTGGGGGGTGCTAGGGTTTGGGGTGTGGCTTGGGGGCTGGTGGGGCTTGGGGTGTGGTTTGGGGGGTGCTGGGGTTTGGGCTGCTGGTTTGGGGGTTGATGGGGTTTGGGGTGCCGTTGGGGGGTGCTGGGGTTTGGGGTGCTGGTTTGGGGGCTGGTGGGGTTTGGGGTGTCGTTGGGGGGTGCTGGGGTTTGGGGTGCTGGTTTGGGGGCTGGTGGGGTTTGGGGTGTCGTTGGGGGGTGCTGGGGTTTGGGGTGCTGGTTTGGGGGCTGGTGGGGTTTGGGGTGTCGTTGGGGGGGTGCTGGAGTTTGGGATACTGGTTTGGGGGCTGATGGGGTTTGGGGTGTCGTTGGGGGGTGCTGGGGTTTGGGGGGCTGGTTTGGGGGCTGGTGGGCTTCTGGCTGCTATTTGGGGGGGATGATGGATTTCTGGGTGTTGTTTGGGAGGGCTGAAGGGTTTTGGGGAGTGCTGGGTTTTGGGGTGTCGTTTGGGGGGTGCTGGGTTTTGGGGTGTTATTTGGGGGGGGCGATGGGGTTTTGGGCGCTATTTGTTTGGGGTGCTGGGATTGGTATGCTGGTGTGTTTGGGGGTGCTCTTTTAGGGGGACGCTGAGACTTGGGGGGCTGCTTCTTTAGGGTGCTGCTTTTCGGGGTGCTGGTGTGTTGGGGGTACTCTCAGGGGGGATGCTGGGGTCTGGGGTGCTGTGTACTTGTGACGCTGAGTTTTGGGGGTGCTGGTGCGTTTGGGCTGTTATTCTGGGGGGCAATGGGGTTTGGGGTGCTATTTAGGGGGGTTGTGAGTTTAGGGGTGCTACTTCTTTGGGGTGCTAGTGTGTTTGGGGTGCTGCTTTCGGGGATGATGAGTTTCAAACCATTGTTGGGGTGATGATGAGATTTGGGGGCTGTTTATTTGGGGTGCTGTGGGGTTTGGGGATTGATAGGTTTTGGGGTGTTATTTTGGGGGCATGCTGGGGTCTGGGTGCTATTTCTTTGGGGTGAGGGGATTTTTTGGGGTGCAGCTGTGCTTGGGGATGCTTGGGGGGCTGATAGGTTTTTGGGGCGTTATTTTGTGGGGGTGCTGGGGGTTGGGGTGCTAGTTCTTTGGGGGGGTGCTGTGCTTGGGGTGCTGCTTTGGGGGGATGCTGGGTCTGGGGATGTTATTTGGGGGGTGCTGGGGTTTTGGGTGCTGTTTCTCTGGGGTGCCGGTGTTTTGGGGGTGCTAGAGTCTAGAGGGGTGCCAGCTTCCCCTGTGCCCTCGCAGGTTGCCCCTTGCTGACCACCACGGGGCTGTCCGGGCTGGTGCAGCTGCAGGAGCTGGAGGAGCTGGAGCTCACCAACTGCCCCGGGGCCACCCCGGAGCTCTTCAAGTACTTCTCGCAGCACCTCCCGTGCTGCATGGTGATCGAATAGGGCCGGCCCCGGCCCCGGCCCCGGCCCCGGCCCCGCTCCCGTCCCACCGCCGCCCCCCTGCCCGCGCCCCCCACGCTCCTCGCCGGCTGCCGGGGGACCCGCACCGCGCCGCTGACCCCAGCCCCCCCCTGCCGCGACCCCCCTGAGGGACACGGGGCTCCGGGGGGCGGGGGACACACACACGATGGGGACAGGCGCAGCCCTCGCCGGAGCCCCCCCTGTAAATGCTCCCCCAGCGCCGTCGCCTGTCCGCTGCCCAGGGTCCTGCCGGCGCCCTCTGGATGGACGAATGGGCACCAGGGAAACCCAGCGTGGGAAGGGAGGGCTCGGGCGACCCCCGTCCTGGGCACATCCTGCTGCCACCCTGCTGCCAGCATGGCATCACCAGGGATGCCTCCAAGGATGGCACCACCAGGGATGCTCCAAGGATGGCACCACCAGGGATGCCTCCAAGGATGGCACCACCAGGGATGCTCCAAGGATGGCACCACCAGGGATGCTCCAAGGATGGCACCACCAGGGATGCCTCCAGGATGGCACCACCAGGGATGCTCCCAGGATGGCACCACCAGGGATGCCTCCAGGTTGTCACCATCAGGGATGCTCCCAAGATGGCACCACCAGGGATGCCTCCAGGATGGCACCACCAGTAATGCTCCCAGAATGGCACCACCAGGGATGCTCTAAGGATGGCACCACCAGGGATGCTCTAAGGATGGCACCACCAGGGATTCCTCCAGGATGGCACCACCAGTAATGCTCCCAGAATGGCACCACCAGGGATGCTCTAAGGATGGCACCACCAGGGATGCTCTAAGGATGGCACCACCAGGGATTCCTCCAGGATGTCACCACCAGGGATTCCTCCAGGATGTCACCATCAGGGATGCCTCCAGGATGTCACCACCAGGGATGCTCCCAGGATGGCACCACCAGGGATGCTCTAAGGATGTCACCACCGGGGATGGTCTAAGGATGGCACCACCAGGGATGCTCCCAGGATGGCAGGTGGCCCTATCACCTCAGATGCTCCTGGGAATCAAAGGATGCTCTTGAGTGCCACCAGCTGCCCCCAGGGCTGGGCGAGAGGACCATGCTTGGTTTTGGCACCCGTGGGTGGTGGCAGAGGCTGGGTGGGTCCCCTCGCACCCCTCTCCCTCCGTGGGTCACTGAGCCATCTCCCCCCGTGCTGCGCGTCCCCCCCAGTCCCCGGCCGTGCCCGCGGGGTGCCCGGCGCTCCCTCCCGGTCGCTGGGATGCTCTCCTCCGCCGCTCGCCCCCCGCCCTCGCATGCTCGCTTGCTTCAGTCTCGTGGTACGGCAGGCACCAGGGCACCCGGGGGGCACCTGCGGGGCACCCGGGGGGCCCGGTGACAAAGGGACAGCCCCCATTCGGCCCCTCCACGCGGCTTGGCTCTGGCTGGATCCTCCCCCGGCAGCCTTGGCAAGCGTCTGTCTCCCCTCGCCCGGGGCACCCTGCTGCCTCCCGGTTGGCATCCCTGGGGGATGCGACACCAAGGAGTCACCTGTCCGGCTGGGATGGGACATCCTGGGGGGGCTGGTGCCAAGCCAGAGCAAGCATGCGGACACCAGCGACACAGAGCCAAGGCGGGAGGTGGCACCTAGGACACGCTGCCGCTGCCACTGCCACCACGCTTCCAGCCCGAAAGCCACCGTCCCGATGCCAACTGCAAGCTGCGGGGGGTGGGGGTGGGCGGGTCAAGCCAAAGTGGGCACAGGGCTGGGGTGCCCACGGGGCTTGGTGGCTGCCCGCTGCTGCCCCCCGGCTGTCCACGTGGCTCCGGGAGGAGCGTGGGCAGGGCTGCGGGCGGGGGCAGGGCAGGGGCACGGACACGCTTCGGTTCGGTTTGCCTTTGTACCGGGCGGGAAGGAACTGCTGCACCACCACCCGCTGCCTCCTGCCCTCCTTTGTCCACACCGCCTCTCTCTGGCCCCAGACCGCCGCACAGGAGCCCCCGGGCCCTCGGAAAGGGGGCTGGGGGCTAGGGGGTGTTGCGCTTCACCAGGAGTCACCGCGCCGTGGGGCAGGGTGGCACTGCCAGGGCGTGCAGCACCCTCCGCCCGCGCCCCAAAGCCGCTGGTGCCCGTGCGAAGGGCAGGGCTGTGGTGCATGGAGGGGGACCCCCGCCCCTGAAGATGCCAGCTGCAGTTGGGGGGTGCCGTCAGCCTCAGGGTCCCACAGGACAAGGGCAGCCCCGGAGCTCAGAGGGGGTCCCCACAACCCCGTCTGCATCCCCCCAGGGCACCCCGCAGTGTACCTCTGTATCTCCCCGCAGGGGCACCCCACCCCGCACCCCTAGCACGGGGCACCTCTAAAGCCTCCAGAGCAGCCCCAAACCCCAGTGCCCCCCCCCCAGTCCACATTCCCGACACCCCCATTTCCCCTACTGTACCTCCTCACACTGCACCCCATATCCTCCTGCCATCCCCAGTGAACCCCACAGTCCCCCTTGCACCCCTATATCCCCCCCTTACACCCCCACCCCATTGCACCCCACAGCCCCCTGGCACCCCAGCACTGTCTCAAATGTACCCCACATTCCTCCCTGGCACCCCCATGGCACCCCCATTTGCCCCTTGCACCCCACATCTCCCTGGCACCCCCGGCCCTATGACACTGCTTGTACCCTTGTACCTGCTTGCCCCCCATTTTTCTCCCCTTGATACCCCCAGTTTCCCACACAACCCCCCACACCCCTAATGCACCTCCTGTTCCACCTGCCGCCCCCATTTTCACTCCGAGCCCCTCCTCTCCCCGGCACCCACACCCCTCATACACCCCATATGCCCCTCACACCCCAATTTTCCCTGCTGTGCCTCATGCACCCTTCATGCACTCCACATCCTCCAGTCTCCCCCCCGGCACCTGTACCCCTAATGTACCTCATACTCCCCTGACACCCCCAATTCCCCCCACTCCTCCTCAGACCTCACATCTCCCCCGCACCCCTAACCCCACTGCACCCCGTATCCCCCTGACACCACCATATCCCCCCCTGGCACCACACATGCTGCCCACACCCCCTTATTTCCTCTCTGATACTCCCATTTCGCCCCTTCCACCTGCATATCCCCCCTTGCACCCCCAATTCCCCCCCGGCACTCCCACTTCAGCCCGACACCCCCAAATACCCTCTGATATCCTCCATGTCCTCCCTTGCACCCCCATACGTCCCTTCCCCCGCATATCCCCTTCTGACACCTCCCTTTCACCCCACGTCTCCCCCTTACACCCCCATGTCCCCCGACAGTCTCGTTTCGCTCCTGACACCCCCAAATCTCCCCGACTCCCCCATATCCTCCCCTGACACCCCCAAATCGCCCCCGACACCTCCACGTGCCCCCTTGCACCCCATATCCCCCTCTGACACCCCCATTTCCCCCCAACACGCTCACATCCTCCCCTGACCCCCCCATCCCCCCGCGCACCCCGGGACGTCCTCTGACACCTCCCATCTCCCCCTGCCTCGCCTCGGGGGCGGGGCTTAATCGAGGGGGCGGGGCCGGACCGGGGGCGGGGCCAAGCTGTGGGGCGGGCGGGCCTCGGTTCGGCGCCGGAAGTGAGTGGAAGAGAACCGGAAGTGAGCTTGCCATGGACCGGAAGTGAGTAGGACACGGATAGGAAGTGAGCGTGCCGTGACCGGAAGTGGGCGTGCCGCGCCCCGGAAGAGGGGGCGGGGCTCGCAGCCGTTTCCGTGGCGGGGCCTGGGCGGCTCGGGCTGTCCGCGGGGCTCTGCCTGCTTCGGGTACGGCATCGGCACCAGGGCTGCGGAAGGGAAAGGTCTGGCGCTGGCAGTCGGCGGAGGGCCCTGGGCAGCGGGAGCGGGAAGGCCCTGGGGAGCTGAGAAGCTGTGAGAGAGGGTCCTGAGGGGTCTGTGTGGCGCGAGGGGGCCCTGGAGGTCTCTGAGAGAGGGTCTGAGGGGATTGTGAGGAAGGTCTAAGGAGCGGATGGGGTCCCGGAGTGGGCAGGGGAGCTCTGAGAGAGGGTTCTGAGGGCACTATGGGGCAGGAGGAGGATTTGAAGATGCCCTGAGGGACAGGACGGGAAACTGAGGGGAAAGAGGGGGTCTAGGGGAAGCCCGGAGGGCGCCCGGGGAACTCTGAGAGAGAGTCCTGAGGGACTCTCCCTGGGTCAGGGGGAGGATCGATGGGGCTCTGAGGGGCAGGAAGGGGACCTGAAGAGGCTCTGAAGGGCAGGGCTCTGGGAAGTCTGAGAGAGAGGCTCAGCTTGGGGGCTGGGAAGGGGCTGTGAGGGGCTAAGAAGCTGTGAGAGAGGGTCCTGTGGGGACTATCAGATGTGAGTAGTCTCTGAGAGGGACCGAAGGAGGGGCAGGAGTGAGTCCTGGAGGGCTGAGGTGCCCTGAGGGAATGCTGAGAAGGGTAGGAGGGGGCCCTGAGGAGGGTGGAATGTGAGCTGTGATGGGTCTGGGGGGGGGCCTAGCAAGGGAAGGGTGGAGGGACTGGCAGAGGGTGGTGCCAGGGCAAGAGCTTGGCCTGGCCTGTGCCTAGTGGGGGGAGCTGCTGTCCCTGCTCTGTTAGAGAAGCAGGGTAACCCCCTGCCTGTGGTTGTTGCAGGGCTTTGGGGCACAGGGAGCACCACACAGAGATGACTGCAGCCTCCTGTCACCCAACCTTGCTGGAGGTGCTGCTCAGCCTGGTCCACGTTGCTGGGGTTGACCTCCTGTAGCACCAGCAGCAGCCACTCTCCTCAGCAGAGCGTCTCAGGGGCGTTGCACAGAGCAGGGAGCAAGGAACCTTGCAAAGGTGTTGAGGAGCTCCCCAGAGGGACCTGCAGCCAGCGGCAGAAGCCTGGCGCGGGGCTGCGCCTGCCTCCGGCGGCATCCAGGCTGCGTCTCCTCACCTCCACGGTCGTTGATGTGGCCACAGAAGGCTGCGGTGGAAGCCGCCTGGGCCAGCCAGGAGCCGCGGGAGCCGAGCCTGTCCCGTGCCAGCTCTGGCTGAGGCGGAGCAGGGCGGCCGCGCCGGCGTGAATGCAGCCTGCGGGGACAGCGCCCCCCGAGCCTGCTCCCGGAGAGGGGACTGCGCCTCCAGGACAGCCATGGAGAAGATGGCCAGGGTCGGCACGGCGCTGGGGGGCAACGCCCTGACGGGCAGGACCATGTTCTGCCACCTGGACGCCCCCGCCAACGCCATCAGCGTGTGCCGCGACGCCGCCCAGGTGGTGGTGGCCGGGCGCAACATCTTCAAGATCTACTCCATCGAGGAGGAGCAGTTCGTGGAGAAGCTGAACCTGCGCGTGGGCCGCAAGCCCTCCCTCAACTTCAGCTGCGCCGACGTCGTCTGGCACCAGATGGACGAGAACCTGCTGGCCACCGCCGCCACCAACGGCGTGGTGGTCACCTGGAACCTGGGCAAGCCCTCGCGCAACAAGCAGGACCAGCTCTTCACCGAGCACAAGCGCACGGTCAACAAGGTCTGCTTCCACCCCACCGAGGTCTACATGCTGCTCAGCGGCTCCCAGGACGGCTACATGAAGTGCTTCGACCTGCGCAAGAAGGACTCCGTCAGCACCTTCTCCGGTGAGGGGCGCGCGGCCCCGGCAGGGGCAGGCTGGAAGGGAGCTCTGGAGCTCCCCCAGCCCGAGCCCTGCTCCAGCAGGGCACCCCCAGCACCCTGCCCAGCAGCACAGTGCCCAGGGGGGGTTGGAAGCTCTCCACACCAGGACACTCCACAGCCTCTCTGGGCAGCCTGCTCCAGGCCTCCAGCAGCCTCACCCCAAACAACTTTCTCCTCCTGCTCAGCTCCAACCTCCTGCCTGACACTTGCTGCCCCTTGCCCCTTGTGCTGGCCCTGGGCAGCACTCAGCAGAGCCTGGCCCCAGCCTCTTGCCCCCCACAGCTCCTTTAGCTCTTGCTGAGCATTGCTCAGCTGCCCTCTGGGGCTGCTCTTCTGCAGGCTCTCAGCCCCAGGGCTCTCAGCCTTTGCTGCTCCCAGAGCTGCTCCAGGCCCCTCAGCAGCTCTGCAGCCTCCCCTGGACTCGCCCCAGCACTTGTCTGTCTCTCCTGAACTGGGCATCCCAGGACTGGACCCAGCATGCCAGGCCTCAGTAAGGCCCAGGGCTGTTGCTTGGCCCCTTAGCCTGGAGAGGGGCAGAGAGCCTGGGGGCTTGTCCCTTTCCCTGTGCCCAGGAGGGGGTTTTGCTCAGGACACAACCCCCAGAGCAGGCAGAGAGTGGGCTGGGAGGTGCTTGGGTGGCAGTTTTGCTGCTTGGCAGTGGGGTGGACCCACAGGGGGGAGGTTGGCCACATCCCTCCCTGCTGCTGCTTTGCTCCGGGCTGGAGCCCCCTGCAGCTCTTGCAGTGTGCTGTGTGGCAGTGGCTGTGCCCTGTGTGCCCCCCAGGCCAGTCGGAGAGCGTCCGGGACGTGCAGTTCAGCATCAGAGACTACTTCACCTTCGCTGCCACCTTCGAGAACGGCAACGTGCAGCTGTGGGACATCCGCCGGCCCGACCGCTACGAGCGGATGTTCACCGCCCACAACGGCCCGGTCTTCTGCTGTGACTGGCACCCCGAGGACAGGTGGGGCTGGGGCTGGGTGCTGCCTGGCATCCTCCACCCCCAGGGCGGGGCTTGGCCTCCTCTCCTCAGCACCGGGGAGGCCGCACCGCAAATCCCAGGGGGCAGTTCTGGGCCCCTCCCTCCCAGAAGGACGCTGAGGGGCTGGAGGAGGTCCAGAGAAGGGCAGTGGAGGTGGGGAAGGGTCTGGAGAACAGGGCTGGGGAGGAGCAGCTGAGGGAGTTGGGAAGAGGAGGCTAAGGGGTGACCTTGGGGTGCTCTACGACTCCCTGACAGGAGGCTGGAGCCAGGGAGGATTGGGTTCTTCTCCCAGGGACAAAAGGAAATGGTCCCAAACTGCCCCAGGGGAGGTTCAGGTTGGCCATGAGGAACGATTTCTTCCCCTTGAGGGCTGTCCAGGCCTGGCACAGGCTGCCCAGGGCAGTGGTGCAGTCCCCATCCCTGGGGGTGTTTCAGAGCTGTGTGGCTGTGGTGCTGGGGTAAGGGTTGGACTCTTCCAACCAAAACAGTTCCATGACTCTAGAAACAGAGCTGAGACCTTTCAGGGGTGGAAGTTGGAGTCTCTGATTCCCTGGCCCCTTGGGTCAGGAACTGGGCATGGCTGGAAGATGGCAGCAGTGATTGCTTGGAGTATTTTGGGCTGTGTTGAGGTATTTTGGGTTAGGTTTTTGGCAGACTGGGGCTTTCTGAGGCACTGGATTGCTGCTGGGCAGCTGTACCAAGCTGCTCTCTCGCCCCACGTGTCAGAGCAGCCTCTCACCCCTGCGGTCACCTTGAGGAGGGCTCTGCACAGCTGCTCTGCTCCACGCCTTGGCTTTGATGCCGTTTTCCTCCTGCCTCCAGGGGTGGTCGAGGTGCATCTGGAAACAGCTTTTGGTGGTGTGCAGGTCCCCCCTCACTCCTGAGGAGCCAAGAGGGGTGCTGGGAGAAGCTCTAGGTGGCCTCCCCCTTTTCTGCTGGGGCTGGCATGGGGAAAGCAGAGGTGGAGGGAACTGGTGTGGCTTGGAGCCTTTCTGAGCATGGCTCTAAAGACTGAGGGCCTCAGGTGGTGGCAGGAAGGAGGGGAGGGGCCTGGGCTGGTTATCAAGGAGCGGAGACACTCGCGGGAGGCTGCGGCTACAGCCCGGCCACCGCCCCACGCCTCGGTGACATCCACCCCGCGCTGGGGCGGGAGAGGGGAGGCGGGAGGGGAGGCGCCGGCTCGAAGCGGCCTCTCAGTGCCTGTGTGCCCCCCGGCGGCAGGGGCTGGCTGGCCACGGGTGGCAGGGACAAGATGGTGAAGGTGTGGGACATGAACACGACGCGGGCCAAGGAGATCTACTGCGTGCAGACCATCGCCTCGGTGGCGCGCGTGAAGTGGCGCCCGGAGTGCAAGCACCACCTGGCCACCTGCTCCATGATGGTCGACCACAACATCTACGTGTGGGACGTGCGCCGGCCCTTCATCCCCTCCGCCATGTTCGAGGAGCACAAGGACGTCACCACCGGCATCGTCTGGCGCCACCTCCACGACCCCTACTTCCTGCTCTCGGGCTCCAAGGACAGCACGCTCTACCAGCACATCTTCAAGGACGCCAGCCAGCCCATCGAGCGCGCCAACCCCGAGGGGCTCTGCTACAGCCTCTACGGGGACCTGGCCTTCGCCGCCAAGGAGAGCCTGGTCTGCGCCGACTCCAACCGCAAGCCCTACGCCGGCGACCGGCGCCACCCCATCTTCTTCAAGCGCAAGCTGGACCCCACCGAGCAGTTCGAGTTCATCTCCTCCTCCAGCGCCCTCAGCGTCTTCGAGAGCGAGGTGGAGAGCGGCAGCATGGACTGGTTCGTGCACACCGCCAAGCAGTACGCCCTGGCCGGCCGGCCCCTGCCCGACCTCTGCGACCACAACGCCAAGGTGGCCAAGGGCCTGGACCGCAACCAGGTGAGGCCGGGGGCTGCGCGGCGCAGGCACGGCCCGGGGAGCAGGGCCGGAAGGGGGCTGCAGGCCAGGCAAAGCCAGGCAGCAACAGAGCGGCATGGAGGGGGCTGGCCAGCGGAGCGCCACGCAGGGGCTTGGGTCTACAAAGCAACCCTGGCTGTGCCTGGCCAGCAAAGCCACACAGGGGCTTGGGTCTACAAAGCAACCCTGGCTGTGCCTGGCCAGCAAAGCCACGCAGGGGCTTGGGTCTACAAAGCACCCTGGAGGTGCCTGGCCAGCAAAGCCATGCAGGGGCTTGGGTCTACAAAGCAACCCTGGCTGTGCCTGGCCAGCAAAGCCATGCAGGGGCTTGGGTCTACAAAGCACCCTGGAGGTGCCTGGCCAGCAAAGCCACGCAGGGGCTTGGGTCTACAAAGCACTCTGGCTGTGCCTGGCCAGCAAAGCCACACAGGGGCTTGGGTCTACAAAGCACCCTGGAGGTGCCTGGCCAGCAAAGCCACGCAGGGGCTTGGGTCTACAAAGCACTCTGGCTGTGCCTGGCCAGCAAAGCCACACAGGGGCTTGGGTCTACAAAGCACCCTGGAGGTGCCTGGCCAGCAAAGCCACGCAGGGGCTTGGGTCTACAAAGCACCCTGGAGGCGCCTGGCCAGCAAAGCCACACAGGGGCTTGGGTCTACAAAGCACCCTGGAGGCGCCTGGCCAGCAAAGCCATGCAGGGGCTTGGGTCTACAAAGCACCCTGGAGGCGCCTGGCCAGCAAAGCCATGCAGGGGCTTGGGTCTACAAAGCACCCTGGAAGCGCCTGGCCAGCAAAGCCACGCAGGGGCTTGGGTCTACAAAGCACCCTGGAGGTGCCTGGCCAGCAAAGCCATGCAGGGGCTTGGGTCTACAAAGCAACCCTGGCTGTGCCTGGCCAGCAAAGCCATGCAGGGGCTTGGGTCTACAAAGCACCCTGGAGGTGCCTGGCCAGCAAAGCCACGCAGGGGCTTGGGTCTACAAAGCACCCTGGAGGCGCCTGGCCAGCAAAGCCACACAGGGGCTTGGGTCTACAAAGCACCCTGGAGGCGCCTGGCCAGCAAAGCCATGCAGGGGCTTGGGTCTACAAAGCACCCTGGAGGTGCCTGGCCAGCAAAGCCACGCAGGGGCTTGGGTCTACAAAGCACTCTGGCTGTGCCTGGCCAGCAAAGCCACACAGGGGCTTGGGTCTACAAAGCACCCTGGAGGTGCCTGGCCAGCAAAGCCACGCAGGGGCTTGGGTCTACAAAGCACCCTGGAGGCGCCTGGCCAGCAAAGCCACACAGGGGCTTGGGTCTACAAAGCACCCTGGAGGCGCCTGGCCAGCAAAGCCATGCAGGGGCTTGGGTCTACAAAGCACCCTGGCTGTGCCTGGCCAGCAAAGCCATGCAGGGGCTTGGGTCTACAAAGCACCCTGGAGGTGCCTGGCCAGCAAAGCCATGCAGGGGCTTGGGTCTACAAAGCACCCTGGAGGCGCCTGGCCAGCAAAGCCACACAGGGGCTTGGGTCTACAAAGCACCCTGGCTGTGCCTGGCCAGCAAAGCCATGCAGGGGCTTGGGTCTACAAAGCACCCTGGCTGTGCCTGGCCAGCAAAGCCACGCAGGGGCTTGGGTCTACAAAGCACCCTGAAGGCGCCTGGCCAGCAGAGCACCCTGGAGGTGCTTGGTCATTCCTGCCCTCATTGGTGGGGTGGGAAGGAGAAAATGCAGCTAAAGCCTTGAGGGACAAGGTGCAGCACAGGGAGGGCACAGTCGCCAGCTGGGATGGAATGCCAGTGTGGTGGGGCTGGAAGAGACCTCTGGAGATCATCCAATCCAATCCCCTGCTAAAGCAGGGCACCCACAGCATCTCTGGAGCCTTCCCTGGACTCTCTCCAGCAGTTCTCTGTCTCTCCTGAACTGGGGAACCCAGAACTGGACCCAGGATTCCAGATGTGGCCTCCCTAGGGCCTGATCTTGGTGGCTGGGTGGTTGTCTCTCCCACATCTAACTCCTCCCCAACACAAAATTGCTCCCCAAACCCAAGGAGCTTGCCCAGCAGGTTTCCCTTCTCAGCTCTGGTAGCACAGAGGCACTGATTGCCCCTGGGGGGTCCAAGCTGGAGCTGGAGGAGCACCCACCTCGAGGTGTTCAGAAAACAAGCAGGTCACAGAGGTGTTGGGTGGAAGGTTGGACTTGATGGTCTTGGAGGTCTTTTCCACCCTTCATGATTCTCTGAGCCTCTCAAAGTTCCTCCCAGGAGCTCCCCCACTGCCCTGCTCTCAAAGCCCTCCCAGACACAACCCCAGCACCAAGGTGCTGTCAGGTTGAGGCCCAGCACTCGAGCCTGAGAGCAGCTCTGGCTGGCTGTGCCTACCTCCAGCAGGCACCAGACCCATCTCCCTTGTTGCTGCCTACAAGAAGCACACAAGCTGGACCCTGCTGCCCACCTGCCTGGGTCAGCCAGCAATGGGAGCTGAGGCCAGGGCCCTGCTTCAGGGGCTGCCTGAAGGTCAGGTTGTCTCACACAGGTGGCTCAAACATGGACAATGCTGCGAATCATTTACTCCAGCCTGGGCACTGTGTCCTCCACCAACCTCAACCACAGCATGGGCAAGGGCAGCACTACCCTCCCACTCATGAACAGGTAACTGCAGAGGAGCTGGAGGGGCAGGGTGGGAGCAGGGAGGGCTGTCCCCCAGCCTTGTGCTGTACAGGGTTGTTGGTGGGCCATGAGGGCTGGAGAAGCTCCCCTGTGGGGACAGGCTGGGAGAGTTGGGGTTGTAAGAGCCTGGAGAAGAGAAGGCTCCAGAGAGACCTCAGAGCAGCCTTCCAGTAGCTGAAGGGCTCCAGGAGAGCTGGGGAGGGACTTTGGACAAGGGCTGGGAGTGCCAGGATGAGGGACAATGGCTTTGAGCTGGGAGAGGAGGGACTGAGATTGGAGAGGAGGAAGAAATTCTTTGCAGTGAGGGTGGGGAGGCTCTGGCACAGGCTGCCCAGGGAAGTGTTGAAGGCCAGGCTGGATGAGGCCTTGAGCAAGCTGTGCTGGTGGGAAGTGTCCCTGCCCAAGGCAGGGGGGTGGAACTGGATGATTTGAAGGTCCCTTCCAACCCAAGCTGCTCTGTGATCATCTGAACACAGACTTTTTCTGTGGGGGTGTGAGAAGTGAGTGGCCAGCATGGCCTTGAGCCTGGGCACCACTCCCTTCCTACCTTGAAAGGCAGTTTGGCATGAGGCTGGTGCCAGCCCTGGAGTTCTCTGGTTAGTTGTTGTGACTGAAAGCTGAGCTGGAGCCAGAGCCGCTGGTGTGGAGAGGTTGTCTTCTGCCTTTCAAAGGCAGAGGAGCAGCCCAGCCCTGTGAGAGTTCCACTGTGGGCTGATGAAGCAGAAGAACTTGTTTTTCCTCTTCTTGATGTCATCAAAAGGTGAGGGCTGAGAACTCCACACCAGCTGGGCTGGGTTCCCAGGGCGAGTGGCAGATCCTTGGCTGGCATCAGAGGAGACTCGCTTTGACCAAGCTCCGCAGCCAAGTGGGGCAGAAGCTGAAGGGCTCCCCCCTGCTTCACCACATTCTCTTCCCTTGGTGAAGTCCAAGAGCAGTGCTGCATGACATGGAGCAAAGCAGCTGGTAGCGAGGCAGCTGCTGCTTGCCTGCCTCTGAGCTGGGTGTGAAGGGCAGGAGGCAGGAGCCTGCACTCAGCGCTGAAAGCCTTCAGGGGAACCCTTGTGGGCACCTCCGTGGTGGGGGCACAGAGACACCAGTTCAGATCCCAGCTGGGCACCTCCAGCCAGGCTCTTTGCTGGCTCAAGTGGAAGCTGTCAGCTTCTGTGACTGAGATTTGGCTTCTTTGGCAGCTTCAACCTGAAGGACATCCCCTCGGGGCTGGGCAGCGAGGCCAGGCTGGACCGCAGCAAAGGAGAGAGCCGCAGCGAGAACATCCTGCTGGACTCCTCCTCCACCCTCATCAACAACGAGGGTAAAGCCCCTGGGGAGAGCCTCTGGGCCAGGCCTTCAGCTGGATGGAGGGACTGGACCTGCTGCAGCTCCCAGTGGAGCACAGCAAGCTTCAGGGCATTGCAGGAGGATGTTTTACCCCTGTGGCCCCCACGGTGGTGGCTGTGGTTGCCAGGAATGTGGCTGCTGAGGCCAAGGGTATGAGGTTCAAGAAGGCCAAGTGTTGAGTGCTGCACAACAACCCCAGGAAGGCTCTGGGCTGGGGGCAAAGTGGCTGCAGAGCTGCTTGGCAGAGAAGGCCCTGGGGGTGCTGGGTGCCAGCAGCTGGAGAGGAGCCAGGGGGTGCCCAGGGGGGCAAGAAGGGCAGCAGCAGCCTGGCCTGGAGCAGCACTGGGGTGGCAGCAGGAGCAGGGCAGGGATTGTGCCTCTGGGCTGGGCACTGGGGAGGCCACAGCTTGAGTGCTGGGTTCAGCTCTGGGCTCTCACTCTAAGGACATTGAGGAGCTGGAGCAGGGCCAGAGAAGGGCAAGAGAGCTGGGGAAGGGTCTGGAGAAGAGGGCTGGGGAGGAGCAGCTGAGGGAGCTGGGGGGGTTGAGCCTGGAGAAGAGGAGGCTGAGGGAGACCTCCTTGCTCTCTGCAGCTCCCTGAGAGGAGGCTGCAGCCAGCTGGGGCTTGGGCTCTGCTCCCTAGGAGCAAGGGACAGGACAAGAGGCAATGGCCTCAAGCTGCCCCAGGGCAGGTTTGGGTTGGCCATGAGGATCAATTTCTTCCCACTTAGGCCCTGTCTCAGGCTGCTCAGGGAGGTGGTGGAGTCCCCACCCCTGGAGTGGCTCAAAGCCACCAGGCTGTGGTGCTGAGGGAGGTGGTTTGGTGGCAGTGGCTCAGCAGCGGCGCTGGGTTGCGAGCTCTGGGTGAGGGCTGCAGGGGCTCTGCCAGGCTCAGCGGCTGTGTGGCTCCGTGACGATTTCTCTCTCCTTGGGCACGCAGACAACGAGGAGACGGAGGGCAGCGACGTCCCCGCAGACTACCTGCTGGGGGACGTGGAGGCCGACGAGGACGAGCTGTACATGATGGACCACGAGAACCCCCACGGTGAGTGCCGGCCGCCGGGGGGCGCCGGGGACCCCCCCCCGCCGCCCGCTGACCGCCGCTGTGCCCCCAGCCGAGGAGCAGGAGTACAGCCTGCCCCAGGAGGCCTTCCCCCTGCGCCACGAGATCGTGGACAACCCCTCGGCCCTGGACCACCTGCAGGACAAGGCCGACTCGCCCCACGTCAGCGGCAACGAGGCCGAGACTGTGTCGCTGACCCCCGTGGAGTCCTTCTCGCTGATCTCCATCTCGCACTCGCTCTACGAGAGCCGCCTGCCCCCCGACTTCTTCAGCCCCATCGTGCGCGACACGCTGCGCTTCTACGCCGAGCAGGGCGACGTGCAGACCGCCGTGTCTGTGCTGGTGGTGCTGGGCGACCGCATCCGCAGGGAGATCGACGACCAGACGCAGGTGCGCCGGGGGCACCGCCCGCCCGCCTCCCTCCCCTCCCCTCCCTGCCCGCCCACCTGCCCTGCCTCCCTCCCCTCCCTGCCCACCTGCCCTGCCTCCCTCCCCTCCCTGCCTCCCTCCCCTCCCCTCCCTGCCCGCCCACCTCCCTCCCCTCCCTGCCCGCCCACCTGCCCTGCCTCCCTCCCCTCCCTGCCCGCCCACCTGCCCTGCCTCCCTCCCCTCCCTGCCCGCCCACCTGCCCTGCCTCCCTCCCCTCCCTGCCCGCCCACCTGCCCTGCCTCCCTCCCCTCCCTGCCTGCCCACCTGCCCTGCCTCCCTCCCCTCCCTGCCCGCCCACCTCCCTCCCCTCCCTGCCCGCCCACCTGCCCTGCCTCCCTCCCCTCCCTGCCTGCCCACCTCCCCTGCCTCCCTGCCTCCCTCCCCTCCCTGCCCGCCCACCTCCCCTGCCTCCCTCTCCTCCCCTGCCTCCCTCTCCTCCCCTGCCTCCCTCTCCTCCCCTGTCTCCCTCTCCTCCCCTGCCTCCCCTCCCTCCCTGCCCGTCTCCCCTCCCCTCCCTGCCCGCCCACCTGCCCTGCCTCCCTGCCTCCCTCCCCTCCCTGCCCGCCCACCTGCCCTGCCTCCCTCCCCTCCCTGCCTCCCTCCCCTCCCTGCCTCCCTCCCCTCCCTGCCTCCCTGCCTCCCCTGCCTCCCTGCCTCCCCTGCCTCCCTCTCCTCCCCTGCCTCCCTCTCCTCCCCTGCCTCCCTCTCCTCCCCTGCCTCCCTGCCCGCCTCCCCTCCCTCCCCTCCCTGCCTGCCCACCTCCCCTCCCTCCCTGCCCTGCCTGCCTCCCTCCCTCCTTGGCTCCCTCCCCTGCTTCCCTCCCTCCCTGCCTGCCTGCTTGCCACAGGAATCTCCCTCCTGCTGACCCCTGGGGCAGTGACCCTGCCACGTGCAGCACTTCTGGGTCCCACCAAGGTGCATCCCAACAGAAGGGATCTTGCCTGGGTTCTGGGTGCCTCCCCTCTCAGGCCTGCTCTAGCCCAGGGTGGGCAGCTCCAGGAGCCCTGGAAGCTCACTGCCTGCTCTGCCACCTATCTTGACAGACCCAGAGGTGGTGGATCCCAACGTGATGGTATCTTGCCTGGGACACCTCCCCTCTCCTCCAGCTCCTGCCAGGCCTGCTCTAAGCCTGGGTGGGCAAATCCAGGAGCCCTGGTAGCTCGCTGGCTGCTCTACCACCAGTCCTGGTAGAGACCCAGAGGTGGTGTCCCCAGGGCTAAGTGGCCTTAGCTTGTTGATTTGCCCAGCACCACAGAGCAGTTCCCCCTGCCTTGGGGACACAGAGCTGTGCTCCCAAGGGGAGTCTGGGGGGAATGCTGAGGTTGAGCTGTTTGTGACCATCCCCAGGAGCATTGGTACACATCCTACATCGACCTGCTGCAGCGCTTCCAGCTCTGGAACATCTCCAATGAGGTGATCAAGCTGAGCACCTGCCGTGCTATCAACTGCCTCAACCAGGCCTCCACCACCCTGCACATCAACTGCAGCAACTGCAAGAGGCCCATGAGCAACCGGGGCTGGATCTGTGACAGGTGAGGGCAGGGAGCTGGGGGACCATACTCTGGTCACCAAGAGGAGCCCCAGAAGGGATGCAAGGGCAGGGGGATGGCCTTGGTGCCTCAGAAAGTTTGCAGACAACACTAAATTGGGTGGCAGGGTTGATCTGCTGGAGGGTAGGAAGGCTCTGTAAAGAGACCTGGCCAGGCTGGAGCCATGGCTGAGGCCAAGGGGATGAGGTTCAACGAGTGTTGAGTGATGCACTTGGTCACAACAACTGCAGGAAGACTCCAGGCTGGGGGCAGAGTGGCTGCAAACTGGTGGAAAAGGACCTGGGGGTTGTGGGTGACATCAGCTGAAGAGGAGCCAGGGAGTGCCCAGGTGGGCAAGAGAGGCACCAGCAGCCTGGCCTCGAGCAGCAATAGTGTGGCCAGCAGGAGCAGGGCAGGGATTGTGCCTCTGGGGAGGCCACAGCTTGACTCCTGGGCTCAGTTCTGGGTCCTCACCCCAAAAAAGGCATTGAGGAGCTGGAGCAGGTCCAGAGAAGGGCAACAAAGCTGAGGAAGGGTCTGGAGAAGAGGGCTGGGGAGGAGCAGCTGAGGGAGCTGGGGGGGTTGAGCCTGGAGGAGACTGAGGGAGACCTCCTTGCTCTCTGCAGCTCCCTGAGAGGAGACTGCAGCCAGCTGGGGCTTGGGCTCTGCTCCCTAGGCTCAGGTGACAGAAGGAGGGGCAATGGCCTGAAACTCTGCCAGGGGAGGGTTAGGTTGGAGAGGAAGAAATATTTCTTTGCTGCCAGAGGGATCAGGGCCTGGCACAGGCTGCCCAGGGAGGTGGTGGAGAACCTGTGGCCATGGCCTTTGGGGCCATGGTTGGGTGTCCATGGTGGGGTTGGGTGGGTGGCAGGACTGACTGATCTCGATTTCCAACCAGAATGATTTCCTGAGCCCCCTGGCTGCCCCCCTGATGCTCTCCCTCCTCCCTGGTGCAGGTGTCGGCAGTGTGCCAGCATGTGTGCCGTCTGTCACCACGTGGTGAAGGGGCTCTTCGTCTGGTGCCAGGGGTGCAGCCACGGTGGCCACCTCCAGCACATCATGAAGTGGCTGGAGACCAGCTCCCACTGCCCTGCTGGCTGCGGCCACCTCTGCGAGTACACCTGAGCCCCTCGGCAGCCGGGAAGCTGGCCCCGGGGGCGGGGGCAGGCAGGGGTGGGCGAGGGCAGGATGCCCTGCCTGCCCCGCCCTGTATTTATTAGTGTAAATAGGGCCCCACCTGCGCCTTTTGTACTGGATTAAAACCGAACCCAGCAGCTGCAGTGCGCTGTGCTTCTTGTCTTTGCTTAACCTCCCTGCGGGGGTCACCGGGAGAGCTGCGCCCCAGTGCTGCCGCCGCTCTCGCACGCTGTGGGCTCTGCCTTGGCTGCGCTCCCTTTGTGGCGTCGCCCCGCAAACACTTGGCCCCTGCGGGCCTCCGTCGCACGGCTCCCGGCCAGCGGCGGCGCGGCCGCGGTGCATGCCGGGAAGCGTAGTGCGCTGCCGGCGCTGCTGCCGCTCCGCTCCCGCTCCCCTATGGCGGCGGCGCGGCGGCGCCGGCCGCTGCTCTCGCTGCTGCTGCCGCTGCTGCCCCTGCTGCCCCTGGCCCGGGCCAGGGCTCCGGGCGGCACCGACCCGCCGGACGGCGGCTGGTAAGGACGGGAGTAGCTGTGTTGGTACTAAGCCCCGTGCCGGGCCCCGTGCCGAGCTGAGCTTCCCCTTGCAGGCTGGCGGGCACGGTGCCGGAGGAGGAGCGGTGCACCGTGGAGCGGGTTGATGCTTCCCTCACTTACTCCCTCTTCCTGCAGCGGTACGGGCGGGCGCTCGCCCGGGAGCAGAGCCGGTGGGGAGGGATTGGGGCAGGTCCCGGTGCCCTGGGCAGGGTACCGGAGGATTAAGGGTGGGGGTCCCGGTCTGCTGGGTAGGTGCCGAGGGAATGGGATTCCCCCCGCTGCCCCGGGGGAAAAGGGGTTGAGACGGGTCCCGGTGCGATGCTCTCCCCTAGGTTCGCCTTCTCCCGGCCGGTCATCCTCCGCGGGGTCACGGACAACTCGGTGAGTGCCAGGGCAGGGACCGGGGTTGTTCACGGAGGGTTGGGAGACAGCACGCCGCTGTGTCCCGGTACCGGCGGTGGCAGCATCCTGGTCGCGCTGTTTCCTTTCCCTTCCCAGGCCTTCCGTTCCCTCTGCACCCGGGAGAAGCTGCTGGCGGCTTTTGGGGCCCGCCCGGTGCGGCTCAGCACTGCCAACACCTACTCGTACCGCAAAGGTGAGGGCTTGGCTCAGTACCGGCACGGCCACCCCCCGTTCCCCCTGCCCCGGGGGTACCGGCACGGCCACCCCCCGTTCCCCCTGCCCCGGGGGTACTGGCACGGCCACCCCCACGTTCCCCCTGCCCCGGGGGTACTGGCACGGCCCCCCCCAGCTCTCTGTGCCCGCAGTGGATGTGCCCTTCCAGGAGTATGTGGAGCAGCTGCTGAAGCCGCAGGACCCAGCCCAGCTGGGCAGCGGTGAGTATCTCAGTGCTGGCACCCCCCACCCCCCACCCCAGCGGTGTCATCCATGCCCATGTCCTGTCCCCTCCCCCAGACACCCTCTACTTCTTCGGGGACAACAACTTCACCGAGTGGGGTCACCTCTTCCAGCAGTACGTGGCGCCCCCATTCCGCATCCCTGGCACCAGCCCTGCCTACAGCTTTGGCGTTGCAGGTGGGTCTGGTGGAGGGGGTGGTGGGCACGGGGAGGAGCTTCAGTGTGGGACTGAGGGGGGAGTGTCCCCAGTATCACCCCCACACACACTCCCACCACAGGCTCAGGCTCAGGTGTCCCCTTCCACTGGCATGGGCCTGGTTACTCCGAGGTGATCTTTGGCAGGAAGGTGAGACTCCGGCTCTGGGGTGGGGGTAAGGCCTCACCAGCTGTCCCCAGCCGTGGCAGGGTGGTGAAGCCCCAGCTCCAGGAGGGGCTGGAGGGGACGTGGTGGGGAGGTGTCCCCATGGGCAGTGTTTTGCAGCGCTGGTTCCTGTACCCCCCGGATCGGACTCCCCACTTCCACCCCAACGAGACCACCCTGGCCTGGCTCCACCACACCTACCCCACGCTGCCCCTGGCACAGCGGCCGCTGGAGTGCACCCTGCGCCCCGGGGAGGTGAGTGCGGCCTGTCGGCAGCCAGCCCCTGGCATCCTGGGGCCGTGCTGCCCTGGCTGGGGGCACACACCCGCGGCCCCTCTCCCGCAGGTGCTGTACTTCCCGGACCGCTGGTGGCACGCCACGCTCAACCTGGACACCAGTGTCTTCATCTCCACCTTCCTGGGCTAGAGCTGGCAAGGCCAAGGATGTGCCACCCCCATCACAAGCGTGGTGAGACCCTGCCAGGGCGGCAGCTCTGGCCCTGCTGCGGCCAGGAAAGGGCGGTGCCCGCAGCCACCTCCTCAGCTACCGCTGCTGGCACTAAGCAGCGGAGGAAGTTCTGGGGCTTACTGGTTTTTATCTGCCCCCTTCCATTAAAGTTGTTCTACCAAAGCACTTTATGCCCTGCTCTGCCCCCAGGGGGCCAGGAGTGCTCAGCATGGAGTCCTGAGCTGTCTGGTAGGTGAGGGGAGGGCAGTGCCTGCCTCAACATCAGAGAGCCTCCAGCTGCTGTCTCCTAAACCATCCTGGTAGGCAGGCTCAGGGTGAGTCAGATGAGGGGACAGGTTGAGACCTGACTGAAGGAAAGAGCTCAGAGGGTTGTGATCAGCAGTGCAGGGCCCAGGTGGAGGCCTGGAGCTTGTGCTGTTCCCAGGGCTTGGGTGTGGAACTAGTTTTGTTCAGCATCTTCCTCTGCAACCTGGATGAAAGCATGGAGCAGACCCTCAGCCAGGCTACACAGCTGCCAAACCAGGAGCAGTGGCTGACACCACAGCAGGCTGTGAGACCTGCCCAGGATGAGAGCTGGGTGAAGGGAACCTCATGAAGCTCAAGCAGGGCAGGGGTAGGGTCCTGCCCACAGGGAGGAACAACCTCCTGCAGCAGGGCAGGTGAGGGAGGACCTGCTGAGAAGCAGCTCCATGGAGAAAGACCTGGGAGTGCTGGGGCACAAGTTCCCCAGGAGCCAGAAATGCACCCTTGGGGCCAAGGAGGCCAAAGGTGCTCTGGGGGGGGGGGGTCATGAGGAAGAGTGTGGTCAGCAGGGCAAGGGAGGTTCTCCTCCCACTCTGTCCTAACAAGGCCACAACTGGAGTCCCAGTTCTGGGCTCCCCAGGTCAGGAGAGTCAGGAAACTGCTGGAGAGTCCAGGGCAGGCTGCAGAGCTGCTGAGGGGCCTGGAGCAGCTCTGGGAGCAGCAAAGGCTGAGAGCCCTGGGGCTGAGAGCCTGCAGAAGAGCAGCCCCAGAGGGCAGCTGAGCAATGCTCAGCAAGAGCTAAAGGAGCTGTGGGGGGCAAAAGGCTGGGGCCAGGCTCTGCTGAGTGCTGCCCAGGGCCAGCACAAGGGGCAAGGGGCAGCAAGTGTCAGGCAGGAGGTTGGAGCTGAGCAGGAGGAGAAAGTTGTTTGGGGTGAGGCTGCTGGAGGCCTGGAGCAGGCTGCCCAGAGAGGTTGTGGAGTGTCCTGGTGTGGAGAGCTTCCAACCCCCCCTGGGCACTGTGCTGCTGGGCAGGGTGCTGTGGGTGCCCTGCTGGAGCAGGGCTTGGGTGGGTGAGCTCCAGAGCCCCCTTCCAGCCCCAGGCTGCTGGGATGCTCCCAGCCCCTGTAGGCAGGCTGGGGAGCAGCAGAGGCTCAAACCTCCCGAAGGGCCAACAGCAGCTCCCAAGCCAGCCCCTGCCCTGCACAAAGCTCAGCAGCAGGAACCACTCCAGCTCTGTTTTTTTTTCCCCATTTATTGCTGATTCTTACATTTTTCTCTCTCTATTTTGTTGTTTCTTTGCCCTTGGCAAACCCCCAGGGGACGCTCGGAAGCCAGGCAGGCTGTGCCCAAGCTGCTGCAGCCACCGGGGGCCACAGGGCTGTGGGCTGGGTGGGTTTTGTCTTGGGTTGGAAGGGATTTCATTCACAGGAAGCAGATCTTCAACCCCAGGTGGCTGTTCCCAAGGACCCACGGCCCTGGTGGGCCAGCAGCCAGCCCCTTCCGGCCCTGGGAGCAGTTGTCTCCCAGGGAAAGCTGGAGAAGAGTTGGAATCTTGCTGGTTTCCCTCCCCCACGAGTGGCTATTTACAAGGAGGAGAAGACCCAACCTTGGAGCTGGGAGGAAGAGGCAACACCAACGCTCACGGAGAGGGCACCACCCCAGCAAGCTCCTCACAGCCCCTCCCTGGGGCAGGGCACAAGCTCTGGGGAGCAGCAGCTGCCAGAGCCAGGGAGGACCCTGCTCTGTGGGGGGTGAGGGTGGGGGCAAGGCCTTCAGGGCTGCCTCCTGCCAGCTCCTGCCAGGGCTCCCTCCCAGCACTGCGGACCGCCCGGAGCCGGACCCCAGGGAGCCTCGGTGCCCAGCTGGCTGCCCCTGGGGCTCCTGAGGGAGGGGAGATGGCGACGGGGCCTCGCTCCAGCTGGCTGTGCGGGCAGCCTGGGCAGCGAGGAGGGCAGGGAGCCAGCCCCGTGCCGAGGGGCAGCGAGGAGGGCAGGGAGCCAGCCCCGTGCCACAGGGCAGCGAGGAGGGCAGGGAGCCAGCCCCGTGCCGAGGGGCAGCGAGGAGGGCAGGGAGCCAGCACCGTGCCACAGGGCAGCGAGGAGGGCAGGGAGCCAGCGCCGCGCCAGCCGTGCCACGGGGCAGCGAGGAGGGCAGGGAGCCAGCGCCGCACCGGCCGTGCCACGGGGCAGCGAGGAGGGCAGGGAGCCAGCGCCGCACCGGCCATGCCACGGGGCAGCGAGGAGGGCAGGGAGCCAGCACCGTGCCACGGGGCAGCGAGGAGGGCAGGGAGCCAGCACCGTGCCACAGGGCAGCGAGGAGGGCAGGGAGCCAGCACCGTGCCACAGGGCAGCGAGGAGGGCAGGGAGCCAGCACCGTGCCAGCCGTGCCACAGGGCAGCGAGGAGGGCAGGGAGCCAGCACCGTGCCAGCCGTGCCACGGGGCAGCAAGGAGGGCAGGGAGCCAGCGCCGCGCCAGCCGTGCCACGGGGCAGCGAGGAGGGCAGGGAGCCAGCGCCGTGCCAGCCGTGCCACGGGGCAGCGAGGAGGGCAGGGAGCCAGCACCGTGCCACAGGGCAGCGAGGAGGGCAGGGAGCCAGCGCTGTGCCACAGGGCAGCGAGGAGGGCAGGGAGCCAGCGCCGTGCCAGCCGTGCCACGGGGCAGCGAGGAGGGCAGGGAGCCAGCGCTGTGCCAGCCGTGCCACGGGGCAGCGCCGCCCCTCAGTAATCCTCCACCCAGCCGTTCTCCGAGATGAAGGCATCGATCACCTCCTTCATGGCCAGGTTGGGGATCAGCTGCTCCTGGGTCAGGGGGCTGCGAGTCACCGGGTCGAAGTGCCCCACGCGCTGCAGGGGCACCCAGCCGTCACCGCCCGTGCCCACGGGCACCGCGCCCGGCCTGCCGGGGCAGGGCCGACACCCAGCCCCCCTCCCGGCCGGCCGCTTGCCAGCGGCTGGAGAGCGGGTCAAGGCGCACGGCCTCCGCCAGCAGCCACCTGGGCAGGTAGCCAAGGCCAAGGCAGCTGCCTCCGCAGCCGGGCAAGCGCCTGGGAGGTGCTGGTGGTACCTGGAGGTGCTCCTCGATGTCCTTCCTGTCGTAGGTGATGCCGCTGGGCGTGATGCAGGGCTCCCGCATCAGCTCAAAGCTGATCTTCCCACACAGGTAGTCAGGGATGTCCCTCTTCTGGTGCAGGAGGAGAGGCAGAGCTGGGGTCAGGGGGGGCTGGCTGAGCCCAGCCAGGGGCGGGGGCTGGCTGAGCCCAGCCAGGGTCAGCAGGGGCTAGATGAGGCAGAGCTGGGGTCAGGAGGGGGTGGCTGAGCCCAGCACCAGAATCCCAGAGGGGTGGGTGGCTTTCAGGGTGTGGTGTAATGGCCAGGGTGGTCTTAGGGCCTGAGGGCCTTAGAGGGCTTCTCCAGCCAGAACCACTCTGTGATTCCATGGTGCTGGTTCAGGGGGGAGCAGGGCTCAGGGCTGAGGTGGAGGCAGGGAGCAGGGCTGGCTCCTGGTGAGCAGCACCCCTGGGGACACACTCACCTTCCTCTTCTCATCCACCTGGGAGAAGAGCTCATCCATGTCTGCTAGGTACTTGTCCTGGCAAAGAAGGACTTAGGGTGAGGGGACCCCAGTGCAGAGGGCTGTACCCCAAAACCTCCCACTGCTGGGAGCTGTGGCAGGTGGAGATGAGAGGTCCTTGGTGGCCTCTCTTGTCTTCAAGGCCTCCAGCTCCAGGCCAAAGTGCATGGCAGGAGTGATGCAGCTTAAAATAACCTTCCCTCCTGGGACTATTTTTATCCCAGGATTAGTGCCCTGTGCCAGGCCAGGACCCAGACCTGCTGGTGGCCCCCAGAGACCAACACGTAGAGCAGCTGGGGGAGCACAACCAAGAGTCACTGCTGCTGGGCAGGGACAGGAGGTGACAGGGCAGGGACAGCCCTCACGGAGGGACACAAAAGCCACAGCACCTGGCAGAGCATGGGGACGAAGAAGGCCAGGGGAGGAGGATGGGAGGAGGAAGGCCTGGCTCCCCTGGTAGGGGAGGAGGATGGGATGAGGATGGGAGGAGGAAGGCCTGGCTCCCCTGGCAGGGGAGGAGGATGGGATGATGATGGGAGGAGGAAGGCCTGGCTCCCCTGGCAGGGGAGGAGGATGGGATGAGGATGGGAGGAGGAAGGCCTGGCTCCCCTGGCAGGCTCCCTGAGCAGCCCTGCTGCCCCTGCTCACGTGCTTGGCCTCGATGCTGGCCAGCTGCACTCGGCTCCGGCTCTCGTCTGCGCTCTCCTCCTGCTGCGCCTTCCGGCACTCAGCCAGCTCCCTAGGACAGAGTGGGGGGGGTCAGGGAGCTGGGGGGACAGCACCCCCACCCCTCCCCCGCCGCAGGGCACCGCCCGCGGCCCCGAAGCAGCAAGAGGAGCGCGGGGGTGGCAGTGGCCCCCGGGGCCGCACCTCTCCTTCTCGGCCATGATGAGCCTGGTGAGGTAGGAGTGGAGCTCATTCTCCTGGT